>NW_021703779.1:34050391-34066945 GCF_005190385.1 Monodon monoceros
ACAAGGAGAAATGGACAGGCTTCCCTCTGAGGAGAAGGATGTCGGCAGGAGAAATTTTTACTTTACATTTCATAGTCTTCCGAACTGTTTGAATTTCCTTTTTGGAAGTGCCCATACATTACTTCTCTAAAATAATAACAATAAAATAATGAAAAATAAAAAAGGGAAAAGTGAATTATCCTTCTGGAAGCATACCTAGGTGTCATTTGGGCCTACAGTCTCTCTTTGACAGTGGCTGTAGTACTGGGTTAGAAGAGGTCAGAAATGCCTTCCTGGATGTGGCCTGAGTATTAGTGTTCCTGCATAGGTTATAGATTTGTCACCATGAAATAGTATCTATCATATATGAATCAGTATAAATTGCTCATAGCACTGCTTGGGGGTAACAAGTTTCATAAACTGATCACTCCCACTTCATATTCCTATCAGGGATGTAGAGGGGAGAGGCCTCTAAATTTAGTTCTTTCAATCTTCAAGAACTGCTTATAAGGTTTGATGAATAATTTGGTGTTCATTGCTCCATGTCTTTCAGAAGTGTATAGTTTTTGACTCTATCTCCCACTCAAACTTGCCTTTCCAGGCAGAAGAATAAGAAATCTTTTCATCTGCCTTCAAATAGAGAGACCTCCTGTTTTTCCAGTCATTTTAGCTGCCCTTTTCTGGGTTCTTTCCAGCTCCAATATGAATTTTTGAGAGGTTTCAGAATCAGAATTGCAAATGGTTTCCTCAGCATGGCTGTGCAGGGATTCTATCCAGTGTTCCCTGTATTGTTCCCACTGCTTGGCCAGCCTTTTGGAACAAGCTATCCAACTCCCTTTAGCCATTCTTCTCCCTCTGCAAGACACCAAACCTCTAAGATGAAAATGGAAAACATTCAGATGTTTCTAAATCATGGAATCCCAGAATAGAACTGAAACGGTCATTAGCTATAGTCCTGTCCAAACCTCCCATTCCATAAATGGGGGAAACTGAGGCCCAGAGAGGTTAAGCAAGGACTCCAACTTAAATCTCCCAACTTCCATGCCAGCCCCCTCTCCATTCCATCTGTGTGCAGGAGAAATATTAAAAAGATTTAATAGCTGTAAATACCTCAGGCACCAGACTGAAAACCCACCCAAGTGTTGGGGTACAGTCCTGAAGGCACCCTGCTGTGGTGGATGATAACTCTTTATTTGCTGGGTCAAGGAGTGGTGTGTGGGGTTCCAGGGGGTGGACAGAGGTGACAGGGGTGGCAGGTAGGGGGAGCTTGTGGAGCTCAGAGCGGCATCTCTTCACCAACCAATATGGCAGTTTTTTAACATGTTAACAACTGGGACAGTCATCCAAGTGTGTTCCACTTGTGTAGCACTTGCGTTTATATAGTTCTTTGGTCTAATTTAGATAAAACGTACTTATAGTTTCTTTCTTTATTGGAATGCTTTGATGTGTGAAGACTCAGAGTCGCTGGCAAAGTGATATGCTTTAAATCTTTTAAAATTTAGACATCATGAAATGACTTCCAGGTATTCTGAACATTACACATAATTAACCAAATTCTAGAGGCCTCACACCTCCAGTGGCATTACAGTACTACAGCCTTTTCGTATCAGTCATAAAAATGAAATATTTAAATTGCACAATAGATATATCTACACAGAAATGTGAGCTCTCTAAAAATGCATGAGCTGATGCTTACCTGTCTTCAAGCAAAATGAGTCACAGTAATGTTTCCCTCTGTGCAACAGATTTTAAATTGTGATTTATGCAGTTTAAAAGCAGCTAAGTATACCTTGTCAGTAACACTCTCACGAGATTGTTTGATGGAGACCACTTTGTACAAATTACCTAATCAACTCAATTCCCCTTCCTCAGAGCAGAAGAGTAAGGAATACTCAACCCCAGAAATGGGTGGGGTCTGTGTGTGTGTGTGAAGAGGCTCTTCTCTTATTCTGGTTTTCTCCCTCCAGCTCCTCAGGAGGTACTGCAGGAGACACAGCATACGTGAAAACTAAACAATACGATGTACAGAAATGTTCCTCCCCCACCCCCTAACACCAAAACATCTCTCCCACAGCTTGAAATCCCAACATTCCATTTTGTCTTTAAGAGTCCCCAAGTAAACAAAATTATTCCTGATGAGCCGTAAATACTTCTATCTCTGGTAACCTTTTCCCTCACGAACAAATGGGATCTGGGTTCTCACAAGAATTTATTTTCTCATCTATTTATTTAACAGGTCTTTCCAAAATGTCAAAAGTCAAATTACACTTATTCATATTTTTAAAGAAATAATCTTTGTTGAATAGAAAAAGATGAGATGAATAGAGATATAGAAGAGGCTCAACAGAATATCTGTTGAATGTTGGATGAGCGAAAATTTAATCAATATGTTTGTCAATTACACCTCAATATACTGTTTAAAAGATCAATTCATAGGAACTTGCATATCTGAACTGGGAACTTCTGATGTCAAATCTGTATCACATAGGGTCCAACCAGAGAAGCAAAACCACTACACACACAAAAGGGATTTGTTACAGGGATCTGACCTTACACAATTGTGGAAGCTAGTTAAGCAGTCTCTGTGAGGTTGTTGTCTTTGCTTCTGACGCTGAAGTTTAAAGTCCGCAGAGCAGGCAGCAGGTGGGGCGGGGGGGGGGGAGGCGGTGGCGGAAGGGAAGATGGATATGAAATGAGGAAAAGCAAGAATGAGCTGGAACCCAGAAGCACCAGCTGAAGACCACAAGGACACTGAAACCCGTGTCAGTTCCTGTTGCCTCTGACCTTAGTAGAATGGTTGTCCTGTAGAAGCTGGGGACCCTTCCTCCCAGAGCTAAACCCACACATCTAGCCCAGGAGTAGAAGCAGCTGAAGGGGGAGCTGGGGGAAGGTGGGGCTGTGGAAAACCCAGCTGCTGTCTCACTCCCACGAGGTACGTGAGCAGACCAGTGATGATGTGTGTGAGCTACAAAATGGCTGCTGTTCTCTTCTCCCTCCAAATCTGAAATACGAATCTCTCTTGTGGCCCACCATAATCAGAGACATATAGGAAAGGGATTCCTGGAATATGTAGCTCAGTCTAGTCAAGTTGACACATTGCAAAGCCACCATACTAGTCACTATACTCAGGGAGAAATGAGAAGTGTTAACAGATTTCTGAGAACAGATTTCTGAGTGTAAAAAAAATCGGACTGAAGGTCTTTGCCTAGTAGGGCAGAGAAGAGGGCAAGGGTGCTGCAAGGAGAGATAAGAAGTTATATATTTGGCTAGTTGCCCTCCTGCATTTCATTCATTAAAAACATGTGCTGAGCATTTACCGTGTGTCAGGCCCTGTGTTCAATTTTATTTTTCCAAGATGGCCACGCCAATATAACCTTTCCAGTATGTTCACCTTACACTGTGATCTTGAAACTCCTATATCAAGAGATGTGGTCTATGTTCACTCACTTTAATTCTGGGCAGGACTGTGACTATGGCTGAAGTGACACTGCACGACTTCTGAGGCTAAGTCACAAAGGTTATCGAATTTCTGGAGACTCTCATCACTGACTTAGTCCCCATGTTACAAAGAAGCTCAGCCCTCATGGAGAGGTCACGTGTAGGTGTTCCAGTTGACATTTCCAGCTAAGATCTCAGCATCAACCAGCTAGCATCAATCACTAAATATGTGAATGAGTTTTCCAATGATTCCTGCCCCCAGTCTTCAAGTATCACTCCCCCCAAATTGATGCCAAAATGGAGCAGAGAGATGAGTCTCACTCAAATTACAGATTTGAGAGCAAAATAAATGCTGTCATTATTTCAAGTCACCCAAGTCAGGGGGTAATTTGTTACACAGCCATAGTAACTGAAATAGGCTC
This sequence comes from Monodon monoceros, assembly GCF_005190385.1. Lineage (NCBI taxonomy): Eukaryota > Metazoa > Chordata > Mammalia > Artiodactyla > Monodontidae > Monodon > Monodon monoceros. The sequence goes on from NW_021703779.1 coordinate 34,054,231, forward strand.
TGTGCCAGACTCATAGGGGATATAATGATTGTTATATGTTGTTATATCCTAAATCCTTCTGCTATTAATATTAGATCCACTGGCTTGAAGCTAAGTTTTAAATCAGTACTTTTGTATAAATAATGGTATGTTTTATAGTTTTTGTCCTGAAGTAACTGTAGATTTGCATGCAATTTTAAGAAATAATACAGAGAGATCACATATACTTTTCATCTAGTTTCTCCCCATGGTGTTAACATCTTGCCTAACTAGAGTACAATATCATAACCAGGAAAATGAGATTGATGCAACTGACTGATTTTATTCAGGTTTCACCAGTTATACGTAATCATTTGTGTGTGTATATATATTTAGTTCTATGCAATATTATCACATGTGTAGTTTCATGTGACAATGATTAGAGTCAAGATACAGAACAACTCCATCACAAGGATCTCTTATGCACCCTTTATAGCAACAGCCACCTCCCTCCCAATACCACCCCCCCCAATCCCTGGCAACCTTTAATCTGTTCTCCATTTCTATGATTTTGTCGTTTCAAGAATGTTATATAAATGAAATCATAGAGTATGTAAACTTTTGGGATTATCTTTTTTCACTCAGCATAATTCCCTGGAAATCCATCCAACTTGTTATGCATATCATTAGCTTGTTCCTTTTTGTAGCCGAGTTGTATTTCATGGTATGGATGTCACATAGTTCTTTAAGCATTCACTCATTAAAGAACAACTGGGTTGTTTCCTGTTTGGGGATATCATGAATAAAGCTCTATGAACATTCGCATACAGTTTTTTTGTGTGAACATAAATTTTCATTTCTCTGGTATGAACGTACAAGAGTGAAACTGGTGGGTTGTATGGTAAGCATATGTTTAGTTTGGTAAGAGACTGTCATACTCTTTTCTAGAGTAGCGGCTCTACCATACATTCCCATCGGCAATGTATGAGTGATCCAGTCTTTTGCATCCTCTCTAGAATTTGGTGTTATCACTATTTTGAATTTTAGCCATTCTGATAGGTGTGATATAGTGATATAATAACATATTTGTAATATGACTTGGCCACATGTCCATGAACCCTTGTCCTTTCTTGTTTACACCCATGTTGGATGGTGGGGGGAGGCTCTTTTATTTTTTTCACTACCACTTCTTCCCCCTTGATCAACCTCTTTGAAATGGAGAATACAATTAGCTACTTGGGGTCTGTAGCTAATGGCCGGTTTCATTTTCTTCGAAATCATCCCTAATACATATGCAGAGGCAGAATTCATTGCTTTATTCCCCAAAAAAGACTTAAATAAATTTTCTACAACAAAACATTTTAAGTAAATGAAGAGTTAAAGAAAGATAACCTTGGGAAAAGATTAAATCTGGAATAAGGTTAAATATATAAAGTGCATAAGGCCTCTTGCAATTGAGTCACAGATTTGTCTGTGCGTTTGTAGAGTTAAGAGGGAGATATAGGAAGTTATCTAGCTCATAACACTCATAAAGAACTAATAAACTGGTAACTCAGAAAAGGCCAGCCTGATTCTGAGACCAGAATGGAAATGCCCCCATGTTTATAGAGGCCATGTAGGTAATGTAAATGAGTGAAACAAACTGGGACTAACATGACAAGGGAGGATGGTGCTAGGTCTGTGCTAAACTGAAAAGCACAGGCACAGTCTAAGAGGGCAGCCACTACTCAGTTTTAGCTGATATTGCCAAGAGGGTAAAGTAGGCCCAATGTATCCAGCTTTTCCAGTTTCTTAAGAGAGGCTATAAAGTCAGATTTGCAGGGGTTATCTTCTGATAATATATTAACAACTATATCTGTTAAAATACTAGCTGAACAAACACTTCTGCAGTCCAGAGTTGGCCTACCACTGCCAGTTGAAAACCTCTGGCCTTGATAAGTAGGCAGGAACTTCTAATGCAAGACAATCCTTATAAATATGACCTTTCTCTTTATCAAAGCTCAGCTTTGGGTAAATCGTGAATGTCACTGAGTCGGTGGTTATGCTCTCTGACATGCATACAGAATGCAGATTGTCTGTGTGGTTGGTCAAGTATGGTGTCATAGATTTTCACAGTCAGCCAACAACAACAAAGTGAACAAAAGACTTGAATAGGCACTTCACAAAAGGTATCCAAATTGCCAACAGGCATATGAAAAGGTGCTCAACATCATTAATCACTGGGGAAATACGAATCAAAACCACAATGAGATAAAACTATACACCCACCAGAATGGAAAATATCAAATATACCAAGTGTGGGTGAAGATGTGGAACAACTGGAACTCTCAAACATTACTGACAGAATGTACAATTGTACGCCCTTGTTTCTAATAAAATTTAATATATTCCTTCCTCATGACCCAGCCATTCCACTTCCAAATATATATTAAACATAAGAAAGGAATGCGTACAAAGTCCATAGAAAGACTTGTACAAGAATGTTCAGAGCAGCTTTATTCAGACTAGCCTTTAACGAAGTATCCCAACAGGAAAATGAATAAGCAAAAAACTTTGTGGTATATTCATACAATTAATGAGCGATAAAAGAACTAATTAGGATGGATCCAATAACATGGATTAATCTCAAAAACATTAGGTTGAGTGAAAGGAGCCTTAAACAAATAGCATAGCTTCAAATTCTGGCTCCCCCAGATACTACCTCAGTGACCTTAAATTCTTTTACTGTTCTAAGCCTTTCATTTCACATCTATAAAATGGGCATAATAACACCTTCTTGGAGGTGTTGTCATGGGGATTGTTTATAAGGGGCTTACCTAGCACAATGACACATACATAGCGAAGTATTCAATAAACGGTAGCATTTCACTCTATAGACTTATGGAAACCAAATGCCTGAACATCTACCCTTCAAGGCTTGTCTACTGCCTTCTCCCTAAAGATCCTTTCACCATTCTAAGACGACTAGGAGGAGTAACACACTAAGTCCTTAACACCTTAGTGCAAATTACCTTTAGCAAGAAATGTCTTCCTCAGAGACAAGCAGGATGGGCAGGTTATAGAGTAATTCACTTGGGGTAGATATAAGGAAAAGCACTGCTAAAGGAGGATGTATCAGTTAGGGTCCTCTGCTGACAAGTAACCCAAACAAGCTCTGCTTAACTGAAGGTAGAAGGTTGGAAAGTCAGGTTTGAGAGTCTGTAGAAACCAGGGTCACTCTATAGACCTAGGCCACCCATTCCCTAGCCACCAACTCAAAGCAAAAAGTGACTAATTAGTGCATGACCTCCAATCGTTTTTGTGCATCATTTGCTCAAGATTCAGTCTTAAGAGACAGCATCATATTAGCCAAGCTCAGGTCAACTTCTCCATCCTGGCTCTTAAGGTAGGCAAGGCAAGGAAGGACTGAATGCCTTTGGCTTCCAAAGGGTGAGGCAGGAACCCAAAATTATGTTACACCAAGACCACCTTAATTAGGGAGAGATATTCCCCAAAAGAAAACTGGGGAACTCTTGGGAACTGGCAGTGGATTCTGGGCAGTTGAACACAGCAAATGTCTACCAGAGAGAGTTCACAGGGCAGAGTAGCAGAGGGCCAGAAGAGGCCCCCTTTTCCATTCTTGGCAGGTTCTTAATTGACTGTATTTGGAGCTTAATGACCTTTTCAGCGATCCTGTTGTTAAATTCATCTTAACAACAGCTCTGAGCAGCAGAAAAGGACCACTAATTTATCTTCTTATTAGTGACCTGTTCAGTATCTCACCGTATTTCTTAAGAGTCCAAGTGCTTTCTGTGGAGGTTAGCAAGAAGCCTAGAACAAATGTTGAAGACTGTCATTTTGTGGTACATATCTTACACATGTGAAAGTTAAAAAATTAGGGTGACTTCTTGTACAAATCATAGGAAAGCAACTGTACTAGTAAGATACACATTGTAGTCATCAGTAGACAGAAATACAGAGAAATTTAATTTTCAGTTCATGTACATGTTGCCAGAATGAATATTTTACTTTCACAGAAATATCACTTTGGTGTTGCCCACTATGGCCTTCTAGGGAAGGAGGTCAAAATATAAATTTGAAAACTGTAATATATCTAAAGTTTATTTTAATTCAAAAAAAATTCCCCGGCTTTCCTATATGAATTTTCCTCAGCTTGAGAGAAACCATGTACTGCCATGCTAAAATAATTTTTGTATCCAATATGAACTTGATTCCAATAGTTTTTTAGTTCAGTTAATGTGTGCCTGTATAAAGTCTTTGTGAATTTTGACAACTGACTTTTAAATATTGATTGCTATAATATCACAGCTTTTTAGACTCAGTTTTGTATCATTTGTGCATGTCAACCAATTCCAAGTATACTTCTGCTCCCTAGGCATCTTCACTTTGTAAAAACCTTTTTATCATGACACTGAGCTTCACATAGTATTGTTTTCATATTGTATCATAAAAGAGAACTGTATCTTCAATGCTGAACTTTTTAACTGAATTTTCAATTGAATTAGTAATAATGCCATACTTTTCCCTTTGACAGAATGAACTAATAAAAACTTCACTTTGATTCCATGAATTGGGTAAAACTAAAATTAAACCATCATCGAGATTAACAGATTTTCCATTTGAAACTTCCAATACTACTGATATAAAACTGACCTTACTTAATTCTTTTTTGCAGTTCTTCGAGTTAACACAATAGCATCTATCACTTCATTTATAATATGTGCACATGAAAACTTGGAATAAGAATGAATGGCATTAATTTAGTAAAGCGATTGTTTGATGTAAATGAAAAGTCATGCTTCACAGCGTGATATATAAATACACCTTCTGACGATGCACATGTTAAACTGTTGATCTCAGGCTCAGGCTTCTTAAATAAATTACCAAATTCCAAAATAGATGTTTATGTATTCCTCACAGATTTATGTCCCAGGATCTTATACAGTCAATTATATTATTTTGGCTCCCAGGGTGGATGGTAAATGTCTCCAAAAATTTTGTGCAATTTACATGCCATGATCAACTTTCTTGAGAAGTGGAAATTCAGTGGTTCATTTGTCATTAATGATCACATACTTCATTTTCTGAGCTCATCGGAAATGAAAGGGTTTATTGCAAAATAAAAAGCATTGCTAAACAATAAAATAGTTGTTGATCAGCATCATAAAATAAATGACAGAACAACTGTAGTAATAATGTTCAGGCTATTCCTTTATATCTGTGGACCAAATCCAGCCCATGACCTGTTTGTGAAATAAAGCTGTATTGGAACACAGACGTTCTTTTTCATTTATGAATATTGTCTATGGTTGAAACAGAGATTTTGTGATCCACAAAGCCTAAAATATTTACTACCTGGCCCATTAAAGAAAATGTTTGCCAATCTCTGCTCCATATGCAACACAGCAGGGCTGGTCAGTCTCTACTTCCTGTACATATTTTATGTATACCAAACCCAGAGTTTCTCAACCTTGGGACTACTGCTATTTGTGGCTGGATAATTCTTTGTTGGGGAAGTGGGGGTTGTCCTGTGCATTGTGGGATATTTAGCAGCATCCCTGATCTTTACTCCCTGGATGCCAGTAGCACCCTCCCATTTGCAGCAACCCAAAATGTCTACAGACATTGCCAAATATCCCCTAGTGGGCAAAATCACCTTCAAGTGAGAGTCACTGACCTCGCCTATAATTTCCCACGGATCCCACCGATTGGGACCTGCCAGTTTCACGCATCTTGCAGGGTGCGGCTTAATACATACCACAACTGGCTGGTACTCCAAGTGGCCAGTGGGGGCAAAGCAGTGTCAAATACTTTTCCCACCACCTTCCAAGACCAGTGGGCAATAGCCGTCTAGTCACTGATGAAGCACACTTCTTCAGAGTGCCCTGCAGTCTGTTCTTGGAAAGGGTGTGCTAGTTACTTTGTGTCTGGAAAGGGTCAGAAAATGAGTGCTGGGTTATTGCTAATCATTTTTCAGATTTAACTGAATGTGAAACTGAGAATATGGTTCACTTCCTACGTATCTCACACACTACTAGAGGAGAATATGGCAGAAGTTCTAAGTATAAAGTACCAAACCATGTGAGCTGAATGAGTGAATAGGTAATATACAATGAATCCACTACAAAATTTCTACCTTCCTGTCTTTGGATTCCTTCATCTGTGTCATACTTAGAAACTTTGAGCATCTCAACTTCCTTTACTCTGGGCCCCCTTATTGAGTCCAACTGAACAAACCACTGGATTACCTTCCAGCACTTAAGCTGGCACAATGAAATCAGAATTTCCTCATAAGTGCTTCCTAAATAATGAATTCAGTTTTATCTAGTGTTTTGTTCTGCTTTCCTTGGTATAGCACTCAGTGACGCTATTCTGATTTTTGCCAATACACATTAGTAAATTCGCAATTTGCCAACTGGAGCCTGCCATGACTTCTTTCTAGTTTAGGTGTGGCAATAGTTAGAAGTGGTGGGCGAAGAAGTCAGAAGAAATTTTCTCTCCTCTTCAAGGTAACACTCTCGGCAAGGTTGTTACAGAGTCTTCAAGGAATGAACAGCCTCATCGGCCAGGAGAGGAAGGAACGCTCTATGGGGTTTTGGGTACTAAGCCACCTGAGTCCTACATGTGTCCATTCCAATTCTTGGGATCCCATTCTCTCCCAATCCAAATATAACTTTTGTGTAGAATATCTGGGAAACCAATGTTTTTATACAACAGCCTAAGAATCAAAATTTGAGTTTTGTTTTAGCTATCTCAGCCCAGTGGCTGCAAGTGATAAGAGATGCTTTGAATAAAATCATAGAAATTCTATAAACTTCTGCTTTTGCTTTGATACAAGCGCTCATCTTTTTTTAAACTGTTAACTTCAGCTGGAAGCAACTAGCTTAAACTGCAAAAATTACATTTCTTAAGCTTTTCATATTATTCTATTACAACTGCCCCTACATACCTTAGAACCTTTCCCAAAATGAGTATGTTATTCCTAGTGAGCACAGGTAATAATTAAATTAGCTATTTGATTGATGCATGTCTTAGACTGATTCAGTGACAGTCAGGTTTTCAGACACATCAGCAACAATTAAGAGATAATCAACCTGAGATTTCGCCCCACTTTCCTGAGGATCCATTGCCTGCAACCATTTCTGGTACCATTTTCTTGATCAAGTTGATTATTAAGCAGAAAAGTCACTCATTCATAGTTCTCACAACTGCTCAGAGGGCTGCAGAACTGGGCTGGAAACTAAACTTCCAGGAACAGAACTTGAAATCATACCTCAAAACAGACTTGATAAACCACTGCCATTGATCACTAGAAGAAGCCCTCATTGCTGCTATCCTGATGCCAGATGTGGGGCAGGAACTCAATTTTGCAACTACCGAGAAACTACTGGCATTGCCACTGCTAGAGGACAGACACATCTCCAGAAGAAATGGAAGCATCACTGACTGCTCATTTCTAAACTGGTGTCTCACATGGGTGCATCTGATTGACAGGGTCTAGGTCCTATCTCTATACACTAGATGCAAAAAGGGCTGTAAATTTGAGTTTTTTGTTTTTAACGTTTTTATTGGAGTATAACTGCTTTACAAGGGTGTGTTAGTTTCTGCTTTATAACAAAGTGAATCAGTTATACATATACATATATCCCCATATCTCTTCCCTCTTGCATCTCCCACCCTCCCACCCTCCCTACCCCACCCCTCTAGGTGGTCACAAAGCACGGAGCTTATCTCCCTGTGCTATGTGGCTGCTTCCCACTAGCTATCTATTTTACATTTGGTACTGTATATATGTCCATATATACACTACAACTCTCTCACTTTGTCCCAGCTAACCCTTCCCGCGCCCCATGTCCTCAAGTCCATTCTCTAGTGGTCTGTGTCTTTATTCCCGTCCTGCCCCTACGTTCTTCATGACCTTTTTTTTTTTTTAGATTCCATATATATGTGTTAGCATACGGCATTTGTTTTTCTCTTTCTGACTTACTTCACTCTGTATGACAGACTCTAGGTCCACCCACCTCACTACAAATAACTCAATTTCGTTTCTTTTCATGGCTGAGTAATATTCCATTGTATATATGTGCCACATCTTCTTTATCCATTCATCTGTCAATGGACATCTACGTTGCTTCCATGTCCTAGCTATTGTAAACAGAGCTGCAATGAACATTGTGGTACATGACTCTTTGAATTATGGTTTTCTCAGGGTATATGTCCAGTAGTGGGATTGCTGGGTCGTATGGTAGTTCTATTTTTAGTTTTTTAAGGAACTTCCAAACTGTTTTCCATAGTGCCTGTATAAATTTCCATTCCCACCAACAGTGTAAGAGGGTTCCCTTTCCTCCACACTCTCTCCAGCATTTATTGTTTGTAGATTTTTTGATGATGGCCGTTCTGACTGGTGTGAGGTGGTACCTCATTGTAGTTTTAATTTGCATTTCTCTAATGATTAATGGTGTTGAGCATTCTTTCATGTGTTTTTTGGCAATCTGTATATCTGCTTTGGAGAAATGTCTATTTAGGTCTTCTGCCCATTTTTGGATTGGGTTGTTTGTTTTTTTGATATTGAGCTGCATGAGCTGCTTGTATATTTTGGAGATGAATCCTTTGTCAGTTGCTTCATTTGCAAATATTTTCTCCCATTCTGAGGGTTGTCTTTTGGTATTGTTTATGTTTTCCTTTGCTGTGCAAAAGCTTTTAAGTTTCATTAGGTCCCATTTTTTTTTGTTTGTTTTTATTTCCATTTCTCTAGGAGGTGAGTCAAAAAGGATCTTGCTGTGATTTATGTCAGAGTGTTCTTCCTATGTTTTCCTCTAAGAGTTTTATAGTGTCTGGCCTTACATTGAGGTCTTTAATCCCTTTTGAGTTTATTTTTGTGTATGGTGTTAGGGAGGGTTCTAATTTCATTCTTTTACAAGTAGCTGTCCAGTTTTCCCAGCACCACTTATTAAAGAGGCTGTCTTTTCTCCATTGTATATTCTTGCCTCCTTTATCAAAGATAAGGTGACCATATGTGCGTGGGTTTACCTCTGGGCTTTGTATCCTGTTCCATTGATCTATATTTCTGTTTTTGTGCCAGTATCATACTGTCTTGATTACTGTAGCTTTGTAGTACAGTCTGAAGTCTGGGAGCCTGATTCCTCCAGCTCCGTTTTTCTTTCTCAAGATTGCTTTGGCTATTTGGAGTCTTTTGTGTTTCCATACAAATTGTGTATTTTTTTGTTCTAGTTCTGTGAAAAATGCCAGTGGTAGTTTGATAGGGATTGCATTGAATCTGTAGATTGCTTTGGGTAGTAGAGTCATTTTCACAACGTTGATCCTTCCAATCCAAGAACATGGTATATCTCTCCATCTATTTGTATCATCTTTAATTTCTTTCATCAGTGTCTTATAATTTTCTGCATACAAGTCTTTTGTCTCCTTAGGTAGGTTTATTCCTAGTTATTTTATTCTTTTTGTTGCAGTGGTAAATGAGAGAGTTTTCTTAATTTCGCTTTCAGATTTTTCATCATTAGTGTATAGGAATGCCAGAGATTTCTGTGCATTAATTTTGTATCCTGCTACTTTACCAAATTCATTGATTAGCTCTAGTAGTTTTCTGGTAGCATCTTTAGGATTCTCTATGTATAGTATCATGTCATCTGCAAACACTGACAGCTTTACTTCTTCATTTCCAACTTGGATTCCTTTTATTTCTTTTTCTTCTCTGAATGCTGTGGCTAAAACTTCCAGAACTATGTTGAATAATAGTGGTGAGAGTGGACATCCTTGTCTTGTTCCTGATCTTAGTGGAAATGGTTTCAGTTTTTCACCACTGAGGACGATGTTGGCTGTGGGTTTGTCATATATGCCCTTTATTATACTGAGGTAAGTTCCCTCTATGCCTACTTTCTGGAGGCTTTTTATCATAAATGGGTGTTGAATTTGGTCGAAAGATTTCTCTGCATCTATTGAGATGAACATATGGTTTTTCTCCTTCAATTTGTTAATATGGTGTATCACAGTGATTGATTTGCGTATACTGAAGAATCCTTGCATTCCTGGAATAAACCCCACTTGATCATGGTGTACGATCCTTTTAATGTGCTGTTGGATTCTGTTTGCTAGTATTTTGTTGAGGATTTTTGCATCTATGTTCTTCAGTGATACTGGTCTGTAGTTTTCTTTTTTTGTGACATCTTTGTCTGGTTTTGGTATCAGGGTGATGGTGGCCTCGTAGAATGAGTTTGGGAGTGTTCCTCCCTCTGCTATATTTTGGAAGAGTTTGAGAAGGATAGGTGTTAGCTCTTTTCTAAATGTTTGATAGAATTCGCCTGTGAAGCCATCTGGTCCTGGGCTTTTGTTTGTTGGAAGATTTTCAATCACAGTTTCAATTTCAGTGCTTGTGATTGGTCCGTTCATATTTTCTATTTCTTCCTGATTCAGTTTTGGCAGGTTCTGCATTTCTAAGAATTTGTCCATTTCTTCCAGGTTGTCCATTTTATTGGCATAGAGTTGCTTGTAGTAATCTCTCATGATCTTTTGTATTTCTGCAGTGTCAGTTGTTACCTCTTCTTTTTCATTTCTAATTCTATTGATTTGAGTCTTCTCTCTTTTTTTCTTGACGAGTCTGGCTAATGGTTTTTCAATTTTGCTTAACTTCTCAAAGAACCAGCTTTTAGTTTTATTGGTCTTTGCTACTGTTTCCTTCTTTTTTATTTATTTCTGATCTGATCTTTATGATTTCTTTCCTTCTGCTAACTTTGGGGGTTTTTTGTTCTTCTTTCCCTAATTGCTTTAGGTGTAAGGTTAGGTTGTTTATTTGAGATGCTTCTTGTTTCTTAAGGTAGGATTGTATTGCTATAAACTTCCCTCTTACAAGTGCTTTCGCTGCATCGCATAGGTTTTGGGTCATCATGTTTTCATTGTCATTTGTTTCTCGGTATTTTTTGATTTCCTCTTTGATTTCTCCAGGGATCTCTCGGTTATTAAGTAGAGTATTGTTTAGCCTCCATGTGTTTGTATTTTTTTTACAGATTTTCACCTGTAATTGATATCTAGTCTCATAGCGTTGTGGTCACAAAATGTACTTGATATGATTTTAATTTTCTTACATTTACCAAGGCTTGACTTGTGACCCAAGATATGATCTATCCTGGAGAATATTCCATGAGCACTTGAGAAGAAAGTGTATTCTGTTGCTTTTGGATGGAATGCCCTATAAATTTCAATTAAGTCCATCTTGTTTAATGTATCATTTAAAGCTTGTGCTTCCTAATTTATTTTCATTTTGGATGATCTGTCCACTGGTGAAAGTGGGGTGTTAAAGTCCCCTACTATGATTGTGTTACTGTCACTTTCCCCTTTTATGGCTGTTAGTATTTGCCTTATGTATTGAGGCGCTCCTATGTTGGGTGCATAAATATTTACAATTGTTATATCTTCTTCTTGGATTGATCCCTTGATCATTATGTAGTGTCCTTCTTTGTCTCTTGTAATAGTTTTTATTTTATTTTTTTTTAAACATCTTTATTGGGGTATAATTGCTTTACAATGGTGTGTTAGTTTCTGCTTTATAACAAAGTGAATCAGTTATACATATACATATGTTCCCATATGTCTTCCCTCTTGTGTCTCCCTCCCTCCCACTCTCCCTATCCCACCCCTCCAGGCTTTCACAAAGCACCGAGCTAATATCCCTGTGCCTTGCGGCTGCTTCCCCCTAGCTATCTACCTTACTACGTTTGTTAGTGTGTATATGTCCATGACTCTCTCTCGCCCTGTCAAAGCTCACCCTTCCCCCTCCTCATATCCTCAAGTCCGTTCTCCAGTAGGTCTGTGTCTTTATTCCTGTCTTACCCCTAGGTTCTTCATGACATTTTTTTCCCCTTAAATTCCATATATATGTGTTAGCATACGGTATTTGTCTTTTTCTTTCTGACTTACTTCACTCTGTATGACAGACTCTAGGTCTATCCATCTCATTAAAAATAGCTCAATTTCATTTCTTTTTATGGCTGAGTAATATTCCATTGTATATATGTGCCACATCTTCTTTATCCATTCATTCGATGATGGGCGCTTAGGTTGTTTCCATCTCCGGGCTATTGTAAATAGAGCTGCAATGAACATTTTGGTACATGACTCTTTTTGAATTTTGGTTTTCTCAGGGTATATGCCCAGTAGTGGGATTGCTGGGTCATATGGTAATTCTATTTGTAGTTTTTTAAGGAACCTCCATACTGTTCTCCATAGTGGCTGAACCAATTCACATTCCCACCAGCAGTGCAAGAGTGTTCCCTTTTCTCCACACCCTCTCCAGCATTTATTGTTTCTAGATTTTTTGATGATGGCCATTCTGACTGGTGTGAGATGATATCTCATTGTAGTTTTGATTTGCATTTCTCTAATGATTAATGATGTTGAGCATTCTTTCATGTGTTTGTTGGCATTCTGTATATCTTCTTTGGAGAAATGTCTATTTAGGTCTTCTGCCCATTTTTGGATTGGGTTGTTTGTTTTTTTGTTATTGAGCTGCATGAGCTGCTTGTAAATTTTGGAGATTAATCCTTTGTCAGTTGCTTCATTTGCAAATATTTTCTCCCATTCTGAGGGTTGTCTTTTGGTCTTGATTATGGTTTCCTTTGCTGTGCAAAAGCTTTTAAGTTTCATTAGGTCCCATTTGTTTATTTTTGTTTTTATTTCCATTACTCTAGGAGGTGGGTCAGAAAGGATCTTGCTGTGATTTATGTCATAGAGTGTTCTGCCTATGTTT
>NW_021703779.1:34067045-34067320 GCF_005190385.1 Monodon monoceros
TATTTTTGTTTTTATTTCCATTTCTCTAGGAGGTGGGTCAAAAAGGATCTTGCTGTGATTTATGTCATAGAGTGTTCTGCCTATGTTTTCCTCTAAGAGTTTGATAGTTTCTGGCCTTACATTTAGGTCTTTAATCCATTTTGAGCTTATTTTTGTGTATGGTGTTAGGGAGTGATCTAATCTCATACTTTTACATGTACCTGTCCAGTTTTCCCAGCACCACTTATTGAAGAGGCTGTCCTTTCTCCACTGTACATTCCTGCCTCCTTTGTCAA
>NW_021703779.1:34067420-34088203 GCF_005190385.1 Monodon monoceros
CGCGCTTTTAGCCGCGGCTCGCGCCCGTCTCTGGGGTTCGCGCTTTTAGCCGCGGCTCGCGCCCGTCTCTGGGGTTCGCGCTTTTAGCCGCGGCTCGCGCCCGTCTCTGGAGTTCCTTTAAGCAGCGCTCTTAATCCCCTCTCCTCGCGCACCAGGAAACAAAGAGGGAAGAAAAAGTCTCTTGCCTCTTCGGCAGGTGCAGGCTTTTCCCCGAACTCCCTCCCGGCTAGTCGTGGTGCACTAACCCCTTCAGGCTATGTTCAAGCCGCCAACCCCATTCCTCTCCCTGCGCTCCGTCCAAAGCCGAAACCCGAGCCTCAGCTCGCAGCCCCGCCCGCCCGGGCGGGTGAGCAGACAAGCCTCTTGGGCTGGTGAGTGCCGGTCGGCACCGATCCTCTGTGCGGGAATCTCCCCGCTTTGCCCTCCGCACCCGTCGCTGTGCACTACTCCGCGGTCCCGAAGCCCCCCCCTCCGCCTCCCGCAGTCTCCGCCCGCGGAGGGGCTTCCTAGTGTGTGGAAACTTTTCCTCCTTCACAGCTCCCTCCCACTGGCACAGGTGCCGTCCTTATTCTTTTGTCTCTGTTTTTTCTTTTTTCTTTTGTCCTACCCAGGTACGTGGGGAGTTTCTTGCCTTTTGGGAGGTCTGAGGTCTTCTGCCAGCCTTCAGTAGGTGTTCTGTAGGAGTTGTTCCACGTGTAGATGTATTTCTGGTGTATCCGTGGGGAGGAAGGAGATCTCCGCGTCTTACTCTTCCGCCATCTTCAAGGTCCCCCCTAGTTTTTATTTTAAAGTCTATTTTGTCTGATATGAGAATTGCTACTCCAGCTTTCTTTTGGTTTCCATTTGCATGGAATATCTTTTTCCATCCCCTCACTTTCAGTGTGTATGTGTCCCTAGGTCTGAAGTGGGTCTCTTGTAGACCGCATATATACGGGTCTTGTTTTTGGATCCATTCAGCCAGTCTATGTCTTTTGGTGGGAGCATTTAATCCATTTACATTTAAGGTAATTATTGATATGTGTGTTCCTATTCCCATTTTCTCAATTGTTTTGGGTTTGTTATTGTAGGCCTTTTCCCTCTCTTGTGTTTCCTGTCTAGAGAAGTTCCTTTAGCATTTGTTGTAAAGCTGGTTTGGTTGTGCTGAATTCTCTGAGCTTTTGCTTGTCTGTAAAGGTTTTAATTTCACCATCAAATCTGAATGAGATCCTTGCTGGATGGAGTAATCTTGGTTGTAGGTTTTTCCCTTTCATCACTTTAAATATGTCCTGCCACTCCCTTCTGGCTTGCAGAGCTTGTGCTGAAAGATCAACTGTTAACCTTATGGGGATTCCCTTGTATGTTATTTGTTGTTTTTCCCTTGCTGCTTTTAATATTTGTTCCTTGTATTTAATTTTTGATAGTTTGATTAAAGGACTCACCTATAAATTTCACCTATAAATTTTCAGATGGGTTTTAAAACCATCACATTCTCCGACTACAGAAAGACTATCCAACATGCACCCCCATGTTCACAGCACCACTATTTACAATAGCCAAGACATGGAAACAACCTAAATGTCCACTGACAGATGAATGGCTAAAGAAGATATGGTACATATATACAATGGAATACTACTCAGCCATAAAAAGAACAAAATATGGCTTCCCTGGTGGCGCAGTGGTTAAGAATCTGCCTGCCAATGCAGGGGACATGGTTTTGAGCCCTGGTCCGGTAAGATCCCACATGCCCCGGAGCAACTAAGCCTGTGCACCACAACTACTGAGCCCGCACGCTACAGCCCGAGAGCCACAACTACTGAGCCTGCGTGCCACAGCTACTGAAGCCTGCGCACCTAGAGCCCGTGCTCCACAACATGAGAAGCCACGCCCACGCACCGCAACCAACACCCAACACAGCCAAAAAAAAACCCATATAAATAAATACATTTATTTGAAAAAAAAGAATGAAATAATGCCATTTGCAGCAACATGGACTGACCTAGAGATTATCATACTAAGTGAAGTCAGAAAGAGAAAGACAAATACCATATGATATCACTTATATGTGGAATCCAAAATATGACACAAAAGAACTCATCTACGACAGAAACAGACCCACAGACATAGAAAACAAACTTTTGGTTACCAAAGGGTAAGGGGGTGTGGGAGAGGGATGGAGTGGGAGTTTGGGGTTAGTAGATGCAAACTCTTAAATATAGAATGGATAAACAACAAGGTCCTACTGTATAGCACAGGGAACTATATTCAATATCCTCTGATAAACCATAATGGAAGATAATATGAAAAAGAATGTATATGTGTGTGTGTATATATGCATATATATATATATATATAACTAAATCACTTTGCCGTATAGCAGAAATTAACACATTGTAAATCAACTATATGTCAATTAAAAAAAAGAAAGACTATCCAAAAACTAATGGGCAATCATGAATAGGAGGACTATGATGGATGCCCTCTACAAACGGTATACACCCAAATATTGACAGTGTTTAGATTAAGGTGTAGAAATTATAGAAGGGTTTTTCTTCTTGTATACAGTTTCTGAATTTTCTTCAATGAACACATATTCCTTAATTAAAAATAGATATGCAAACACATCCTCACATCTAAGTTTGATAATTAAGTAAGAAAAAAAATTCAGGATAAAATGTCAAACAGAATACCTTGTAAACCAAATTAAAAAAAAACTTTTAACAGCTTTATTGAGATGTAATTTTATATCATAAAATTTAATTGTTTTAACTGTACAATTAAATACTTTTTCGTAACTTTATAGTTTGTAACCATCACCAAAATCCACTTTTAGGACATTTCTATCACCCCAAAAAGATTCCTCCTACCCACTTTTAGTCAATCTCGATTCTCACTTCCAGCTCCAGGCAACCACTATCTAATTTCCATGTTTATAGATTTGCCAGTTCTCATACAACATGCAGTCTGTGTCTGTTTTCTTTCCCTTAGCAAAGAGTTCTTGAGGTTCATCCATGTTGTAGTATGTATCAGTCCTTTGTTCCTTTTTATTGCTGAATAAAATTCCATTGTATAGATATGCCACAATTTGTTTATTTACTCTTAAGTTGATGGGTATTTGGATTGTTTCAGTTTTTGACTACTATAAATAATGTTGCTATAAACATCCACATATAAGTCCTTTAGTGAACACTGCTTTCATTTTTCTTGGCTACATACTCAGGAGTAGAATTGCTGGGTCATGTGGTAAATGCATGTTTGCCTTTTCAAGAGACTGCCAAACTTTTTCCAAAGTTGCTGTACCATTTTACATATCTGCCAGTTCCCATTTCTCCATATCTTCCCTAACACTTTGCAGTGTCTTTCTTTCTTTCTTTTTTTTTTTTTTGCGGCACGTGGGCCTCTCACTGCTGTGGCCTCTCCCGCTGCGGAGCACAGGCTCTGGACGCACAGGCTCAGTGGCCATGGCTCACGGGCCCAGCCGCTCCGCGGCACGTGGGATCTTCATGGACCAGGGCACGAACCTGTGTCCCCTGCATCGGCAGACGGACTCCCAACCACTGCGCCACCAGGGAAGCCTGGGTGTCTGTCTTTCTGATTGTAGCCATTCTTGTGGATGTAAGGTGGCATTTCATTTTATTTTTTATTTGCATTTCCCTAATGACTAATGATATTGAGCATCTTTTCATGTACATCTTAGCCAGTTTTATGTCTTCTTTGGTGAAACATTTATTAAAATCTTTTCCTTGTTTTTAAGTTTATTATTTGCCTGGCTATTGAGCTGTAAGACTTCTTTATATATTCTGTATATAAGACTTTTATCAGATATATAATTTGCAAATATTTTTTCTAGTCTATAACCTTTCTCCCAGTCTGGAATCTAGATTTTATGCATTCAATAGTATAATTATCACCAATTGTATGGTTTTGTCCATGGAATGCACCAAATTTGAAGCAAACTGAATTAATGAGAAGGTGTGCTTTGGTAGAGCTCTGTTTCTAAGGTTTGAAATTGAAAAGGCAACTGCAGTTGTCCAAGAGCTGGCAATAATTTAGTTACTTTAGAAACCCTGTAAATTAATCTTGACCACCAACTTGGACCAGGAGAAAAATTAAAGAAACAATATACAAGAGGACTAAATATATCCTGAAAAAACAAATCAGTACATTTAATACATGTCTCTACCACTGGTTTAAATTCCAGAAGCATTGAAAATCGTTTTGCCTCAATTATCTAGGGATTGGAAATCAAAGTATAAAACCATATTTTCCAAAATGATAAACTAAGGGTTTTCTGAGATAAGCATTTCTTATTTCAAAAGGAAAGCCACAGTTCTGGAGTTTAATTTCACAACTGAAATGTAAGTCATTTTATCTGCATCTGGATGATTTTATCAATGTAAAATAAAGCAGGTGGCTCAATTCAGCAAATATTTACTGAGCATCTGTTAAATGAGACCCTGTGCTAGGTGAGGCAGGGAATATTAGGACAAGAATAACTGTTCAATTGTGGTTTACTAAACAAGGTAACAGATAACCTAAGTGGTGAGATGTGCAGAATAATTTTATGAGCTGCTACGGATAAGCTCAATTCTGTATTCTGCTAGTGAAGAGTAAAACTGTATAAGAGGATATAAAAATGAAACTCTTTCTGCCTCAGTTTTGTCTGAGTCCCCAAAGGAGAAGAAAAACCAGTACATTACAAATACATTCATGTGCCTGAAGACTTGCAAAAGTAATGTTTTTCAATCTTCAGCACATCATCTTTTTTGAAGACATATAAATGGTTTCAAGGGGCCCACTCAGCTTCACACCTACCTCTGGGTTTGGGAGACTGATGCCTGACCCTCTCAGAGACAAGTTCAAATGCTGAGAACAATTTTTTTCAATTATTAGTACATTTTCTTATGCAGAGGGAAGGACTGAACATGTGCATTTTATTATTTTATCTCTACTTTTGAGAAAGTGGGTATTTTGTTTGCTTATCCTACCAGTGTTTGAACATAAATATTAATATTTCCTCCCTTTTTACATAAAAGTTAGCATATGCACTGTATTACATCTTGACATTTTTACTTAATATATTTTAGAGTTTGTAGCACATCAGCACAGAAAAAGCAGCCTCAATCTTTTCATAATTGCATAGCATTTTATTGTGTGGATGTATCATAATTTCTTAAACCAATCCTAAGTTGATGGACATTGGGTGGCCTCCAAATTTTTATCTATTATCAAAGTTTAAAAAAAAACTACAATGAACAACCTTGCATATAAATTTTCTTATATATGTGTGTGTACACATTTGGTAGATAAATGTTCATTTTGATGTCTGAAAAAGTTTTCCAAGTCTCCTTAGGTCTTCTTAGAGACCCTGTATTATCTATATAATCTATTCAGCTACAAAAGAAACACTTGACAGAATAAGTGACATGTACGTGCACACATGTACATGTCCAGAAGAATTCCCGGGTCCAAACTGCATGTGTAATTTTGATGAATACTGCCAAATTGCCTTTCATAAGAGATATATTTACTATTTTCCACCAGAAATGTACACGGGTGCTTGTTTCTTTACAGAGAAGGCCGTAGTTTTCAATGAACTCAGTTGTTTTTTAACTAAAAAACAACAAACAAACAAAACTCCCAAAACCAAAAACTAGTTTTACAGACCCTCAGCCGGAATCAGGCTTTATTTTTTCCCTGTGTAGGCAAATTCATTCTTCTAATTTGCAGACAGGCAAACCCAAGTGCAAATAGGTTCTTTTCTAAATATAGGCCTCAAGTTATTACATTTTAAAACATCTTTTCTCCTGGTTTCTGCTAAAATTTCTGTTTATATGATCCATTTAACTGTTCCTCCTTAAAATTTTGAAATATTTGATCCATCAGGACAGAGTTGTGGTAGCTCCAAATGGAGATATAAGCTCATGTTAATACACACTGTTAAATCACTCCACTTCTTTAGTCAAAGAAGAAGTGTCCCTGGAAGCTAAACATTATCAAATTCTCCCTTACTCTCAGAAATATTACCAGAGATACAAAGAACTAAAACACCTCACATATTTACAATTTATCTTTCGTATGCTTTTCCACATAACTAAAAATTACTTAAAATACAAAATCACTCATTTAGAAAAAGATTTTTCAGATAATTTTCCCATAAAGAAAAATTGATTTTTTTCCAGAGGAAAACAAGCTTGGTGATACTATTAACATAGTTTGCTTTAAAATAATGACATGAGGTTGATCAAAAATTTATAATGCTTTGATATATAACCCTATAAGAATAAGCAGAATTTGGGGTCCTATTAATGTGTAGTGTTATAACAATAACCATAATGACTCACATATTTATGGTGCTTTACAGTTTACAAAGCACTTCCATGTACATGATAATAATTGCAGCTGCCGTTGGTTATAAAAACCAGGTATTTTGATAAACTGTACACTAGAAACTATTAGTCTCTTTCCATCCAAGATGAGGGGAATGAAAACGCACTGTTTGCTTAAGGACAAAAAGCCAGTGAGTGGTAAATCACAGAGACGGGAAGTAGAATGGTGGTTCCCAGGGGCTAGGGCGAGGGGGGATGGGGGATTATTGTTTAATGGGTATAGAGTTTTTAGTTTTGCAAGATGAAGAGTTCTGTAGATGGATGGTGGTGATAGTTGCACAACAATATGAGTGTGCCTAATACCACTGAATTGTACTTAAATGGTTAAGGTGGTACGTTTTCTGTTATGTGTATTTTATTACAATAAAAAAAACTGGGGGGGGGGCGGGGAAAGCCAGTGAGTGGTGAAGCCTGAATTTGATTTCATTTTGATCCAACCTTTTCCTTCTACTCAGAGCAGTTATTATCCTCATGTTACAGATCAGGGGACTAAAGCCCAGAAGGACTGAATTGACTTTAGTCACACAATTATCAAGTGGCAGAGCTGAAGTTCAATCCAATGGAAGTGATTTTATAAGCAGAGGCTAAGCACAGGAAGTCAAAATAAAACCAAGGACTCATCAAACCCACTAAGGGTTGGGTAGTATTGCGTTAATCACTTTACCTGCCTGGGCTGCAGTTTACTAAGTTGTAAAATGAAGGAATGGATATAGATTAAACTATTTTTTAAAAAATTCAACATTTTTAACCATGACTTACGATAAGAAATGTTTTATATTGACCCAGTACACACACATACACACCACCTTGCCCTAGGTTGGGTTTCCCAGAAGCAGACCCTGAGGTAAGGATTTGATTGCAAATGATTTATCAAGGATGTTTTCGGGAGAAAGTGGTATGGGAATAGAGGTGGCAGAGCAGGAAAGGTGCAGAAATCAACCAAGGATCAAATTTCAGGTGAAGTCTCAGCCTCAGCCTGATCCCATGGGAAGCTCTGGAACATAAGATACACCAGAGACTGACTCGCTTTGAGACAAGAAAGCTGGGCTTTCATATTTCATCCCTAGTCAATCACTGGTTACAGGCCACCCCAGCAGGATATAACCTCCCAGGCATTTAAGTTCATGGTACCTGTGGTAGCCAGTCCCCAAAGGTGGCCTCCAATGATCCCAGCCTTGTAGTATTCACACCTTCCTGCCTACGCTGTTCCATGGTTGGTCACTCTAACCAATGAAATACAGCAGAAGTAATGGTATGTCACTTCTGAGATTAAGATATGAAAGACTGTGGCTTCCATCTTGGATTCTCTCTTTCTTCACTGCCTCTGTGGGAAGCAAGGTCTCATTTTGTGAGCAGTCCTATAAAGAGGTCCATGACATGCACTCTCATAACAAGGACCTGAGGCCCCCAGCCAACAGCCAGCAAGGAACTGAGGCCTGCCAACAACCACAGGAGTGAGTCTGAAGGCAGATCCTCCAGCCCGTCAAACCTTGAGATGACTGCAGCCCCAGCTATTAGCTTTACTGAAATCTCATGATACTCTCTAAGCTAGAACACCCAGCTAAGTTACTTCTGGATTCCTGACCCTCAGAAATTGTGTAAGGTAATAAATGTTGTCATTTTAAGTCACTAGGTTGTTGAAAAATTTATTATGCGACAACAGATAAATAATACAAATACATTGGGCTACCATGTCTCCAGTAGCTGAAGGGAAGTTTTCTGAAAAACTACAGAGAAGATTCTTTAGGAAAGAAGCACAAAGACACTGAGGGATGGGCAGAACCAGCAAAAGAGACCTGAGGTGATGTGAGCAGAGCATCAATCATGTCTGCTATCTCTCCAAAACAAATGTTTCATGAAACAACACTTACCCTTATTACATGCAATGCACTTTGATAATTTCTATTTGATTATACTCTTATTTGGTTTATTAAGTGCTGGGAGTGAGCCCTTAAATTGATCTCACAGTTCACTAACAAGTTGTGACCTGCAGCTGAAAAACAGTGAACTTAATCGTCTTTGAGGCTCCTTTTAGATCTAAGCTTTTGTAATTAGGAGTTGGCACAGTGCTATTACATTAACGACTAATATTTATTGAACACCCACTATGCCATAACTATTCCAAGCACTTCACATATATTGCTTCATGTGAAGACAATAAGGTAGTAACTACTGACATCCCCATGTTACAGATGTGAAGACTGGTAAGTGGCAGAGGCCAGGAGGAAACCCAGTCAGTCTGCCTTCAAAACCCATTGTCAAGAGTGCGGGCACCTACATGCGACTGTTTGGGTTCAAATCCTGATGCCAACAGTCGATCAATAAATGTTTCTAATTATGATCATGATATAACCCAATTATTGGCAGTCATCAGCTCATTGACGGGGATAGTTCTAACAAAAGGAAGTTTAGGATCAGGGTCATGCATATGGACTGAATTTAGAGGTTAACTCATTGATAATCAGCTCAATGTTCCACTCTGTTTCAGCCATGCTGGCCCAGTCTTCACCTTAAATTTAGCCACTTATACATTTAAATAAGGGCTCTGGTCTCGGTTATTTAACATCTGCATGGTTGAATATCTAAAGTACATTTCACTGTAAATAGAAGGAATTTCAACATACTCATTTTTATGTATTGTTTCATTAAAGTACAAAGATACTTCTCTAATAAATGAATCTACCTAAAATACATTAGTCACCATTATGTAGAGAATATTCCTACTGAAGTCAGTGAACACTAATCAATCTTTGGGTTTGAAAAATAGGGTCAATAAACATTACGATATAAATGACTAAAATGGTTAAAAAACGGACTTCCCTGGTGGCACAGTGGTTAAGAACCCACCTGCCAATGCAGGGGACACGGGTTCGAGCCCTGGTCCGGGAAGATCCCACATGCCGCGGAGCAACTAAACCCGTGTGCCACAACTACTGAGCCTGCGCTCTAGAGCCAATGAGCCACAACTACTGAGCTCGAGTGCCCTAGAGCCCGTGCTCCACAACAAGAGAAGCCACTGCAATGAGAAGCCAGCGCACCACAACGCGTAGCCCCTGCTCGCCGCAACTAGAGAAAGCCCGTGCACAGCAAGGAAGACCCAACGCAGCCCCAAATAAACAAATTAATTAACTAATTAAAAAAACTGCACAGAACCTGTATATCTGGAACTATTACCTTTTGGCTGAATGCTTCTGAGTCATGTTTCCATCAATTATATCTTTTATGTCACAGGATAAATACAGCATTTACACAGGTAGTGAAGTCAGTATAAAAGCATAACATCCTTTTAATAGAAGATTATGAGTAATCAAAGATTTATACACCTGCTGAGTGAATTATCTAGAGCTGGACACATGTAGGGGATACATGTCAGGAAGATATTTCAGCAGCTTTGTTGTCAGGTGACTTGAAGGATTTAGAAAGTAGAAAGAAAAATATGGTTTATGTCCCACTTCATATGCTACTGTGTGATTATGGATTACAGGGCAACAAGGGTGACTGCAACCTAGCTTGGGACACTGGTAGCAGATATAAGACACTGTTCCCCTGTCACCTATTTTTTTTAAAAAAACACAAAAAACAAAACCCACTCGTTTTGTATACATTGCTAAAGAGGGAGTTACAGAAAGCATCATGGCTCCCCCAAACCAAATATCAATCTAGATATCCTGAAAAATTAACAATTTAAAATAAAAATTTTTTCTGGGCAGAAGACCTAAATAGATATGTTTCCAAAGAAGACATACAGATGGCCAACAGGCACATGAAAAGATGCTCAACATTGCTAATAGAGAAATGCAAATCAAAACTACAATGAGGTAGCACCTCACACCAGTCAGAATGGCCATCATTTAAAAAAATCTACAAATAACAAATGCTGGAGAGGGTATGGAGAAAAGAGAACCCTCCTACACTGTTGGTGGGAATGTAAATTGGTGCAGCCACTATGGAAAACAGTATGGAGGTTCCTCAGAAAACTAAAAGTAGAGTTGCCATATGATCTAGCAATCCCACTCCTGGGCATATATCCAGACAAAACTATAATTCAAAAAGATATATGCACCCTTATGTTCATAGCAGCACTATTCACAATAGTCAAGACATGGAAACAACCTAAATATACATTGACAGATGAATGGATAAAGATGTACATATATACAATGGAATACTACTCAGCCATAAAAAAGAATGAAATAATGCCATTTGCAGCAACATGGACTGACCTAGAGATTATCATACTAAATGAAGTGAAGTAAGTCAGAAAGAGAAGGACAAATACCATATGACATCACTTATATATGGAATCTAAAACATGACACAAATGAACTTATCTACAAAACAGAAACAGACTCAGAGACATAGAGAACAGACTTGTGGTTGCCAAGGGGGAGGGGGGGTGGAGGAGGGATGGACTGGGAGTTTGGGGTTAGCAGATGCAAACTATTATAGACAGAATGGATAAACAACAAGGGCCTACTGTACAGCACAGGTAACTATATTCAATATCCTGTGATGAACCATAATGGAAAAGAATATGAAAAAGAATGTGTGCATGTGTATATATATATATATATATATTTAACTGAATCACTCTTCTGTACAGCAGAAATTAACACAACATTGTAAATCAACTATAGTTCAATAAAATAAATTAAAATAAAACAAATAAAATTTTTTCTAATGATAAAGGAAATACATGCTTTCACAAAGCATTTAGTAAATGTAGAAAATGTAAAGAGTAAAGGAAAAAAATCACAAAGTGATCAGATATCAGATCATGAGGTAATAATTATCACTATTTATGTGTGTGTGTGTATATATATCCAAATTGGCATCATACTACATGTACTTTTTATAATTTCATTTTTTCACTTAAAAACATACTATGGGAATTTCCCTATGTCAAAGTATTCTACTTGAACATTAATCTGATAGAATCCCATTCTATGGACATAGCATTTGTAACAGTCAGTATCCAGCAGGCAAACAGAAACCACTCTATACATTTAATGCAGGAACAGACTTAATGCTAGTAACTTGCTACAAAGTTATAAAACATGCTAAAAAAAAAAAAGAGAGGTATATATTAGTTAGCTATCACTATGTAACAAACCACTTCAAACTGACTCCTGTAAAACCAGAATTTACTTAAGAAAAAATTCTGTGGTTAACAATTTAGGCTGGATTCATCTAGGTATGTCTCTGGTCTCAGTTGAGGGCCCTCATGCATCTACAGTTGGTTGTGGGTTGGCTTTGCTGATCTTGGCTGGGCTCCTTTACATGTTTGGGGACCTCAGCTGGGACAAGAGGACTGGCTAGACTCAGACCCACATGGTTTCTCACTCTCTAGCAGGCCAGTGTGGGCTTATTCCATGGCAGTCACGTGGCTCCAAGAGAATGAGAAGAAGCCCGAGAGTCCTCTTGGGACCTAGGCTTGGGACGGTCACAGTGCCATTTTGTCTACCTTCTCTTGTTCAAAGTAAGGAACAAGGTCAGCCCAGATTCCAAGAGTAGAGAAACAGATTCCACTTTTTATGTGAAAAACTGCAAAGTCACATTGCAAAGGGGCGTTGAAACAGGGAGAGAAAGAATTCTGGCCAGTTCTGCAAACAATTGATCACAGTGTGTCTTACCTAGAAACCTGAAAGCTGCCACCACTCCTGGGGCTGGAGCCCATATGTGGGCCATTGCACTTGTGACACTCGATGCTGATCTGTGAGAGGTACTACTGCTGCCTCTACTACCACTGAGTAGAAACCCAGGAGTCCATAGCCTTATTAATCTGTTAAAACTGCCACAGATGTTTTGGGAACAAATAGTTGCCTGTAGTCATTGCTGCTGCCTCTATTGCTATTGGAAGGACCCCTAGAGACAGACAAAAAGGCTACTCTCTTTTCCACCTTATAGTCTCCCCACCAGTGCCTCCCAGTAGCAAACCTCATGTGATGCAAGCTGAAAGGGAATATGGAAAATGTAGTTGACTGGTTTCTAACCACCTGTGATACAGAGAAGAGCATGGAAAGTATAGCTGAGAGTCAATTGAAAAGTGACTGCACAATAACATCATTTATTTAACTAATCCCCTGTTGCTGGATATTTAGATTATTTCTCTGGAAATACAACATAAATGTAGAAAGCAAAGCCATCAATGGGACAGTTTCTGAACCCAATGGACAATGTTATTTAATTGCTAAAAAAGGCATTTAAAAAGGGATGCGTCCTTGAGCTCAGCAGTAAACAAATGATATGTAAAACAGAACAGCTCTAAATAGCTCTGCTCTGTCCCTCCAAAAGTAGATGTGTGTCATCATGACGGGAACAACACTGTTCTATCCACGTGGAGCTTTAATGACATAGTTTACCTCAAAAATTATTTTCTTCACATTGCATTTCCATTTGGTTGAGGTCAAAAGGAATTATCCTGAAGTCATAATTATAATTTTTGTACCCCCATATATACAAAAGTCTTACCTGAATTTCCCTATGTTCAACAGCCACAGGATACATATAAAATCCCAATAACAATTTTTCAAAAAGCATTTCTAGGGTTAGCTTCTATAGTGTTTCTTTCTAATAACTTATTTTTATTATAAATGTAATACTGCTTGTAAAAAAAATCAAATGAGCATTTTCAGAGGTGAAATTCCATCATTCAAAGCTTGTCATGTATCTTTCATCCTGATGTTTTCCTATGAATGATCTATTTTATTATTATAGTCACAGAAGAATATTATAATTCTCTTCTGTAACTTGTTTTTATAAGTAAAAACTATATATTATATATATATATGTGTATATATATATATATATATCTTGATAGACCGTTTGTGTTAATTTATTATAAATATACCTAACATATACATAACATATAAATATACCTAACATATAACATATACCTACATCATAGCATTCTATAGTATGGATACGCTAAAATTTATTTTATTGTTTGTCTTCCCCAGAAGAGTGCAAGCTCCCTGAGGATAGGGACCTGGTTTGGTTTGGTCACAGCTGTATCTCCAATGCTTAGACAAGCACCTGGCAAATAGCAGGTGTTCAAAAATTTTGTAGAATGAATGACTAAATGGCAAAACACTTTTGATGAACATTTGTATTGTTTCCATCTTTCACTATTCCAATAATGAATTTTGCAATTAGTAATCTTATAAATACATGTTGTACATTTATTTATTTTTGTAAGGAAAAGTCATAGAGGAGGAATTGCCGGGTCAAAAAAAACCACACCAAAATTGAAGAACTTCAATCCCTCTCAAATTCCTCCCAACATGTTCAGAAAGTCCCCAGTGGGAAGGGAGGTAGCACTTGTATTTAAAACTCTGGTCTTCCTAGCTATCACTTAGACCTGCCACTATAGTCTCACAAGTGTAGTCCTGTTACAGAGTGGCATTGGCCTTTTCCTTCCTTTTAATTTGTGCTGTCTGGGGAAGTTGTCTGAGATGCTTATGTTTCCACTCCATGTTCTAAGACATTCAGCTGTCATTCTGTTGAAATGAGAACAGTACCCTTTGTCCCTGAAATTTTTTGTTAAGCAGGCTATATTGGCTGTAAGACTTTATGCTCCCAATATCTCTATGAAATCTTTTTTCTAATCTAGCTTTTTTTTTAAACATCAGCTTTCCCCCAAGGCTCAGGGATAAATCCCTAATGAGGAAACACGAGGGCCTGCATCATTCATTCCATGTATAATATATATCGAGCTGTCCTCAGAACAACCCTAATTCTCTGATACTTATACCAAGGCTCCTTAGACCAAATCTGCAAACCTTAGTTCTCTCGTTTCTTTGGTTGAGTGCTTTCCTG
This sequence comes from Monodon monoceros, assembly GCF_005190385.1. Taxonomy (NCBI): domain Eukaryota; kingdom Metazoa; phylum Chordata; class Mammalia; order Artiodactyla; family Monodontidae; genus Monodon; species Monodon monoceros. Next base: position 34,081,607 of record NW_021703779.1, read on the forward strand.
AGTGGCTTTTGCAAACATACCTTTAGCAGGTCCAGTCTCAGTCCTGTAGACATTTCTGAATCCCAGGGTAAAAGTCACTTGCAGTGTTCAGGTAGGGATCCCTGGAAACACACAGATATATTAATAAATACAGAAATTTAGATGAATGGACATATGCTCAAAGTTCACTTAAGCAAATTCTCAAAACAGTTCAAGATTTTCCCCCCTTAAGCCCTAAAAACTTTAATATTTTAATCTTTTGTGTAGAGGGCTTCCTTTATAAAATATCCTCTTTTATTATAAATGTTATATATGATCATTTAGAAATTTGGGAAAATAGAGTATATATAAAAAATGGGAAATAAAATCACCTATAACCCCACCCCCACCCCTGAGCTACCAGTGTGAACATTTTATACACATTTTCTTCCAATTTCTTTTCTATATGTTCTTAAATAGTTCAGGTCATAGTGCATATAAAATTTTCTATTGTATTATTTTTCCTTAATATTATAACAAAAATGTCCTTTTGTGACTAAAAAAGTTCTTCATATACATACCTGCTAATAACCGTAAACTAGTCCCTTGTTTAGATGTACCATATATTGAGATTATGCATTTTAAAAGCTGTCCTCCAAGTTTACTCAGACTAGAAGTAAGTCATATTCAATTCCTCCTTTTCCTTCATTACCCAAATCCACTTAGTCCTGAAGGCTGTCTATTCTATTTCTGAACAGTTTCTTTTATCTGTCCCAGGGATTTCAATCCCAGCTAGAGCATATAGGGAGCTTTTAAAAATACTGATTGCTGGGGCCCCACCAGAGACCGAGTTAACCGGAATCTCTGGGGGATGGAGCCCAGGCATCCACAAGTCTAAATGCTCCCCAGTAGATTTTAATGCAGCCAGAGTTGAGATGCACTGCCTCGGCCCCTCCTCCAGCCCCACTTCCACTTCCCAAGGCCCAGCCCTCATCAACTCCCAATTAGGTTATTGCAATTACCTCCTAACTCTTTTCCTGTTTCTAGTCTCTCTCTTCTGCAACCTCTAATCCTGCATACTGCTTCCCAAATTACTTTGGTAAAAACATGGGTCAGATCACATCACTCCCCTACTAAACAAGAGAGTCAAACTTGGCCTGAGTAAGGCCCTCCTCCAACCTACATTTCTGCATCCTTTCCTACTCTGGGTCTTCTAGTGCACCTCACCACTCATCTGAGTTAGCTTTCTGCCTTTGTTCATGCTGTTCCGTAGCCCATAATGATCTCCTTCTCCATTGCTCAAAGACCACCATTATCTTATACATATTTCAAAGTCCATTTCAAATACCACATCCTTCTTCAATCAGGCAACAATCATCTATTGAATGACTACTATGTACCATCCATCTGTTCAACATTTTTTAAATTAATTTATTTATTTTATATTTATTTTTGGCTGTGTTGGGTCTTCGTTTCTGTGCAAGGGCTTTCTCCAGCTGCAGCGAGCGGGGACCAGTCCTCATCACGGTGTGCGGGCCTCTCACTGTTGCGGCCTCTCCCGTTGCGGAGCACGGGCTCCAGACACGCAGGCTCAGTAGTTGTGGCTCACGGGCCTAGCCGCTCCACGGCATGCGGGATCCTCCCGGACCAGGGCACGAACCCATGCCCCCTGCATCGGCAGGCGGACTCCCAACCACTGCGCCACCAGGGAAGCCCTGTTCAACATTTTTTGAGTTGCTATTGTATCTAGGTACTGGGGATACAACAGTGAACAAGACAGACAAAACTACCTGCCTGTTTGGAGAGGAGGACAACAAAACAAGCACACAAATAAGAAAATGTTAGATAAGTGTGATGCAGAGAATTAGAATATATAGTGACTAGGTGGTTATTTTCGACTGGGTGGCTATTTTCATCTGAAATGGTCTTTCCGAGGAGGTGACATCTATACTGAGATCTAAATGACAGGAAGTGAGGGACCAGCCATTCAGAGTTTAAGGGGCAAAGCATTCTAAAGATAGGACCAGCTAATATGAAGGCTTTCAGGCAAAATGAAGTCTGATTGAAGAGCTGAAAGAAGGCCAGAGCAGCTGAAGCACAGGGGTACAGGGGGAGTCATGGGAGAGGAAGTTGGAGTCAGCTCATGTATGCTTTCTAAGTCAGGGAAAAGACTCGAAATCTGATTCTTTGGGCAATGACGGGAAGCCACTGGAGGGGTTTAAGTGAGAGGGTGACATGATATGGTTTGTGTTTGAACAAGATCACTCTGGTTGCTGTGGGAACAACAGATTGAGGGGGTGACAGGAGGAGTAGGGACCACGTAGGTGCTTTGGTGGCAGTCTGGTTCTCCTCCAAGTACTTGCTTCATTTAAGACAAATAAATATCAAAAGCTCCTCGTTTTTAAGCAAAATATTAAAATTCTTATCATCATCTAACAGGACCTGGATGGGCTGACCTCTCTCTGGCCTCCTGTACACCATCTCTGCTCCTGCTATTGAGCCTTGCTGACCTTTTGTCAGCTCCTCAAATATATCATTCCTTCAGGCCACAGGGCCTTTGGACTTGCTGTGGTTATATGTTATTTGTGTATGTGATAAAATATACCTAACATAAAATTTACTATTTTTAACCATTTAAAAGTGTACAATTCAGAGGCATTAAGTGCATTCACAATGTCGTACAACCATCATCACTCTCTAGCTGCAGAACTTTTTCATCAGCTCAACAGGAAACACTGGACCTATTAAGCAGTCACTTCCCATTCCCTCCTCCCCCAGCCCCAGGCGACCATTAATTTGCTTTCTGTCTCTGTGGATTTGCCTGTTCTGGATAGTTCACAAAAATGGAATAATACAATATGTGGTATTTGTATGGCTTCTTTCACTCAGTATAAAGTTTCCAAGATTCATCCATATGGCTTCCCCAGTGGCGCAGTGGTTAAGAATCCGCCTGCCAATGCGGGGGACACGGGTTTGAGCCCTGTTCTGGGAAGATCCCACATGCCGCGGAGCAACTAAGCCTGTGTGCCACAACTACTGAGCCTGCGCTCCAGAGCCTGGGAGCCACAACTCCTGAAGCTCGGCCACCTAGAGCCCATGCTCTGCAACAAGAGAAGCCACCGCAATGAGAAGCCTGCGCACTGCAACAAAGAGTAGCCCCCACTCACCGCGACTGGAGAAAGCCCATGCGCGGCAACAAAGACCCAACGCAGCCAAAAATAAATTTAAAAAAAGAAAAAAAAGATTCATCCATATGGTAGCATGTGTTAGTACTTCATTCCTTTTTATGACTGAATAATATTCCATTGTATGGATTTACCATAGTTTGTTTACCCATTCCTTAGTTGATAGACATTTGTTTGTTTCCACCCTTCAGCTGTTGTGATTAGTGCTACTGTGAACACTCATGTACACGTTTTTGTTAGAACACCTGCTTTCAATTTTGTCACACCTAACAGTGCTAGGTGATATGGTAGCTGTGGTCATATTTTGAGGAACTGGAGATCAGTGAATCTTAGACATGTATTAGTTTCCTGTGGCTGCTGTAACAAAATACCCCCAAATGGGTGGCTTAAAATAACTTAAAAAATTTATTTTCTCACAGTTCTGAAGGCCAGAAGTCTGAAATCAAATTGTCAGTAGGGCCATGCTTCCTCTGAGACTAAGTAGAATTCTTGCTTGCCTCTTCCTAACTTCTAGTGCTGACAGTCAATCCTTGGCGCTTTTGGCTTGCAGCTGCATCATTTCAATCAGTCACATGGCATTTACCCTGTTTGTCTCTGTGTCTTCACATGGCCCTCTTCCTGGGTCTCTTCTTCTTTCAAGGATACCAGTTATATTGGATTAAGGGCTTACCCTATTCCAGGATGACCTCCTCTTAACTTAAATAATTACATCTGCAACAACACTACTTCCAAATAAGGTCACATTCTGAGGCAATAGGGTTAGGACTTCAACATCTCATTTTGGAGGACACAATTCAATCCATGACAAACTGACAGACATTACTGTGCATCTGAATCCCCTGGGGACCTTGTTAACATGGGCTTGCAGTGAGGCCTGAGGTTCTGCATTTTCAGTAAACTCTCCCAGCTGATATCAGTGCTGCTAGTTCACTGATAGGGTGGCTGACTGGTTTTGCTTTTAGCAATAAAAATCCAGAGTTAAAGGAAACCCCTCAGTCCTGGGAAAACTGGCATGGTTTGTCACCCTATTCTATCACAGACCACAATTTGAATAGCAAGGATCCAGCTATGAACTATGGTAATTTACCCATTAATTACATTGCTGACTATTCATATTTATCTTTACATTTAAATAACTTATTTTTGCTAGAACAGTCCAAGTTTTCAAGAATCTGGACCCCAAAAAGCTCCAAACTGTGAAATGGTGAGTTACTTGAGCTGATGGGCACCATCTGTGAATATCATATATTAACTCATGAAATTATCTATGATGCTCAGCAGTGCCCCTGTTGGGTTGAAAATGGAGATTTCTGACCCCTTTACAGAGTAATTATGCATGGGCAAGAACTTTTTTTTGGCTAAGAGTACTCACTGGGTTTGAAATCTTCAGTATCCTTCTTTGGCTGCTGCCCAGGGACTGTAAAAATGAAGGAGAAAGCTCCTTTCTGAAGTTGGGTTTGAGCTCACTGCAGTAGGGACAGCATCCCTCCACTCTTGATTCCTATTAGGATCACCTGAAGAACTTTAAAAACTGCTGAGCCCTCACTCTGGACCAAATGACTCAGGCTACCTGGGATTGGGCACAGGCAGTCAGAGCTTTGTTCTTGTTGTTGTCATTGTTTTAAGTTCTCCAGGTGATGCAAATGAGCAACCAGAGTAGAGAATCATTGTGCAAGGTCTTCCTTTATAAGAGAAACCTTGCCAATCTGTTCCCTAATCCTTGTTTCACCTGCACCCATATTCTTCTCTACTCCTATGTCCACATACTTCTTTGTTATGGTTGATCATTACCTTAAGCAAGTTCTCCTCTTCCTCATATTTGTGTCCTGTTTATACAATGACCTCACTGACCTGGGACCATGTACAACCCATTGGCGGTAATAATTACTCCTGCAACCGACCTTGGCAGGCTTTCCTCAAGCTTTATTGACTGTTTTTCACTCTTTCACAAAAGGTATCCTTAACATCATCCACAACTGAGTTAGCCTGTGACAGTGCTGCTGTTTTGACTGCAGACTCTCTCAGGAATCAAGTGAAATCTCCCACAGAATCTGTACTGTGTGTTCCTCTACAAACCATCCACAGGAAATCTGGGTGGAGAGTACATTACTTTTTTATTGGGATATAATTCACATGCCATAAAATTCACCCTTTTAAAGTGTCCAATTCAGTGGTTTTTAGTATATTCACAAAATTGTGCAACCGTCACCACAGTCTAATTCTAGAACACTTTTGTCACTCCCCAAAGAACCCCCTTACTAACAGTCACTCCTCATTCCTGCCGCCCCCTGCAACCACTAATCTATTTCTGTCTCTATGGATCTATCCTGGACGTTGCCTATAAATGGACAGTTCAACATGTGGTCTTTTGTGTCTGGCTTCTTTCATTTAGCATATTTTCAAAGTTCATACATGTTAAAGCATGTACCAGTACTGCATTCCTTTTTGTGGCCAAATAATTTTCCATTGTATGGATGTACTATATTATGTTCATCCATTCATAATTGATGGTCATTGGGGTTGTTTCTGGCTATGGTAAATGGTGCTATGAACATTCATGGACAGGCTTTTGTGTGGACAAGTTGTCATTGCTTTTGGTTCTATACTTAGGAGTGGAATCGCTGGGTCATATGGTAACTTTATGTTTAGCTTTTTGAGCAACTTCTGAATTGTTTTTGAACTGTATTTTTTGACCCTGAAACAGTTCTCTTTTAGTGTGAGGTGGTCTGTACTTGTTAGGGTGGGAAAAATGAGTCTCACGGACTTTAAACATTTTTTTTCTGTTATCTGTTATACATTTTATGTGCAGGAACAATGGTACCTTCATACAGAAACTTCTTGTCATTCGGCTTCATCATTTCAAAATGTGAGGAAATCTAAAACATGGAGCTCCCGCGTTGGCAAGGACTGGGAGTGTCTGTCTGAGTTCCCGGGTTCCTGACCATCCCTCCAGCTGTATCTCCGGCCACCTGCCACAGTCTGTTACTGGCACAGACAAGGCCTGCTTGTTCCAAGGACATGACTACTGGGCCACTTCCATCTGAGAAGGCCTGGTGGGGCGTCCAAATGCAGAAACCTGACTGCTTTCCGGGGATAGCAATAAACCAGATGCAGACAACCCTGCAAATGTAAAACCCCATTGTGTACAAAGCAGAAACTCACGTACCACGGCGGCCACGAAAAGGCCCTGACCTTCGACCCGGCCTCCATCCAGGCTCTCCTACTCCCTCCTGGCTGCCCTGCCCCGCTCCTCGGCTCGGGGTCTGAGCCTGCGCGGGCTCGCGGAGGCGGGAGGCCTTCTCCGCATGCGCAGTCTCTGCCGGCCTGTTCCTTCAGCGGGGGCTCTGCCGGGTGCGCGCTCACGCACACGCAACGTCTTGTCTGCGCGCTCACGGGGCCTCTCGCGGCACGCGCCTCCGCCCCGCCCGGCCCCGCCCCGCCTCCTTCCCCCTCC
>NW_021703779.1:34088303-34088603 GCF_005190385.1 Monodon monoceros
AAAAAAAAAAGAACTGTCATATTGTGATCATGTAGGGAATGTGGAACGCTCATAAACAGTTGGTTAGAGCATAACCTGAAGGACAAATTTGACCATTCTGTCAAACTATCATGTGATATAAAGTAGTGGTATTTTTCCCAGAAAGTTATTGTAGAAGCACCCTAACAAACAAGTGAACCAAGGTATAAAATATATGTGAGAATAAAAAATATTCATTGTAACATTGTAAATGGGGCAAATGCTGGAAACATCCTAAATTTTGTTAGTAGGTTAAATAAACTATGGCTTATTCACACAATG
>NW_021703779.1:34091603-34095855 GCF_005190385.1 Monodon monoceros
GCCGCCGCAGCTCTGTAGTATGGCATCGAGGAGAATGGAGACCAAACCTGTGATAACCTGTCTCAAAACCCTCCTCATCATCTACTCCTTCGTCTTCTGGGTGAGTGGCTACGCCTGACCGGCGGCTGGGCCGCCGTCCATCGGTCAGTGTAGTGATGCTCCGGGAAGGGAAGGGGGAGGAAAAAACCCAAAGCAAATATCAAATCTCGGTCCCCTCCTTCAGGAGACAGACGCAGGGCTGGGGCTGCAGGATGGCGGGGTGCAGGCTTGGGGCTGCTCAGACCCTGGACCCCGCCCGGTGCAGGGTGTAAGGGGCTGCGTGGTGGCGGTGACTGCAGGTTGCCGACCTTTCCAAAATATTTTAATGCATTGACTTATTTTTTTAACTCGCGGGTTAGGGTCAGCCTTTGGGGAAAGTTGCGGGTTTATTCGTCTGTTTTCCACTCTGGACACCCCTCCCCACCCTCCCTTAGCAGCCCGTTCGCGGTGTCTCTTGGAGTTAACCTGTGGCCGGCTGGGAGCAGGCGCGAGAGCGCAGGGTTTGATCCCAGATTCCCGGTTATTCCCAACCCCGCGGGGCTGCGAGAGGCAGGCGCTGGGAGCCCTGAGCTGCCTGGCTGGGCAAGGGCGACCAAAGGCCTCCAAACGCAGTGATGGGGGGCGGGCGCCGTTGCCGCGCGGAGACGCACAGAGGGGAGAGGGTCTTACATAACCCAGGGGCATCTTTGCGCTTTCTCGGCGACCCAGGAGATGGGTCTTAGGACCCTTTTCCCACGCCCTTGCACCCTTACACTTATCTTTCTGTCATTGCGTAAACCCAATCCGCAGAGCCCTGGGGAAGGACCCCAGCCACTTGGTGACAGCAGTAGCGCCTCAACTCTGCTCCCCATCTAACTGGTGCTGCTACCGGTCCTTGAAGCTCAATGCAGAAGGATGACGTCAGCCCCTCAGCCGAAGCCTTGGGGGGCTGCGTGGTGCCCTTCGCGGAGCTATGCGCGCTTTTGCGCGCAGGAGGAGGAGGAGCGGGGCGGGCGGTGGGGTGCGGGGGGTGCTCCAGGCTTGTGCCTTACCTCATCCTGTTTGGCAATTCGTGGAGTCAGTGCCGGGCTGACACTGCAGTGATTCATTTGAAGTAGGTGGTACCTAAAGATCGTTCCCCATTATTTCTCTTTCCATGTCGACGACTCCCTTCTCCCCAAGTTCTCCTTTCCTACACCAAGCCACAGCCACCCTGCAGGAGAATGAATGTCTGTCACCACCCCCCCAACACACACACACACACACACACACACACACACACACACACACACAAAATCTAGGTCATTTCAGCGTTCAAGGCAGTCATTTTGAAACCTGAGGCTCTGCAGAAAAAGCCAGTCCTGCCTTTGGTTGTTTTTCTCTTTGCCAATTAGCCCTAATTGGTCCTAATTTTGGTTTGAAACTGGGGCACAGTGCTTTATGAGGTACCCAGACTCGGCTTGACGGTGAAACAAGCTGTTTGTAATAACCAAGACAGGAACTGAGATTTATTAAGGATTTTTTTAAAAATCCCTAATGCGCCCCCACCCCTGCGGACATTCCTTGTCACTGGCATTGGTGATTCTTCAGGTCGGGGAATTGTGGACTCTGGAGACCAGGCATACCAAGAACTCTGCAGTGAGATAAGACAGAATAACAGGTATATCACACAAGGCAACCACAGAAATGGACTTTATTTGGACTGAAAACAACACAGGTTGAAAATTTCAGCAGTGGAGTTGTGAGCTCTGCACAGATCCTATATTATGTTCTTCTTGGAAAAAGCAATAATGCATGCTGGTTGCTGAAACTTCCCAGTAGCCATTCCTTGGAACTGGCTTAGCTATTTTTGTTTGTTTGTTTCATTAAATCTCTTTGTGTTTGGTCCTTTAGTATTTACTTGACTTCCTATTTGTTACTGGAGTAAATCATACGGGTGATTATTTTTAGCTTCCTGAAAAATCTTTCAGCATCCCTGCAGGCTGGTAAAGAAGGGAGTCTTCTAGACGAAGCCTTTTCATATGAGCTCTTTAACTCTTCTTGGCTTACCTTCCCCCCACCTCATGAATCTAATTACTTAATGCACCCTGATACATCTTAAGCACAGAATTTTATGTCCTCTGAAGTTCCTTGATGCCTGCATTTTAATGTTTTCCTACTTCCAAGATTTCCATAGTCTTAAAGTGTTTACCTAAAGCATTTTCAGTAGTTTAAATAGCCTTCAATAATCATTTCATACTTCACAACCAAAGAATGAGATCTCTCCAGATGCAAGGGTATTTTAAGCAAGACATTTTCATTAATAAACCATGGTCCAAATGCTGTGTTCTCCATTGTACCTTAAATGCTGTTTTTCTTTTTAAACAGCTTTATTGAGAAGCAATTCACATAACATATAATTCACCCTTTTTAAAGTGTACAATTCAGTGGGTTTAGTATATTCACAGATTTGTGCAACCATCACCCCAGTCAATTTTAGAACATTTTTATTACCTGAAAAAGAAACCCCATGCCCTTTAGCTGTCATTCCCCTTGTCCTCCCAATAAGCCCCACCACCCCAAGCAATCACTAATCTTTCTTCTTTTAAAAATATAAATGTATTTATTTATTTATTTTTGGCTGAGTTGGGTCTTTGTTGCTGCACGTGGGCATTCTCTAGTTGCGGCGAGCGGGGGCTACTCTTCGTTGCGGTGCGCGGGCTTCTCATTGCGGTGGCTTCTCGTTGCGGAGCACCGGCTCTAGGCATGCGGGCTTAAGTAGTTGTGGCTCGCGGGCTCTAGAGCGCAGGCTCAGTAGTTGTGGCGCACGGGCTTGGTTGCTCCATGGCATGTGGGATCTTCCCAGACCAGGGCTCGAACCTGTGTCCCATACATTGGCAGGCGGATTCTTAACCACTGCGCCACCAGGGAAGCCCTAATCTACTTTCTGTATCTATAGATTTCCCTTTTTTGGACATTTCATCTAAATGAAATCATATAATATGTGGTCTTTTGTGAATGGCTACTTTTGCTTAGCATAACGTTCTCAAAATTCATCCATGTTTATTCCTTTTTATGGCCAAATAATACTCCACTGTATGCCTGTATCACATTTTGTTCATTCATTTGTCCACTGCTAGACATTTGGGTTGTTTCTGTCTTTTGGCTATTATGAGTAACAGTGCTACAAACATTTATGTACAAGTTTTTGTGTGAACATGTCTTCATTCCTCTTGAGTATATACCTAGGTGTGGAATTGCTGGGTCATGTGGTAACTGTGATAAATCATTTGAAGAACTGCCAGACTGTTTTCCAAAGTGACTACCATTTTACATTCCTGCCAGCAGTGTATGAGTATGTTGATTTCTCCACATCCTTGCCAACATTTGTTATTATCTGACTTTTAAAATTCTAGCCATCCTAATGGGTATCTCATTGTGGTTTGGATTTGAATTTCCTTGATGAGTAATGATGTTGAGCATCTTTGTATGTGCTTATTGGTCATTTGTATATCTTCCTTGAAGAAATGTCTCTTCGTATCCTTTGATCAATTTTTATTTTGTTGTTTTTAAATTATTGAGTTGTATATGTTCTTTATGTATTCTTGACTCAAGTCTCTTATCAGGTATATCATTTGCAAATATTTTCTCCTATTCTGTGTGTTGGTTATTCACTTTCTTGGTGGTGTCCTTTGAAGTACAAACGTTTTTTATTTTGATAAAGTCCAGTCTACCTATTTTTCTTTTGTTGCTTGTGCTTTTGGTGTCATATTTAAGAATCCTTCACCAAATGCAAGACTATGAAGAAAACACTGTCTATAAGAGTGACAACAATTCAGTAAATGCAGTTGATAACTTTATCTTTCTCTGGCACCTAGAACTGTCTGGCACATAGTAGGTACTCAAATATTTGTCAAAACTTCTGGAGTTATGTTAGGTAATTAACAAAGAGGATGATCTTTTAAGTGAAAGATGGAGGAAGGATTAGGCAGAATTTTTTTCCTTCCTGTTCTCGGTGAATCATTTTAATGGGACTGCTTCTCTTCCCTTAGCTCAGTTTAGATTTAGGACTAGAAGACATTTGAGCTTAAAGTGGTGGTAGACCAGTAGCATCAAGAGATTGATGTACCTACAGTTATGAAAGAGAGATCTTTGTTTTATCTGGCCTCCTCTTCTATCTATAATCACTCTCCCTCTCTGAGATGTTCCTCTAAAGCAGTGGTTCTCAACAGGGGACAATTTTGCCTCCCCCCCC
>NW_021703779.1:34095955-34107341 GCF_005190385.1 Monodon monoceros
CCCCCCCCAATAGTTGGCAATGTCTGGAGACATTTTTTAGTTACTGCTGGGAGTGAGGTGCTATTGGCATCTAGTTGGTAGAGGCCACAGGTGCGGCTAAGCATACTACAAGGTACGGGACAGCCCCTCACAAGAGTTTTATGGCTCAAAATGTCAACAGTGCCTACAACCTCTGCACTAGTGAACTTTACATAGTATACTAGTAAGTCCTATGTAGAAAAAGAGAGTCTTATGCAAAACTCCCAATGTATACTGTTGTTTGGAACCACCATACCCGAGCATTCTCAACACAATCGCAAGTAAGAAGAAAAACATTCTCCATGGTGTACCATAGTTCTTTATTTGAAGACAAAGGTAGGTAGTTCTTTATATAATAGTGTTGAAATGGATGGGACGATCTGTCCTCCGGTTAGATAGCATCACCTGAATGTTAGGTAAATGGCTCCTTTATTCTCTTTGATTTGTACGTTTCATTTTCAGGTTTATAGAAGAGGAGGAAAAAAAACACACCTAGGAGTAAGTTATCCTGTGCTTTAAGACTAGCAAACAGTGCCTGACACATAACAGGTTTACTCTGGAAGTATTTACTTAATGAATGAATGAATAAATGAAATTTTATTGACTACTCTTGGGCTCATGTATTTATTTCAACTCATCTCAATTGGGAGGCTTTTTAAAATGATATTTCCTGTCTACCTGTGGTGGTTTAAATGTGTTCCTGACAGTGATGTGTGGAAAGGTGGAGTAGAGGACTGTATAAGACTTACTTATCCTAATGTTCAATTATTATATTTTTATGATCAGCTAGTTTGCCGGACATTTTAGTTACCTAAAATTTTAATTGGAATTGAATTTGCTATGTTTGAATTAAAAAGATATCTATCTTACACTAATACAAAAATATCTCTCCATGGCAAATATAGTTTTTTCAACAACAAACAGGAAAACTATCAATATGATGCTTACAAGGTAAATTCCATTTTTTAAAAAAATTTTGTTGGAGTATAGTTGCTTTACAATGTTGTGTTAGTTAGCAAAGTGAATCAGTTATACGTATACATATATTCACTCTTTTTTAGATTTTATTCCCACATAGGCCATTATAGAGTATTGAGTAGAGTTCCCTGTGCTATACAGTAGATAAGGTAAATTCTGTTTTGATTTAGAAATTTTTTAATGTATTTTAAACACTCATCTGTGTTCTGAGCTTAGATTTAAATCCACTACAGCTACATCCACTAAATAATACTGTGAAGAGAAATATCCTTGCTTCATTCCAGTGTACATTGGATTTGGTTTCTTTGATTATCCAGGGAGGCAGTTAGCTTTATCAATAGTGCTATCAAATTCTCTTCTAGTGAAATATTAGTGATTTTTTTTAAATTTGGGGAGCATCACTAATCTTTCTTGGGGGAAGATTGAAAGAAATAATAGTCAAAATGTTTCTTCTCTTTTGTCATCCAGAAAGTTTAGGTACTTGGGTTAAATAGAGGGGAAAAAGTCTTAAAGAACAGCCCCTAATGTTTTACAGTGTTTGAATTTGGGCACATACCAAAGTTTATACGTATTCCTTTGCATATCAGTGAAATTCAACAAACATTCATGGAATGTCTTATATGCCAGGTATTTCAGTAGAATGTTTACCAACTTTTACTAGCTGCTGCTTTTAGCATGTTACCTTCATTTCTAAGTAATGTAGTTAATCTACTGCTGGACTTTTCAGTGTTAGATGTTATATATTGTCTTCCTACTATGGAAGATCAAGATCTAGCTCTCCTACCACCTTCTCCCTCACTCCCATCTTTCCTAAATTGGGTAGACCCCAATATATCTTTTATCAGTTTATCATTATCATATATCATCTTGGTTAGAGCAGTAGTCTGATCACGTTAATGCAATTAGGAAGCCTATTCACAGCTGAACCATGTAGTGTGTCTATTATGATTGCTTGCCCATCTTTTTGTTTTCCCTTCAGTTAAAAATTGCCTTGTTTTATCCTTCGCTTGTTAATTTTCTTTATTTATCACTAAATTATCCCCGTATTCTCCCCAAGAACTGCATATCTTCACTTAGTGTATTGAAACACTTTGTGTATCCTATGAGTTTCCTGTTCTTAGAGACATTTGTCCCAGAGCATTCTGACCTTCGATCTGGGCTAGTATTCTCCAGGCCTTTGAAGCAGCTGACATCATTATAATCTCCCTTTACCATAATCCTGGGGAATCCTGTCTCCTTTTATGTTGTATCCTTGGTTTTCTAGATGTCCAGTCTTCCTCTTTCTTGGTCGTTCATCCATTTTGGTGGAGCAAATCTCCTAGTAACTTTCTGGAAAAGAGTGCATGGGAGGTTAATTTTTTGAGACCTTGCAGTTGTGCAGATCTTACTGTGCTCTTGCATTTAATTTGATAGTTTGGCTGAGTATAGAATTCTAGTTTGTAAATCATTTACCCTCAGAACTTTGCTGCCACTTCCTCTTTTCCCCAGGTATTGTTACTGTTGAGAAATCAAATGTTATTTTGATTCTTCTTAAATTCTGCTGTTCTTTGAAAGCTTCTGGAATCTCTGTCTTGTTCCTAGTGCTCTGAAATTTCACAATACTACCCCTTGGCATATGTTTATTTTTATCTCTTTCCTCTGCACCCTTTCAATCTGCAAACTCATGTCCTTCCGTTTGGGGAAATTTTCTTGAATTGTTTTTTTGTTTTGTTTTATTTTAAATTTCCCTTCATTTTCTCTGTTCTCTCTGTTTCGATGCTGGACCTCTTAGATCCTCTGTCTCCCCTTCTGTTTTCTAATTCTCTTTGTCTTTTTGTTCTACTTTCTGGGCGATCCCTCCCAGCTTACCTTGCCTGTTATTGCATTTTTCATTTGTTTTATATGTTGATATCTAGGAGCTCTCTGTTGAGGCCTAAGCGTTTCTTTTTCTAGCATCCTGCTCTTGTTTCATAAATGTAATATTTTAAAATCCTTCTGACAATATTAATGATTTTTTTTAAAGTTTGCTTTTTTTTTTGCTGTTTCCTCCAAGCTTCTCTGTTATCTGGCATACTACAGACTTACCTCAAATTTCTGGTACCCATTTTCTCTTTGTTGTTTAAGAGTGGAGCACTAAAAATGCTGATTGGAAGCTCTTAGTGGGAGTTGTTGATTATAAGTTGGGTGATTTGGCTGGGCAGTTGAGTTTTGGAACCAAGGTCAATCTCTTTAGGTCTTCTCCTTTGATCTAATCAGATTTCCTGTAGAAGAATCTTCCAATCTTCTCTCTGGATGAAGAAGGTTAGGGATATGGATGTCCCCACATGCAGTATAAATGCACCTTTGTTTAAGCTTCTGTTTCAAGTGTAGAAGCCAATGTTCACCATGCTTTGGTTCCCCAGTTCACTTCACTCTCCCTGGAAAATAAATCTCTGAACCCATGCTGGAATGGGGGAGAAGGCAGAGACTGGAAGTTGGGGGGGATCTAAGTGCTTTTCAAAAAGCTTTTCCCAGATTCTCCTTATTTTAGCCCCCTTTCATCCCTACTTCCAAGAGTGCATGGAGCTGCCTTCTGGGGGTGCTTGTGTGCAAATATTTTATTCTTGACTTTTCTCACAGCTGCCATAGGATTTGGCTTTTTCTGAGCTCCCAAAATGTCATTGCGGTTGTCTCTTCTTCCATTCTCATTGTTACTGTGGGTTAAAAAAATCCTTTTAGTGTCATTTCAGTGGAGTTTTGGGAGATAGCGAAGGTAAATGGATGGGTTCAATTCATCATCTCTAACTGGGAGTCCTTTATATCTGTATCTCTACATTGCATGGTATTAATTAAATACGTAGTTAATTGCGAGTGATTAAATAGACTGAGATGGCAACAGTTGGGCTATTCTAATAGATATTGGTATCTACTTTACAGTTTTTAAAAAGCTTTTGGATGTCAAGGGGAATGTTCTAGGTTGGAACAGGCTTATGAAAGCACATCCTATTTAAGGTCATCTGGTCATCAGGGACTGGAGTTGGACAAATGGGAATGAAGCTCTGAAGGTTGCTGCTGTTTTTTCTGCTCATCGAATTTCTTCCCACCAGGTGGAGGCCCATGTGTCTTCTGACCTAATTCAGATCTTGGTGAATTAATTTAATGTGGAAGCAGCAGAGTTCAAAGTATGGTGGGGAGTGGGGTGCTTGATGTTAGACCAGTCATTGCTCTGCTATTTTTCTGTTACTACAATGATAACCCTTTGTGTTTATTACAGACTTGTGCATTGTAATTTGAAAAGTTTTTTTCCTTATTTAAGCAACTTCCTGCATGCAACATGCAGTTAGGATATGGGTACTACCTTTTACAGCATTTGTGGAACATTGTTGCTTAGAAACTAGCTGACTTTTTTATCCAGATAGATTGAAATACTTTTCTCAATTTTAATTATAGCTAAAGTTCTTGATTTGACCCTATCGTGAGCTACATTACTTATGATTCATTGACTGTTCAGCATTATGTCCTGTTTTAAGTAAGCACTTCAGAAGGTGCTTTGGATTGAAAGTCATCTGTGACTGTGTTTCTCTGTTTAAACATGTTAAACCTTTGACATAGGTGACTAATGCACCACTAAACCAATTTGAAGTGCACTTTAGAAATATATTCTTATGTCTTTTTCTCCTTTGGACCCATTACAGCAGCTTCCAGTTTGGGTTATCTCTTCATGACAGGCAGATTGCTGGATTACTGCTCTTAAATTTCCTTTTTTTTGGCTGTTATCCCACTTGCATTGACTGAATGCTTTTCATTCTTGGCTGAATATTTTTGTCCCCTTTTATATAGAGCCCCAATATTCATCAAGGAAAGGACATAGAGGGGTAAAGATAGGAGAGGGCCTTTCTTGCTTTCCCTTTGGTTATTTGATCACTTGAACATGTAAGCATGTGAAATAGTTTGGTGATAGAATTAAGGATCACAATTCTACTGTGGAAGATTCTCTTTGTGCTTTCTGTAAGGTATGACAGGCTTTTTCATCATCGTCTGTTTTAGGAGAAATTGCAGTTGCCTTGTACTGAAAGATGGGCTGGGTCAGGTGCAGGTACTAGGTGAACAATCTAGATCTGTGGTTCTCAACCCTGTTTGCTCATCAGGATTGCCTAAGGAGCCCTAAAATACTATATGCTTAGACCTCACCCTAAGAGATTCTGATTCAATTGGCCTGGAGGAGGGTGTCAGCTTTCATAATTTTAAAATGATCTTCCAGGTGATTCAGCTGTGCAAGTAGGATCACGAACCATTGATTCAGAGAGAACTCTGTATAATAGCAGGCCTGGTTCATCTTGAGTCTCTTGGATCTGGAGATAGGTAGGGAATATCTAGCTATTGAATATCTAGCATGGGCCTGATTTGGTCTGCTTTGCCCAAAAGTCTTAGGCTAGGTCTCCAGTCTCTCTTAGTAAACCAAAATGGCCTTGTCACTCTTAGGAGACCTTGCTAGTCATTTCTAACTAGAGGAGTGCTCATCAGAATCATTAAGGGGCTTTTAAAAATCACAGCTGTTTGGTCGTATCTCATGAAGTTTCCATTTTAATTGATTTGGAGAGGGGCCTAGGTATGTATTTTTTAAAAAAACATTCCCAAGGTGATTCTGATTCCTGGGATGTTACTCTGGTCTGTGATGCAGTTTGTCATAAATAAATTCGTACCGTATGAATGCTTTCCTGTGATGATCTGTAGTACCATAAAGCTAGTTTGAGGAGAAGCAAGATGTAGCCAATCTAGTATTTTTCTCACCCACTGAACTGGTCCCTGGCAAGTGTTTGCAATTGAACTCTTGGAGTTTGGAGTAGTTTCCGTTCCTTAGGGGGAATGTATTTGTTTACAGTTGCACTGAGAAGTTAGGAAGAGACTTGGTTTTCCCTCTTTCAAAATATTAGACTGTCATCCAATATGTAAAACGAAAACCTGAATTCATTTCTTACTAAAGTAAGAGAGAGCAGTACTAGTCAAGCACCGTTTATGAGTGAAACAGCTTGCTGGTCTTTTTGGGAAGTGTGGTGGTGTTTGATGGTTGCTTTGGGTACAGAAGCAGATTGGTTGACCTTGGCCTTAGAACCATGGCTATTTGGGTGAGACTGTTGTTGATCGCCTCTGAGAAGCATAGTCACTGCAGTGCATCTGCTGCTGATTGGTTGCTCTTGAACGGTGTGAGGCTGTCACTGTAATTAGCTTCTAGAAGTATGTTCCCTGAAAGAAGTTGAGTTTTTTTGTGTGTGTGTGTGTGTGGTATGCGGGCCTCTCACTGCTGTGGCCTCTCCCGTTGCGGAGCACAGGCTCCGGACGCGCAGGCTCAGCGGCCATGGCTCACGGGCCCAGCCACTCCGCGGCATGTGGGATCTTCCCGGACCGGGGCACGAACCCGTGTCCCCTGCACTGGCAGGCGGACTCTCAACCACTGCGCCACCAGGGAAGCCCCAGAAGTTGAGTTTTTATTGATAATTAGGCTAAGGTGAGTTGCCACTGCTCAAATAGGTTTAGAAGTGGGTGCTGGTAGTTACTAGTTACCATGCCTACTGAATAATCAATCTTCTTCCCCCCAGGAGTATAGAGACTTTTATTCTTGCCTCAGATTACCAATTCTCATTTCTCAGTGAAATGAATTTGTCTCTGCACCTCAATTCCCATTCTCCAAACATCATCATGGTGATGTATAGAATTCTTTGGTGAGTTCATTGTTCTAATCATTCCACAAACAGTCATTAGGAGTTTATGATTTCCAGGGAGTATACTAGGACTTCTCTAGGGTAGACCCCTTTGGGTTGAAAAGGAACCCAGATCTTGATCATGAAGCTGGGTGGCAAATGTTCCTAAACATCCCTTCCACATCCACATCTCTATTTGTGTTCAATTTCTATTTCTGATGAAGCTTTTCAGGATTTTTCACCTCTTCCAATTTCTGTTTCATACTAAACTGCATCACTCTCTTGCTATTCTTTTAGCTATTGCCTTCTATTGCAGGGGATTTGAGATTAGTCCTATGTGAAGTCTTGGCTGAGACACTTGCTGTGTGACCTTAGGCAATTCACATGCTCTCTCTGAGCCTCAGTTTCCTCTTCAGAATTGAACATATCTGCCTCAGTCAAGTGGTGAAGGTTAAATAACATTCAAGTGCTTTGTAAAGTGTAACAGGTATGTTTTTGGCAACATTATTTCTTATGGTGTAGAGTGTTGCTTTTTTCTTAATTTCTTGCACATGGGAGGTACTATGTCAATATTTGTTAAATGAATAAATTGATCAGAACACCCCGTACCCTGGAAATTAGGGATGATTAACTTTTCAGGCTTTATAGTTTGCTACCAGAGAGAGCTGGTATTCCAGGAGGGTTTGAATGGAAACCAAAAACATAATGAGTTTAGGTCGCTGAGTTTAGCCCTGTCATTGGGATAAGGGTATTCCTACTTAGGATAAATAAATATAAACCTGCCATTTAAAATGTATAAAATAAATAAGCTACAAGGGTATATTTTACAACACAGGGAATATAGCCAATATTTTATAATAACTATAAACGGAGTATGACCTTTAAAAATTGTGAATCACTATGCTGTACAGCTGTAACATATAACAGTAAGTATAACTAAATAAAAAATCAAATGAGAAATTGATGGCTTATTCTTTTTTAAAATAAACTTTTTTTTTTTTTTTTTTGCGGTACGCGGGCCTCTCACCATTGTGGCCTCTCCCGCCGCGGAGCACAGGCTCCAGACGTGCAGGCTCAGCGGCCATGGCTCACGGGCCCAGTCGCTCTGCGGCACGTGGGATCTTCCCGGACCGGGGCACGAACCCGTGTCCCCTGCATCAGCAGGCGGACTCTCAACCACTGCGCCACCAGGGAAGCCCTAAACTTTTAATTTTAGAACAGAAAAATTGTGGAGATAGTACATAGAGTTCCCACATACCACACAACCAATTTTTCCTGTTACTAACATCCTACTTTAGTATGGTACATTAGTATGTTACAGTTAATGAACCAAGATTGATGCATTATTGACTAAAGTCCATACTTAATTCAGAATTTTTGGGTTTTTACCTAATATCTCATTAAGGCTACCACATTACATTTAGTAGTCATGTCTCCTTAGACTTCATTGGACTGTGACAGTTTCTCAGACTTTCCTTGTTTTTGATGACTTTGACAGTTTTGAAGAGTTCAGGTCACGTACTTTGTACAATGTCCCTCAATTGGGATTTGTCTGATGTTTTCCTCATGATTACACTAGAGTTATGTGTTTTGGGGAGGAAGATCTAAGAGGTTAAGTGCCGTTTTCATCACATCATACGAAGAGTACATACTGTCAATATGACTTATCACTGTTGACACTGACCTTGATTACCTGGCTGAGATACTTTGTCAGATTTCTCATTATAAAGTTACTCTTTTTCCCCCTTTCCATACTCTACTGTTTGGAAGAAAGTCACTGTGCCTAGCTCACACTTAACGAGCGGGGAGTTTTGCTCTACCTCATTGAGGGTGGAGTATCTACCATTATTTCTTTTACTAGCAGAGATGATTTCCAGGCAACAGTTGTTAAAACCAACTGTAGGGGTTTACCTGGTGGCACAGTGGTTAAGAATCCACTTGCCAATGCAGGAGACACGGGTTCAAGCCCTGGTCTGGGAAGATCCCACGTGCTACAGAGCAACTAAGCCCATGCGCCACAACTACTGAGCCTGTGCTCTAGAGCCCATGAGTCACAACTACTGAAGCCCATGCGCCTAGAGCCTGTGCTCTGCAACAAGAGAAACCACCGCAATGAGAAGCCTGCGCACTGCAACAAAGAGTTGCAGCAAAGCCCGCTCACCACAACTAGAGAAAGCCCCTGCGCAGCAACGAAGACCCAACGCAGCCAAAACTAAATAAATAAATTTATTTCAAAAAAACTGTAAATATTTTTTCAAATAGTAAAATGCTAAAAACATTTGATTCAGTTGGGAACTAGACAGATTCTTGGTTACCAATATTATTTATGATTTTGGCTTATCTACAAATCTAAAAAGACAAAGAATAACTCAATGTTGGAAAAAGTAGAGATAAAATGATCTCTTCACAGATGCAATTGTTGTATCCTGAGAAACCTAGTAGAGTCTAGTTTAAAGATAAACTAATACGAGAATTTGGTAAAGTGGTTAGATACAAGATAAAAATACAAAAATTAATTGCTTTTCATTATTTTAGCATAAGCCTTAGAAAAGGAGAGGGAGGAAAAAATTTCAGTCTCAGCAACAGAAATCATAACTATTTCAGAATAGTTAAGAACATGAAGGAAACTAAAATCTTACTGAGGATCATAAGATCTGAAGAGATTAAAGGACATTGTGTTCTTGAGTGGGGAGATTTAATATTATAAAAGTCAATTTAAAAAATGTGCTTAATGTAATTCCAAATAAACTCCCAACGGGATTTTTTGAGGGGGATGGCACTCGATAAAATAATAGTGTTTATATAGAAGAATAAATGCCTGAGAAGGCAGGAGAAGTATGAGAAATATGGGGTGGGGGGAAAGAAGTATGTGCCTTAACAGTGTTATCAGAATATACTATTGTATATAAGATGGCCACCATGATCTCCATTTCTGGTATCATGTTCTTGTGTAATCTCCTTCACTCGGGTTCAGGCAGGACCTCTGACTTGTTTCTAACTAATAGAATACAACAAAGGTGTGTCGATGTGTGTGAATACATGTACATGATCATATTAGGTAAGATTGTAATGTCTGTCTTCCTGAGAGACTCTGTCCCTGGCTGGCTTTGAAGAAGCCAGCTTCTATGTTGTGATCTACCCTATGGAGAGGACCACATGGCAAGGAACTGAGGGCAGTCTCCCACTGACAGTCAGAAACTGAGGCCCTCAGTTTGGCAGCCTGCAAGCAACAAAATGATGCCAACAATCAAGTGATCTTGGAAGCAGATCCTTCCCCATTTAGGCCTCAGATGAGACTGCAACCACCTGACACCTTGATTGAAGCTTTAGGAGATCCTGAAACAGAAGACAAGAGTTAAGTTGTACCCAGACTCCTGACCCCACAGAAACTCTGAGATAATAACTGTGTGCTGTTTTAAGTCTCTACACTTATGGTAATATTGTTATGTAGCAATGCATAACTACTACAACGATAAAGTCACTAATTGATTCAATATGATGTTGACTTATAAAGAGATAAATAGGTCAGTGGAAAAATAGAGAATCCAGAAATAAATTCTAGTATATATGAGTTAATATATGAAAAGGGACATTCATTTTAGAGAAAGCTAGGTTTAAATGATTCTGGTACTACTGCATGTATGGAAAAAATAAAATTGGAGCCCTTACTTGAATTTTATTAAAACTTCTAGTTGTTTTAAATGCTTAGACATAAACACAAAATAAAATTCTGTAAAAGTATAGTGATCATATGAACAATACAGGAATGAGAAAAACTTCTTTATCCAAGCTGGAGACTCAGAAGCAATTAAATTAAAAAATCAATATATTTGCCTATAAAATTTTAAAAAATTATATGGCATAACTACAATAAAGTCAATTAAACAGTTATGGTGAGATTCAGAGCCAGTACCAGATTGTTAACTAATATACTGCTTTCTTCATTAAGAAAATCTTGTTACAAAAAAAAAATCTATTTACATTCTGATGGAAGCTCCTTCTTATTTTAGACTGATAATGGTTTGCTGACCAGCACTGGCCTACTGACCACACTTAGTGTATTACTGCTCTGGGAAAGGAGTCAGCAAACTGTTTCTGCAAAGGGCCAGATAGTGAATATTTTAGGCTTTGTGGGCCACATGGTCTCTGTTGCATCTACTCAACTCTGCCATTGTCCTGTGAAAGCAACACAGACAAATGAAAAATGAGTAAGCAAGGCTATATTAAAATAAAACTTTATTTACAAAAAAGAGGTGGCCAGCCAGATTTGACCCTTGGGCTGTAGTTTTTGCTCTAGGGGATACCAATATAAGGAAGGTATAATACTTAGCCTCAAAAACTAAAGTTTAGAAGACACCTAGATGGCCAACAGGCACATGAAAAGGTGCTCAACATCTCTAATTATTAGAGGAATGCAAATCAAAACTACGTTGAGGTATCACCTCGCACCAGTCAGAATGGTCATCATCAAAAAATCTACAAGTAATAAATGCTGGAGAAGGTGTGGTGAAAAGGGAACCCTCCTGCACTGTTGGTGGGAATGTAAGTTGGTGCAGCCACTGTGGAGAACAGCATGGAAGTTCCTTAACTAAAATAGAGCTACCATATGATCCAGCAATCCCACTCCTGGGCATATATCCAGAAAAGATGAAAACTTTAATTTGAAAAGATACATGCACTCCAACGTTCATAGCAGCACTATTTACAATAGCCAAGACATGGAAGCAACCCTA
>NW_021703779.1:34107741-34121953 GCF_005190385.1 Monodon monoceros
GTGTGTGTGTGTGTATGTATATATATATATACACACACACACACACACATACATGCACAATGGAATACTACTCAGCCATAAAAAAGAATGAAGTAATGCCATTTGCAGCAACACGGATGACCTAGAGATTATCATACTAAATGAAGTAAGTCAGAGAAAGACAAATATGATATAACTTACGTGTGGAATCTAAAAAAAATGATACAAATGAACTTATTTACAAAACAGAAACACACTCATAGACCTAGAAAACAGACTTATGGTTACCAAAGGGGAAAGAGGAGGAGGGGTAAATTAGAAGCTTGGGATTAAAAAAAAATTAAAATTTAAAGTTTTACATGGGCTTATAGGAGAGGGAATGAAGGAAGCCTTACCATTTTTAGCTTGAAAGAGTTGGTCATGCACTATCCAATAAGGAGTATACAAATTGAGATGTGTTCTAAGTGTAAAATGCATATCAGATTTTGAAGATTTAATATGCAAAAATGTAAAGTATCTCAATTTTTATGCTGATTACATTACTACATGAAATGGTAGTATTTTCGACATGAAGAGTTCAATAAAACATTATTAAAATAAATTTCACCTGTTTCTTTCCAATTTGAATATGGCTACTAGGAAATTTAGATATGTAGCTTGTCAATATATCTCTATTGGACAGCACTGAACTAGAAGTGCTATATGTTTAAATTAAGTACTATGGGACCAAGGGAGAGAACTCATCTAGCTGGGGAGTTTGGAAAGGTCATGCAGACAGAATTGACCTTGGAGAATGACAGGATTTTGGCAAGTGGTGCCCTGGGAGGATAATGAAGTCTATCAGATGGAGGAAGTGGCATAAACAGAGGTTTGGAGACAACAGAATGGTTTCTGTGTTGGGACAGGAGTGAGTTTAGCTGTAATAAGGGACAAAGCACGTGATGAGTATAGGCAAGTAGGTATAGGCCTTATTGTGGGTTGTGTGCATGGGTTAGGGTTTGGACCTATTCTGTGGGGGAGGGGGGATAACTAGGCCATAGGTTTGAGCAGGGAGGGGTAACTTTGAAAGCTGTTTATACGTCTAATCTAGGAAAGAATAAGTTGATTGGGTTGGAATAAGAAAGGCAATAAATGGTGAAACCAGGTTAACTAGGAAAGACCAAAGGTCTAATATAGGGTGACAATGGGAATGGAGAATAGAAGACAGTGGAAAGCCACTTTATATTGTGGCAAGGATATGTGTGAATGAGTGAGAACCCCAGTGTCGTGTGCTTGACGAACCTGGACAATGGTGGAAATGCAGACCTTAGAAGTTGGTTTGAGATTAATATGATGTGTTTAGTTTTAGACACCAGTAGATTTAAAAGACAGGCCAGCTCTCAGAAGCTTGCTCACTTTAGTCTTTTGCTGGCAAAAGTGGCCCTGGGCAGTTCTTTACTTTTGGTTGTCTCTGTACTTCCTGACCCTGCCCACCAGCCACCACGGTCACAGTTAATTGATCAGGGGAAAGGATCTGACCCTTGGATATTTGCTTGTTGGCTGGTCAGTGGAACTTGATGATCAGGTTTGTAAGATCTGAATGGAGCAGTTCTTTTTTTAGGCATTTGAACTTGAGATACAAGAGAGAGAGCTGGCATAGGGACAGGAGAAAGAAGCTCAGGGAGAAATCTCAGGGAAAGGGGAAAGCTAAGTCAGTGGGAGTGGTGGAGAGGTGAGTGGGACCAGTGAACTCCTGGCCACTAGACTATGTACGTTCTTGGACAGATCTACAGCGGCCCATGCTTTTCCCTTCTGGCTTGAAAGAGTGGCTTTTCTTGGTTCTGGTGAGGCATGATCAAGTGGCCATGATTCCTTTCCTCCTTATTCCGTCCTTTTTCCTAACAGTAAAGCTCCATGGCTAACCAAGAAGGGTGATTAGGTGGATGTTCGAAGTTGTAAGAAAGGTAGGTTTGGAATTTAAAGAGGAGGTTGGTGTGGAGATGAAAAGTTGAGAAAAGCCCAATTTGTTCATGCAAGAGGCATGAGATTGTAAACAGTATTCTTTCCAGCTGCCCAGGAAGCCCAGCGTTCTAAATGCAGTTGATGCTAAATTGCTTGCTGATAATAGGTGTAATAGGTGTAGCAAAGCATTCAGCCAGCAGCACCTAATGGAAGCCTGAGTTTCCAGTAAGACTTGTTTATAGGATGAAGGTTCTGCTATAGGGTAGGAGCAAGTTATTCAAGCAAGTTACTTATTAATCTCCTTAACAGCAGCTTCTCTGTTTGTGAAGTAAGGTTGGCAGTTGTTTTAGTTTATATCCTTCAGGGATGTTTTAAGGACAAACAAGTAACAGCTTTGTATGTTGTAGTTTTCATTAGATAGTCCTGGTCTACAGAGGTGGTAGCTAGCCTGACAATTTTTATAAACAGCTTAGAACAGGCAGCTCTGAGTGGTGACTCAGTGAGGGCTTTGGGGGAGCTTCGATTTGGTCTCAATGCCACTTTGTTGGCAACTCGGATCAAAGTCTTTTAAGCTAGGATGTCAGGAGTGAACTCTGTGTATATAGCATGCAGATTATTTTGAGATAAAAATAAAGGAAAAGGGAGGTGCATAAATGAGTATTCAAATAAAAAAGCTGTTCAAATAAGCTGTCTACAAAACAATATGTACATGTGTTATACCATTTTTGTAAGCTAAAAAATGCACATAACAAATCCTAGAGAGTGACCCACATCAGAATGTTAATAGTTATGGTTGGGTGATAGGATAATTCATGGGTTACATTTTTATTTTTGTTTGTCTTTATTTTCCAAGGTTTTTCTTCTCTCCTTACACATAGCCATGAATTACTTTGTAATTAAGAAAACAGTGAATGCTGTTTTAAAAACAATTTTTTCTAGGCATTTTATAATACATAGTTTTCTTTTGTTTCTCAAAGATCGAGTGCCTGTTTTTACCACCTCGTCTCATTTATAATATAGCAGTTCTTTAGCCCAGTCTATTTTAGCTATTAGATTAAATTAATGCAGAGCAAAAGCATATTTAACTTGATTTTTAAGCCTTGTCTCCTCAAAATAAAGGGAAATGCATGTTTGTATTGAATACTTAAAAAGAAAATTTTGAGGTGTGTTTCAAATATAATACTAAGACAGGGAATAATGTGATACTTATCTGTGTATCTACCACCCAGCTTTATTAGATCTTGGCATTATGCCTTATTTGCTTTGGGTTTGGATATTTGGATTTTAAAGAAATGTAAAAAAATTACAGTTGATTCTCCTACATCTTCTGTCTGTCATGAATTCAGAGTTTATCACTTGAGCCTATTTTTATACACTTACTAATATGTACATATCCACAATTATTATAAAGTATTGCCTTCAGATTTTTAAACTTTGTGTTAATGAAGCATGCCATGCATATTGTTTTGAAACTCGCATTTTTGGCTCAACATTGCTTGACATGTTTCCATGTTGGTGGATATGGATCAAGTTCAGCGGTTAACAAACTATGGCCTGTGGGCCAAATCTAGCCAGCCACCTCTTTTTGTAAATAAACTTTATGTATTTTCAATGGCCACTTTCACACCAAACAACAGAGTTGAGTAGCTGTGACAGAGACTGTATGGCCTGGAAAGCCTAAAATATTTACCGTCTGGCTCTTTACAGAAAAAGTTTGCTGACCTCTGATCTAGTCCATTCTTTGTATGGATATATCATTATTTATCCATTTTCCTGTCCGTGGACACTTATTTCCTGATTACTTGTAAGAAATGGTGTTTTGGTGAACATCGGTATACATATCTCCTTACCAGAATTGAGAGGGTTTCTAGTGTAGCATATGGATCATGAAACAACTAAGCTTTTAATATATTTTGGTGTGTTTTTCATACTTAGCAAAAAAAAAAAAAAATCTAAGGCAGACTTGGGCCCTGTTAGCTGATAGGTGTGTTATTTAGTAGTTTGAGATAGAGAAGATATTTTTATTCTTGATTTAAATAGTTTTTCTCAAAGTGAATTTTTATTGCTGGAAGAGAGAAAAGCACTGAGTGGTCCACATGGAGCAAAGCAAGAGTTACATATGGTCCTTCCAGCCATAGAGTTGACCCGCTCCCATTTCACCCTCCCACCACCTCTCTTCCCCTCTGGTTTTCACTCATCTGTGGAGTGTTAAAAAAAAAAAAACAAAATAAACCAAACCAAACTAAATAAACTGTTTTTAAAAGTGGTTGTAAGTTGGTGAGAAGAGGCAGCTGAGATGCAGAGTTTAGCCCAAGGTCATGTTTAAGTGAGGCTTCAGTTTGGACCTCTCCACCTGCTCTGGCCTGATATTCAATGTCCAGGAGCACAGTTCTAGGTGGTAGACCTTGGTAGATGGGTTAGAGAGTACTTTTTGAGACTCCGCACTGCCGTGAAGCAGAGTCCTCATTGGTTCCAGCCTTGGCTCCTATAAGCTGGTCACAGCTTCATACACAAAGGTTTTCCAGAAAGGTCAAAGTTTACAACTTCAGTGGGAGTAATTACCCCACATGGCACTTTTGTAGAAAACAGAAACCAGGGCCATCTTTTCACATTTTTTCCTGTCCTCCCACCTTAGAACCCCAGTTTCCCAAGCAAGAGTTATACTGCTTCACAGACAGTGGATGCTCAAGACTGTCTAAGGGATCCTAATGTCAGGCTCAGAGTTGGTCCTGAACGCCTGGGCAGCTGCCCATTCACTTCCAAAGGCTTGAATCTGTAAGTGTCTTTTCTCCTTTTCAGTTTGTGGCTCGTGTAGGCAAGACATAAGAAATCCTGAGGGTCTTTCCACTCTCATTTTAAAAAATCATATGCCTGAAAGTCTCCAAATTACTGGCTCAAACTGCATGGGTATTACTTCCCCTGAAGCTGTTAAACATGGTAAGGACATGAACTTGTCTCTTACGGCTATAAGCTCCCAACCACTTTGAACAAGATAGAAGCCAGGGCACTAAAAACTGTTGGAGACAAATGGGACCTAATGAAACTTCAAAGCTTTTGCACAGCAAAGGAAACCATAAACAAGACCAAAAGACAACCCTCAGAGTGGGAGAAAATATTTGCAAATGAAGCAACTGACAAAGGATTAATCTCCAAAATTTACAAGCAGCTCATGCAGCTCAATAACAAAAAAACAAACAACCCAATCCAAAAATGGACAGAAGACCTAAATAGACATTTCTCCAAAGAAGATATACAGATTGCCAACAAACACATGAAAAGATGCTCAACATCACTAATCATTAGAGAAATGCAAATCAAAACTGCAATGAGGTATCATCTCACACCGGTCAGAATGGCCATCATCAAAAAATCTAGAAACAATAAATGCTGGAGAGGGTGTGGAGAAAAGGGAGCCCTCTTGCACTCTTGGTGGGAATGTAAATTGGTACAGCCACTATGGAGAACAGTATGGAGGTTCCTTAAAAAACTAAAAATAGAACTACCATACGACCCAGCAATCCCACTACTGGGCATATACCCTGAGAAAACCATAATTCAAAAAGAGTCATGTACCACAATGTTCACTGCAGCTCTATTTACAATAGCCAGGAGATGGAAGCAATCTAAGTGTCCATCGACAGATGAATGGATAAAGAAGATGTGGCACATATATACAATGGAGTATTACTCAACCATGAAAAGAAAAGAAATTGAGTTACTTGTAGTGAGGTGGATGGACCTAGAGTCTGTCACACAGAGTGAAGTAAGTCAGAAAGAGAAAAACAAATACCACACACTAACACATATATATGGAATCTAAAAAAAAAAATGGTTCTGATGAACCTAAGGGCAGGACAGGAATAAAGACACAGACATAGAGAATGGGCTTGAGGACACGGGGAGGGGGAAGGGTAAGCTGGGATGAAGTAAGAGAGTAGCATTGACATATATACACTACCAGATGTAAAATAGATACCTAGTGGGAAGCAGCCGCATGGCACAGGGAGATCAGCTTGGTGCTTTGCGACCACCTAGAGGGGTGGGATAAGGAGGGTGGGAGGGAGATGCAAGAGGGAGGGGATATGGGGATATACGTATGCTTATAGCTGATTCACTTTGTTATACAGCAGAAACTAACACAACACTGTAAAGCAATTATACTCCAATAAAGATGTTAAAAAAAAAACTGTTGGAGATGCAGTTTTTTCTTTGCTTTAAAGAAACAAAGCTGAAAGCAGCGGGAATCATCAAGCATTTTCCTATGGAGCTGACACTAGCTTAAATACAGTTATCTAATCCACAAGTGGACACACAGATAAAGCTCACTGGCACAATTGCCAAGTAAAAGTTTGTCAGCTAGAGTGATCTTGCTTCCTCCCTGAACTTGCTTTCAGACAATAATCTGACCAGTCATTTATATTCCCTATGGATGGCAAAAGGAATTCTTGTCTATATCAGGGTAATTAGCTATCTTAGCTCTGATGAAAAATTTTTTTATAGATTTTTTTTCATTTTTATTTATTTGTTTGTTTTTGGCTGCGTTGTGTCTTCGTTGCTGCGCGCGGGCTTTCTCTAGTTGCGGTGCGCGGGCTTCTCATTGCAGTGGCTTCTCTTGTTGCAGAGCGTGGGCTCTAGGCACGCGGGCTTCCTTAATTGTGGCCCATGGGCTCAATAGTTGTGGCTCGCGGCTCTAGAGCTCAGGCTCAGTAATTTTGGTGCATGAGCCTAGTAGCTCCGCGGCATGTGGGATCTTTCCAGACCAGGTATCGAATCCGTGTCCCCTGCATTGGTAGGCGGATTCTTAACCACTGCACCACCAGGGAAGTCCCTGATGAAAAGAATTTAAGACACTGGAGTGCATTGGAAAAGGTCTAGTTTTAAAATTGAAGTCCCTTCCAGGCTGCTAAAATCACATCCAATAGATGGGCCTCCTTTTCTTCTTGTACGATCAACCATACACAAACAATAATGATAATAATCCATCATACATTACAAAGATCATTAACATAAATTATTCCTTAAACTATATTAGTTAATGCCCACGTTTCCTACTTCTACCATCATCCAAACTGGGATACTGTTCTCCTGTCCCAGAACCTTGCGGCCTGTTGACTTGGGGCATAGCTTCAAGGGACCTGTCTTAAATCTAGTGTTCCTGTGTATCCATGGCAACATTTTGTAACCCTGCTCTGGGGCCTCTGACTTCCCTCCACATCAGGTCCCTATAATTGTAAAGTTCATTAAAGATTTTAGAGAATTTTAAAAAATCTATTTGTAGATGAGGCCATTGGTCAGAGAGACAGAAAAAGTTGCATTCAGGTCGAGTCCAAGTTGAGCAGAATGTGCAAAGTTATGTTGTCTTTTGTATGTGAGCCTCCAGCACCCCCCCGCCCCAGCAATTAATCAATGGAGTTAGTCTCTTTTTTTCCCCTTTCATTCCTACTGCCCCCCACATCTCCTTTCCTCATATATGGATTTGTTATATCCAGTTTCCTAAGTTATAAATGCTGGATTTTTGCTTGGCCTCACCTTCACTCTTATCCCATGAATCACCACGCTCTGTTGATTCTAATTCTCAGATAGCTTACACGTCACTTTCCTTTTCTCCGTCTCACTGCCACTGTCTTTTCTCTCACTTCTCTCACCATTACAGCATTTTCCTAACTGTTTTTCCTACCTCCTCATTTCATCCCATTTATTCCGTTGAAGCAATTGTTCTGAAACAAAGCAATCTGATAAAAACTGGTGGTTCTTTCATGTTACCTACAAAGCTAAGTTAGATTTGTGTGTCTGTGTGCTGATAGTACTCGTATGGTAATCATTTACCTGCTTACCTGTCAGCCTGCCCTATTTATTCGTTGCATTTGCTCAAGGAATTTTCTAGGAATACGAGTGCCTGTTCTATGTCAGTTTCTGGGATTTAACAGTGAAGAGAATGAACAAGATGCTCTGTTAGGAAGGGGGGAAAGTAGACAGTAAAAAGAAAACAGATATGACACTTTCAGTGATAAGTTCTGTGAAGAACAGAGTTCCTGGAACAGTGGCATGGGGCTTACCTGGTACAGTGATCGCAGAAAGCCTCCCTGAGCAGGTGACATTTGAGCTGAGACCCGAAGAAAAAGGAGAACCCAGGAGTTTGAATTTGAATGATGCAGAATTCAGTGTGCTATTTGCTGTTTGCTGACTATTGTTAATCTGATCATTCCAGTTATCTGTGCTGAAGTAGGTAACTTAGAAGCCAGTGGACAGCAGCACCAGATCTGCCTTCCTAATTATTCTTTTAGCATGAAAAAACACAAACCTGATTTTTTTAAATTTATTTTTTAAGGGAGGTATATAAACCGTGGAGTAGAAATGGAAAAGGACTGTCTTGGTTAATTTACATAGGGGTGATTAAGAGATGGCCATGATATAAAGCACTCTGGCGTTAAATATAATTGTGACTGGAATGAGCAAATGAAATTAGGGTGGGCCATTCTGCCATTTCCTGAAACTTGCCTGGTCCTTTCTTTCTCTCTCATTTTCCTTACATCTAACCTTGAAAATTTCTCCACTCATTTCCTTTATCCAAGCTGATGTGGCTTCATGGCTTATTCACACATATAATCACTCTCTTTACTTTTATGATTATATCACCACTAATGAAAAAAATACAGCACCCTGCTTTGTAGTGACAATAAAAATTTTTTTTTGCCATGAAATATAATTGTCAACCAAAAAATTTCCATTGTAGAATATCAGTTGTAGAATCAGCCAACATCTAGACTTGGGGACACAATCCACCTTGTATGTTTGCCTTCTGAAAATGCCTATTAAACGTCAATTCAGAGACTTGTGGTTATTCTAAACCCATTGTCAATTGGACCTCTTTTTGCATATTGATTTTTTTGACACCACCAGCTCTAGATTTAATCTGTTGTGTGACATCAGTCAAATAGGTTTGAAGTTATGAACCCAAGCACTCCTACCAGAAAAGCCCCAATGAGCATGACTTTATCTCATCACTTCCAATTAGCCTGTGGTCTTCGTTGTTGTATCTTTATATCTATGCCAGCGGTCCCCAACCTTTTTGGCACTGGGGACCAGTTTCATGGAAGACAATTTTTCCACGGACGGTGGCGGGGGGATGATGGTTCAGGCGGTAATGTGAGTGATGGAGAGCGGCAGATGAAGCTTCGCTTGCTCACCCACCACTCACCTCCTGCTGTGCGGCCCAGGGCGGGGGGGGGGGGGGGGGGGGGGTGGGGGACCCCTGATCTATGCAATTGTAATCATCTTAAACACACTGAGTCCACTTTTTCCACTTAATGTTATTCAGATGTGGACTTGCATATGTCAAAATTGTTGTGTGTATTGCTTTGTGTTTGAAAAGTAAAGCCTTTACATTGTGAGAGAAACATAAAGGACTATGAAAATACTTATATACAGTTTAGAGTCATTAAAAAGCAGATACTTATTGTAGTTAACCTCCCAGGTTAAGAAATAGAACATTGTCAGTATCCCCAGAAGCCTCTTGAGGGACCCTCTTTATTATTGATATGTCTTCCTCTGTCCCCCTCACCTCTGTAGGGAAACTCTATACAGACGTATTTACCACCACCTTGCTTTTCTTTCTTTCTTCCTTCCTCCCTCCCTCCCTCCCTCCCTCCCTCCCTCCCTTCCTTCTTCTCTCTCTCTCTCTCTCTGTGCCAGGTCTTAGTTGCGGCATGCAGGATCTTAGTTGCTGTGTGTGGGCTCTTAGTTGTGGCATGAGGGATCTAGTTCACTGAGCAGGGATTGAAGCCGGGCCCCCTGCACTGGGAGTGCAGAGTCTTAACCACTGGACCACCAGGGAAGTCCCCTCTTGCTTTTCTCAATAGCTTTACCACCTGTCTTCTCTTTCTTTTGTTTTTGCCTGTCTTTAAACATTATGTAAATTGAATAATACTCTGTATTCTGTGACTTCTTTCACTTAATGTTGTATAAGATCCATCCATGTTGCTGCTTTGGGGTTACGTTTGTTCTTTTTCATTGCTGTATAGTATTTCACT
Source organism: Monodon monoceros (assembly GCF_005190385.1). NCBI lineage: Eukaryota > Metazoa > Chordata > Mammalia > Artiodactyla > Monodontidae > Monodon > Monodon monoceros. The sequence continues at coordinate 34,117,692 of NW_021703779.1, forward strand.
GTGTGACTATACCATATATACCACTGTATGACATTTGGGTGGTCCCCACTTTGCTTTTATGAATAATGCTGCTATGAATACTCTGTTTCCTGTTGAACATTTGTGAAGATGTAGGTGCATCTTTAGCTTAAAAGATACCGCTAACTTTAAAAAAAAAATTGAAGTAACATTGGTTTATACTATTTTATATGAGTTTTATGTGTATAAATTTGTATTTCAACTTCGGTATATACTTCAGTGTACTCACCACTAAAAGCTTAGCTTCCAGCCATCACAGTAGAGTTGACCCGCTCCCATTTCACCCTCCCACCGCCCCTCTTCCCCTCTGGTTTTCACTCATATGTGGAGTGTAAAAAAATAAAATAAACCAAGCCAAACCAAACCAAATAAACTGTTTTTAAAAGTGGTTGTAAGTTGGTGAGAATTCTAAGTATTTCGCCTCTTCTCCAGCACTTGATCTTATTAAACTTCTCAAAATTTTTCCAATCTGCTGGATATTTAATAATATCATGGTGCTTTAATTTGTGTTCCCTTGGTTAATAATGAGCAAGTGTATAGTTCAATATGTTTGTTGCACATTCTTATATCAATTCTGGGGCCGTATTTCATTTCCCCATAAAAAGGCATCTTATTTTTTTCCCTAACTTCTGTGATCTGAAAGATTTTTTGACTAACAAATTATACTTTGTAATTGCTCGCATTTATATACAATATGTTTGTATATAGTATTTGCATACAAAGAATAATTTGTATACAATACAAAAATATGTAATGGTTAACCAGGTCACTTATTCATCTGACTGTGCTTGTTTCTTTGTTTTTCTGAGCCTTGCAGCTTAGCAGCACTACCTGGAGCCTTGGCCTAGGCACTTTTTTCAAAAAGTTCTGAAAATGCCCGGTGAGCCCTCTTTACTACCTTCACGGGACTCCCCTCAGTGCTTTGGAGAGCAGGCATTGGACTAGAAACTCAGGTTTCTTTCAACCATCATCTATGTGTCTGATAAAGCATTATGTCTATTTCTTTGCCTTAGTTTGCAGCATTGGGAGTTGTGCAATAACTGATATCAGCAATGCTTTGAATACTTGTGATCTAACTTCTTTTGGGAGTTATTTCCTTGGAATATATTTCCAAATGTGGAATTAGTAAACAGTTTATTTCTTTTAAGCTGTTATCTCATGTGTTAGGAGGTGAACAGATCAAACTAGCTATTTACTCACCGTCTGTCTCACATATGGCCATTTAATATGCATATTGTTAGTTTAATTTGTAGGCAGAGGAGGTATCGAGTTTTCTTTTAATGTAACTAAGTGTTGAATTTAAGGACTTGAGTTTTAAAACGTCAATTTATGAAAAGTCTGGGGCTTATTTGCATTCTGTCCTCAGAGTGTATAATCAGTTCTTTTAATTCCTTCGTGTTCCACTAGAACAAATGACCAAATTATGAAGTTATTGAGAGAGTTGGTCTATGGTGATGATTTATGGCTATGAAACCTAACATGTAAGTTTAACAACAACTCCTGGAAAAATGTACTTGAGATGTTTCCAGATTTACCTGAGTTCATTAGCTGTGGAGGAAGGCATTGATTGTATTGATTTCCTGTATTTGAAAGTGTCCTGTATAACTCCTAAATCATCAACATTCTCCATTTTTTTTCTTTCTCTGGGATTGTTACTTTTCACCACTGGCTTTAGCTGAATTTACATAATAGATCTTGTTATAAGGACCTAATGCAGAGGTTCTCAACCAGGGGGTGGTTTTGCTCCCAGGGGACATTTGGCAATGTCTGGAAACGTTTTCGGTTGTCACAATCAAAGGGGGAAGATGCAACTGGCATCCATTGGGTGGAGGCCAGTAATGACGTTAAACATCCTACAAAATGCCCAGGATTACTCCCCCATAACAAAGAAGCATCTGGCCCAAAATGTCAGTAGTGGTGAGGCTGAGAAATCCTGCTGTAGTATAAATAAGTTTTTTTCTTTCCCTCTGTTTCTTCCCCAGTCACTGTCATTTCCATGTTTTAGGAGTGAATTATCAGTTCACATTCATGTTCCATGGAGCTCTAATATGATTGATATTGTGATATTGTTGGAAAGATTATATATATATATATATATATATATATGCAATAAAATTCGCCAATTTTAAGTGTAAGACTTGGTGAATTTTGACTAATGTGTACAGTTGTACAGTTGTGATTAATGTGTATAGTTGCAACTACCACTATAATCATGTTTAATATGTTTAAATTTTAATTCTGTAGCTTCAAATATACACTTATCAAATGATATTATGCTCCAGGGCAGAAGGAGACAAAGTAATTCAAGTACTAATGGGTAGCTTGTGACTGATAGGTAGAATGTATATGGTAATTCATGAAGGATAATGCCCGCGGGCTGAGTTCTGAATTTCACTGTATTTAATATGAACCTAGTGGACGCTTTATTTTTACTGGCGGCAGCGTGGGGGGGCGGGTCACTTTTAGACATCTGAAAGACTGGCTTAGAGGGTAGTTGCTGCATCATAAAACAGAAAACCTGTGTTAGCCTCTATCAGAAAGTACCGAGTTTTATTGTCTGCAAATTTCTGGATTCCCTTTGCACTTTCTAGGGCATTTCTTTTGGTTCATGCAGGTTAAAATAAAACTGGGTATTTGAAAGCAGACACAGAATATGTACTTCTCTCCTAGAGGATAATTTCCAGGATGTTGGTTACTTTGGTGGTTGAATTTAACCTCGGTAAGCAGTAGCAGTTTTCTGCGGTCGAGTGAATGGAAAACTCTTGCTTATTTTGCTGAACCACATCCTTAGAGGCGGAGCTTTTCCTTGACCACTAATTGCTGTAATTGGAATTCGGGAAATGATTTGAGATGCGACTTGGAGTGATAAATGAGTGGGAGTGCTTGACTGGTGTTTTCTCTTTTCCCCTTTAGTTCCCTTTCTAGTAAAGGTGGTATTCGTATTCCAGGTTTCATGGGGAGTTTATCAATGTGTCTCAAAGAGAAACACGGAAAGTTAGGTGGAAAGGTGGTATGAGCAGTTACTCTTGATTTATGTTCATATTTTTGTGCTATAATGAGAATGTAACAATTCTTGTATAATAACAAAAAATGAGGTAAGGATTGGAGCATTGCAACATTTAACTATATTTAACTATATTTTAATACTATAGGCTATGGCTCAGAATGACCATAGGAATCTTGCTGGTTTTATGTGTGGGTTTGTTTTAGGCAAACTATCAACAGTACTGAAATGATACTCTGTGAAAAGGAAAAAAAAATGTACCCACAAATTTAAAATGCTGTGTTTGCTGGTTTTCCTTTCTTGGTCTTATGCGCCAATCAAGAATTGCTGGAGAAAGAAGTCATGTTGAATAATTCTGCCAATTCCACCATGTAATCTTGGGATCATTTGTGTCATCTCTTATGGTAACCTTAGTATTTCAGAATGCTAGGGATGAAAACAGTCTTCCAACTTGATAAAATCAGGACTCTTTGGGAACAACATTTCAAATGCTAAGAAAAGAAGATTCTTCTGTGGGGACGTTTGTCCTCAGTCCCTTCTTCCTTGGCCTCTTAGCCCAAGGTGCCATCTTACCCACTGGTAATTGAGTTCCAAGAGTGAGTGTCTTGTCCAAAAGAAGTGATTTTTTGGAATGACCTTATCTTTGTTTGAGAGAAGGCATTAATAGAATGGTCCCAGATTATTCTTTTTCTTTTCCTTTTTTAAATAAATTTATTTATTTGTTTTATTTTTGGCTGCGTTGGGTCTTCGTTGCTGCACGCGGGCTTTCTTTTAGTTGTGGCAAGCAGGGGCTTCCCTTCATTGCAGTGCATGGGCTTCTCATTGCGGTGGCTTCTCTTGCTGCGGAGCACGGGCTTTAGGCGTGCGGGCTTCAGTAGTTGTGGCTCGCGGGCTTAGTTACTCTGCGGCATTTGGGACCTTCCCGGACCAGGGATCAAACCCGTGTCCCCTGCATTAGCAGGCGGATTCTTAATCACTGCGGCACCAGGGAAGTCCCCCAGATTATTCTTTTTTGTTGTTGTTTTTTTGCGGTACGCGGGCCTCTCCCTGCTGTGGCCTCTCCCGCCGGGGAGCACAGGCTCCGGACGCGCAGGCTCAGCGGCCATGGCTCACGGGATCCTCCCGGAACGGGGCACGAACCCGCGTCCCCTGCATCGGCAGGCGGACCCTCAACCACTGCGCCACCAGGGAAGCCATCCCCCCGCAGATTCTTCTTCTTCCTTTTTTTTTTTTTTCCTGT
>NW_021703779.1:34122053-34130061 GCF_005190385.1 Monodon monoceros
TCCTTTTTTTTTTTTTTTCCTGTACGCGGGCCTCTCACTGTTGTGGCCTCTCCCGTGGCAGAGCACAGGCTCCGGACGCGCAGGCTTAGCGGCCATGGCTCACGGGCCCAGCCGCTCCACGGCATGTGGGATCTTCCTGGGCCGGGGCACGAACCTGTGTCCCCTGCATTGGCAGGCGGACTCACAACCACTGTGCCACCAGGGAAGCCCCCCCAGATTATTCCTGATAATGGACTAAAGTATGGACAAAAATCTTGAGCATTTGAATTCCCCATTTGCCCCTACTTTTCTTCACTGCTTATTTACTCTTCTCTACCCTCAACGGATTTGTGGTTATTTAACCCCCAGGCTGACTCCAGGTTAGCATCAGAAGGATGGATTGGATTTTCTGAGTTCAGAAGTTTCGTTTGATGATGCTCAGGCCTTTAGTTGGTTAGCCATATGATTGGCAATGAGCCACTAAGAGATCACAATTTGGTGAAAATACTTAAAGAGCAGTGCAAAACTTTCAAAATCTGGAGGCGTGAGACAGATTTGGAGTCATGCTGTTCTAAACAGATTTGTGTCCTAATATTTTTCGTTCAATCAGAATTTTCCCATGTTTTAAAAAATCCTTTAAAAATAGCTTTAAATGGCCATGAATTTTTCCATCCTGAGGTTCATTTATTTAGCAGTTCCCTGCTGTTGCATTTATAGGTTGTTTCTAGTTTTTCACTAATAGAAGATTGTGATTAGTAGCTTTGCATTTACATCCTTTGCTTTACATTTCATTACTTGCTTAAGCTAATTTACTTATGGTAGAATTAAGTATGAATGTTTTTAAATATTGAAAACTTTTGCTAGAAGAGCTTTCAGAAAGGGTGTTTGCCAATATCCCCCTGCTAATTGTATAAGAAAATGTCAATTACAGCACACTCTTGCCATTGACAGAGATTTTTAAAAAGTTGGAATTCATAGATTTAAAAAATGGTAAATTATATATAGATTGAATTATAAGGTGGCACTTTAAAGATCTATTTGTATTTCATGAATTGTCCTTTTATCTGGCCTTTTTTCTGTTAGTGGTGTTTTATTGTTTTATAAGAGTGTTTATAGAGTAAAGCCATCCATCCATTTTGTTATTGTTGTTGCAGATTACCTAATTTGTCATTCCTTTCTAATTTATGAGGTAGGAGCCATATAAATTATGAATTTGATCAAATAAAAAGTAAATTCATATATGGCTATAATGCTATAGAGTATGTTGGCATAAATGTCCATTTACTTCTCTGTGCCCCAACTGGTCATAGTCCTAAGGCATTATGGCTGAGAACTTCTGGTCTGGTCTGGATTCTCCTTTTCTCCAGCACTTTCATGACCCCCTCACCCATTTTTTCCTAATTGTCTCACACCTCCTGAGCTGGGTTAAAATGTTACTTTATTGTATTAAGGGCATCACTGTTAATTGCATAAAGTTGTTAGTCTTTGCTACTTGAGTCATTGATCAAAGTTTCCTAATAAATACTGTCTTTTAATTTCAAAGGAAATTTCTCCTTAGTTTTACAATGTCATGGGCATTGGGAATGGTTCGTGTCTGTTAGCCTGGACATGAATGTCTGAAATACTCATTGCTCTTAAAGGAGTTTATACTCCATTGGTGGGTGGCATGAAATAAACATGGAAATAAAAAGTAGGATTTTGTTTGCTTGATTGTTTTTAACAGTTTTATTGAGATATAATTGACATATAGTAAACTGAACATATTTAAATAGTACAATTTAAATATTGGCATACGCATAAAAAGGAACGAAATTGGGTCATTTGTAGTGACGTGGATGGACCTAGAGACTGTCATACAGAGTGAAGTAAGACAGAAAGAGAAAAACAAGTATCCTATATTAACACGTATATGCGGAATCTAGAAAAATGGTACAGATGAACCTGTTTGCAAAGCAGGAATAGAGACACAGATGTAGAGAACAAACGTATGGACACCAAGGGGGGATGGGGGGTGGGATGAATTGGGAGATAGGGATTGACATATATACACCAATATGTATAAAATAGGTGACTAATGAGAACCTGCTGTATAGCACAGGGAACTCTACTCAGTGCTCTGTGGTGACCTAAATGGGAAGGAAATCCAAAAAAGAGGGGATATATGTATACATATAGCTGATTCACTTGTCTGTACAGTAGAAGCTAACACAGCATTGTGAAACAACTGTACCCCAATTAAAAAAATATAAAAATAAACAAATTTTGGCATATGTATATACCTGGGAAACTATAACTGCAATTAAGAAAGTGAGCATATTTATCATGCCACTTCCCATTCCCTGTTCCCAGGCAACTACTGATCTGTTTTCCATTACTATAATTTGCATTTTCCAGAATTTTATCTTCTTGGAACATACAGTATATACTTTTTTTGTCTGGCTTTTTTCACTCAGCAAAATTATTTTGAGATTTATCTATATTGTAATGTGCATTTATTTCCTTTCATTTCATTTCATATTTCATTTCAAATTTATTCATTTTTATTCCTGAGTAGTTTTTCGTTAAAAGGTTGTATCCCAGTTTGTTTACTCATTTGTTTGTTGATGGACAGATATTTGTGTTTTTTCCAATTTTTGGCAGTTAGCAGTAAAGCTGCTATGTATATTTATGTACAAGTGTTTCTGTGGACATATGCTTTCATTTCTCTCGGGTAAATACCCAGGAGTGGAATGGCTGGATCATATGGTAGGTATCTGTTTAACTTTTCTAGAAACTGCCAAACTGGTCTCCAAATTGGTTGTAGTGTTTTACATTCACACCTATAGTTCCAGTTTCTCCATATCCTCACCAACACTTGGCATGGTAAGTTTTAAAATTTGTGTATATTTTAATAGATGTGTAGCGGTATCTCATTGCAGTTTTAATTTGTATTTCCCTAGTGATTAATAATGTTGAGCATTTTTTCATGTGCTTATTTGCATCTACATATATTCTTTGGTGAAGTGTCTATTCAAATATTTTCCCCATTATGTTTTGAAGCGTTATTTTCTTAAAATTGAATGTTGCGAGCTCTTTATATTTTTTGGATACAAGTCCTTTATTAGATAATGTGAATTACAAATATTTTCTCCCAGTCTGTGGCTTATTTTTCATTCTCTTAACAGTGTCTTTGAAAGAGCTTAAGTTTTTGATCTTGATGAAGTCCTATTTATCAGTTTATTCCTCTAAGGATCATGTGTTTGGTTTCATATCTAAGAAATCTTTGCCTAACCCAAGGTCACAAAAGTTTTCTCCTGTGTTTTCTTCCAGATGATTTATACTTTCATGTTCTATATTCAGGTCTATAATCAACTTTGATTTTTTTGTATAATACAAAGTGTGGATCCAAGTTCATTTATATATATTTTTGCATATGGATATCCAACTGTTCCAACATCATTTATTGAAAAGACTCTTTTTTCTACTAAACCGACTTTGCACCCTTGTTGAAGATCAATTCTCTATATATGTATGGGTCTATGTCTATACTCTCTGTTGTGATCCATCTGTTGGTCTATACTTACTCCAGCTGAAGCTTTATAATAATTCTTGAAATCACGTGGTATTAGTCCTCCTAGTTGTTCTTCCTTTTATTCCATTTTCTGTAAGTGATTGTACAGAATTGGTATTAATTCCTCCTTAAATATTTGATAGATTTCACCAGTGAGGCCATCTGGGCCTGGAGTTTTCTTTATGGGAAGGTTTTAAACTATAAATTCAATTTCTTTAAAAGATATAAATCTATTCAGGTTATGTAGTTTTTCTGGAGTGAGCTGTGATGGTTTGTATCTTTCAAGGAATTAGTCCATTTCATCTCGGTTATCTGATTTATTAGCATAAAGCTTTTAATAATATTCCCTGATTATGCTTTCAATATTTGTAGAATATGTAGTGATGTTTCCTTTTCCAGTCTTCATGTTGTAATTTGTATCTACTCTCTCTTTTTCCAGATCAGTCTGCTAGAGGTTTATCAACTTTATTGATCTTCTCAAGGGCAAGTTTTTTGTTTTACAGATTTTTCTCTGTTGCTTTTTAAATTTTTCTTATTTTGTTGATTTTGGCTCTGATCTTATTTCTTGTCTTCTACTGGCTTTGGGTTCAATTTTTTCCCAGTTTCTTAAGGTAGAAGATGAAGTCATGGATTTGAGGTCTTTCTTCCTTTCTAATATGGGCATTGAATGCTATAACTTTTCCCCTAAATACTGTTTTAGCTGCATTCCCAAATTTTTAATATGTTCTTTTCATCTTCATTCAGTTCAAAATTCTTTCTAACTTCTCTTTTGATTTTTTTCTTTAACCCATGGGTGATTTAGAAGTGTGTTATTTTGTTTCCAAATAGTTGGAATTTTTCCAGAGATCTTTCTCTTATTGATTTCTAAATTAATTTCTTTGTGGGAAGAACATACTTGATATGACTTGAATCCATTTTAAATTTATTGAGAGTTGTTTATTATCCCAGAATGTGGTCTTGGCAAATGTTCCATGCGTGCTAGAAAATAATATGTATTTTTCTCTTGTGGGGAATGTTCTATGTACGTCAACATTGATAATGGTCAAATTTATCCTTAACTAGTTTTCTCAGTACTTGTTCTATCAATTGAAATATTCTTTTCGAAATCTCAATTCTGGATTTGTCTAATTCTTCTTGAAGGTCTATCAGTTTTGCTTCATGTATTTTGATGCTCTGTTCTTAAGTGTCCTCGTGATAAATTGAGCCCTTTTTCATTATGAGATGGACATTTTTTATCCCTAGTATTAGTCTTTGCTCTGAAATGTACTTTGTCTGATATTAATATAGCTACTCCAGTTCTCTCTCGACTAGTGTTTGTATGATATATATATTTCTGTTCTTTTACTTTTAACCTATTTGTGCCTTTATATGTAAAGTGTGTATCTTGTATTCAGCATGTAGTTGGGTCTTGCTTTTTTATCCAAATGGACAATCTCTCCCTTTTTATTGGGGTGTTTAGACTACTTACATTTAGTATGATTATTCATATGATTAGGTTTAAATCTATTATATTGCAGGGTTTCCTATTTGTCCCACCTCTTCTTTATTCCCCCATTTTGCCTTACTTTTGATTATTTCTTATGATTCTGTCCTATCTCATCTGTTGGCTTATTAGCTATAGTTCTTTGTTTTGTGATTTTATTGGCTGCTTTAGGGCTCACAGTATACATCTTTAACTTATCATGGTATACCTTCAAGTGATAGTTTACCACCTCACTTATAGGAACTTTGCAGTAGTATACAGTACTTCCATTTCTCCATTTCTAGCCTTTCTTCTATTATTTTATACATTTTATTTTATGTATGTTTTAAACACCACACTACATTATTTTTGTTTAAACAATCATGTTTTAAAGAAATTTAAATAAGAAGAGAAATCTTATATTTACCCAAGTGTTTATTTCTGTTATGTTTCATTCCTTAATGTAGATCCATATTTCCTTCTGGTATCATTTTCTTTCTTCCTGAAGTACTTATTCCAGCATTTTTCATGGTACAGATTTGCTGGTGATGAATTCTTTCAGCTTTTGTATGTCTGAAAAATTACTTATTTAACCTTTGTTTTTTTTTGTCGTTGTTGTTGTTTTTTTTGTTTTTGCGGTACGCGGGCCTCCCCCGCTGCGGAGCACAGGCTCCGGGCGCTCAGGACCCGCGGCCATGGCTCACGGGCCCAGCCGCTCCGCGGCATGTGGGATCTTCCCAGACCGGGCCACGAACCCGCGTCCCCTGCATCGGCAGGCGGACTCTCAACCCCTGCGCCACCAGGGAAGCCCTAACCTTTGTTTTTGAAAGGTATCTTCACTGGTATAGAATTTTATGTTAATAGCTTTAAAATTTCTGTATTTTAAAGATGTTGCTCATCTGTTGTCCTGCTTGTATTATTTCTAATAAGAAATATGTCATTCTTATCTTTGTTCCTTTATATGTAATATTTCTGTTTTCTCTGGCAGTTTTTAAGATTTTTTTCTTTATTGTTAGTTTTGAGCAATTTGATTTGGTGTACTTTTCTTCATGTTTTGCTTGGGGTTTGTTGAGCGTCTTGAATATGCAGGCATATTGTTTGCACAACACTTGGAAAGTTCTGGCCAATATTTCTGTAAATCTTTTTTCTGTCCCCGCCCTTTCTTGTTTCCTTTTATTGCGGAATGGTATTTAGAAGTTAGGGCCTGGGTCCTAGGTGTACTCCTATGGTACTGGAATGTTATTGCTTCTAAGCCCTGCCAGGGGTTAGGACATATATGTAAATATACTAACCATGCAAACACATGTGTCTGTGTCTGTCTCCTTTCATTCTTTTGTCTGTCGGTTCTCTCTTTCTCTCTCTCTCTCTCTCTATCTATCTATCTATTATCAAATCATGAGCTCATACTCATACCTCTGATTCTAATCCATGGTTCATTCTAGCCTTCTTTCTCTGATGATGAGAAACCTGGCTCTCATTATCTATAATATATGTAAATATATTTACTGACTTCCTTAATCCTAGTATACACAAAAGTAGTTTGAGAATTTCTAACCCAAACCCTTGTGGAAAACACATTTACTAGCTAGAGTATAATTCTAGGTACCGTTCTTTTTTGTCTTAATTTACAGTTTCAAGTGAAGATACTCTTTGCCAGTTACTAAGGCTAATTATTTTTTTCCTCTTCCTCTTCAGTATGGTTACATTATTCACTTGTGATACAATTGGGTTCTATTGTTAGTGTTTGTATTCCATTTTGCTCTCTTCCCCTAAAACACACACATCCTGCTTGATTTTAATTATCTATTTATATTTTTGGTATGTTAAACATTACCATGGTTCTCAAAATTGGGGCTGCACAAAAGGGTGAACTCACAAGTGTTAGTCCGTCCTCATCCCTACTCTCCCCTCCCATTGCCCCCTTTTCCATCCCTTCCCTTCCACCCCATTAGATAACCAATTTCTTTAATTTCTGGTTTACCCTTACTGCATTTCTTTTGCACAAATGAGAAGCTACATGAGTGTTTTCTTATATCCCTTTTTTTTACACGAAGGGTAGCATACCATAGATACATTTTTTTTTTGCATTTTGCCTTTTTGCTTAATAGTTTATCCTGAAAACCATTCCATATCAGTTCATAGAGATCTCCCTGGTTCTTTTCTATGGTAGCATAGTACCCTGCTGCATGGCTGTATCATAGGTTATTTAACTCCTCACCAGTATATTGATATTTAGGTTGTTTCCAATATGTTATAATTGCAGCAATTTTGCAGTGAGTAATCCCGTGCATAATTATTTTTGTATTGGAGATGTCTCCTTAGTGTAGATTCCTAGAAGTGGGATTCATGGGACAAATAGACCTTTTTGTCCCTCTGTTTGCTTGAAGAATTTCTGGTTAATATCAGAAAATAGTAGCCTTTCCTTGCATTTCCTTCCTACCATGGTTTTGAGTGAAGCAAAAATAAATTTGTGTGGGAATATAGATGAGGACTTTTTCTAACATGTCTGGTATTTCAAATACACTCCTCGTAATATCTACATCCCTCGCGCATTAAATTCCTATAGTCATTCCCCCCCTTTCTTTATTTTATTTTATTTTATTTTATTTTTGCGGTACGCGGGGCTCTCACTGTCGCGGCCTCTCCCGTTGCGGAGCACAGGCTCCGGACGTGCAGGCTCAGCGGCCATGGCTCACGGGCCCAGCCGCTCCGCGGCATGTGGGATCCTCCCAGACCGGGGCACGAACCCGTGTCCCCTGCATCGGCAGGCGGACTCTCAACCACTGCGCCACCAGGGAAGCCCCCCCCTTTCTTTAAATATCAACTTTCATAGAACTCTCTTATGTATGTTCTGAAATGTCCTTAATTCATAGCTTGAGCTGAGATTTGCTCATTGAAGTATAATTATCTGCATTTTGTCATTGTCTTGTCAAGTTTAAAAATACAGCAAAACCGGGCTTCCCTGGTGGCACAGTGGTTGAGAGTCCGCCTGCCGATGCAGGGGACGCGGGTTCGTG
>NW_021703779.1:34130461-34237985 GCF_005190385.1 Monodon monoceros
TTTTTTTTTTTTTTTTTTTTTTTTTTTTCTGTACGCGGGCCTCTCACTGTTGTGGCCTCTCCCGTTGCGGAGCACAGGCTCCGGACGCGCAGGCCCAGCGGCCGTGGCTCACGGGCCCAGCCGCTCCACGGCATGTGGGATCTTCCCGGGCCAGGGCACGAACCCGTGTCCCCTGCATCGGCAGGCGGACTCTCAACCACTGCGCCACCAGGGAAGCCCCCCAAAGGCATTTCTTACTCTCTGCCTTCCACAAATGTCTGCCCCTCTGAAGCACCAGTGAACACACTCTTCTTTTTATCTGCTTTGTTGTTATTTTTGCAGCTCTGCAAATCTTTGTGGGAGACAAATGTTCCTCTGAATTCTATCTTGGAAGCCAAATTTCCACTGGGGCTTTTGCATCAAACCGCTCTCCTCACAGGCTCTTTGGTGCCAGATTTCCTTCCACGATGACAGGTCACCGGATATGCACTTCTACTGCCCTTTATTTCACAAAGTCATCTTTGATTGATAGTGTGTATCTGGGGGTAAGAGCTCAAAGGCAAGGAGAAGCAAATGCCTTTATCTGCAGATAACAGCTTCCTAATAATCCTAGCCCTTATCTGCCTGTTAAAATGGTCAAGTGGTGCTTTGCCCACTTATGTCAGCTGACAGCAGATGAAGCATTCTGTACCTTTCATGATTGTTCCTTTACTTCCTTAATGCTGCTAACGGTCCATTGGAAGAAGAGAAAAATACTCCCAAATCTGAAGTCTTATTTGGAAAGCAATATTGAGATCATAACATACTCTGTTTTAATTTCTCTACAACACTGATAGACTTAGGTAGGAAATTGAATGGCATTGTTTAGACCATTTTACATGTGGAACTGTTTGTATTCTGAAAGCTTAGTTACTTTTTCGTATCTAATACATAATCTTAAACTGAAGTGCTTGTTTCTTTTTTTTAATCTAAGTAATAATCTACTGGAGGTAGGTCCATGTTGGGGCTGATGAATTTGAGTAGAAAGGAATTTTGCTGCTCAAAGTATATGCAGCCTTGGCATAGTCTGGGAGTTGTTAGAAATGAAGAATTCAGACCTCCTGAATCAAATTTTACATTATCCACAAGAGTCCTAGGGGATTCATAAGCACAGTAAAGTTCAAGAAGCAGTAACGTAGAAGACGAACAATTTGTTGAGGAATCAGGGCATCTAGAACTTATTCCTGGTTCTTCTCATTTTTCTTTTTCTGAAACAAGAACATCTTTCTTAATTCTCCAAAGCTTTGATTTTTCTCACATTTAAAAACTGATTTATGGGCTTCCTTGGTGGCGCAGTGGTTAAGAATCCGCCTGCCAATGCAGGGGACACGGGTTCAAGCCCTGGTCTGGGAAGATCCCACATGCTGCGGAGCAGCTAAGCCCGTACGCCACAACTACTGAGCCTGTGCTCTAGAGCCCGTGTGCCACAGCTACTGAAGCCCATGTGCCTAGAGCCCGTGCTCCGCAACAAGAGAAGCCATCGCAATGAGAAGCCCGTGCACTGCAACGAAGAGTAGCCCCCGCTCACCGCACCTAGAGAAAGCCCGTGCACAGCAACAAAAGACCCAACACAGCCTAAATAAATAATAAAATAAATAAATTTATTTTAAAAAAAAACTGATTTATAACTGGGGTTTTCCAGGCTCACAGGAGATGAACAAAGGGGTCCTTTTGATATGATGTCTAAAGAGACACTTTTGAACTCACTGGGGGAAAGCACATAACTAAAGATTTGGCATTGTTACTGACTCCTTCTGCCTGCCTACTAAAGTACCTGTTGATGCCTTAGGGCAGAGAATGATCTCTTGGAGATACAGTCAACCCTCATTTTTCATGGATTCTGTATTTTCGAATCTTTGCTAAAATCCATTTGTAACCCCAAAATCAGTACTCGCAGTGCCTTTACAGTCATTCACAGACATGCAGAGTTGCAAAAAGTTTGAGTCACCAGACACACATATTCCCATTGGAGGCTGAAGGAACCAAAGCTCTGCCTTGTTTTAGCTCTCAATAGTATAAACAAGTGTCCTGTCCACAGTCTACTAAGTGCCACTTTGTTCTCATTTTTGTGCTTTTTGTTGGTGACTTTACTGTTTAAAAGTGACCCCCAAGTGTAGTGCTGAAGTGCTGACTAGAGTTGCCGAAGTGTAAAAAGGCTGTGATGTGCCTTACAGAGAAAATATGTGTGTTAGATAAGCTTCCTTCAGGCATGAGCTGTAGTGATTTTGGCGATGAGTTAATGTTAGTGTACCAACAGTATATATTAAATAAGTGTCTTTGAATAGAAACACATAAAACGAGGTTATGTGTTGATTGGTTATTAAAATTGTTATGACCCAGAGTTCTCAGGAACTGAACTCTGTATTTCCGCTAGGAGCAGTAGGTCAGTATTTGTTAAATTCGGTGTTTGCGGAGACTTAACAGAACATAACTGCTGAAAATAACGAGCATCAGCTGTATGTTGAAAAATCAGGCTAGGCTTCCAACTGGGCATCATTTTCTCTTTTATGGATGGTGGCAAGACTTACGTGTTATAAGAAATTTTCAGTTGTGTTCTGTGAGCATAACTTCAAATAAAGATACCTGGTAATTTACAAAAACCCACTTCACCAATATTTGGAGGCTTTCTTGGGACTGAAGCAATATGATAAGGAGGTTTTTAATGTCTTCCTGTGAATGTGGTTGAATTCTTTTAGGCATGGCATGTGAAACAGTTGTACTACAGTTGCTTTTGGACCACCAATTTGTATGTTAAGGTCATTTTCTTTTGTGTCTGTGTTTTTGTTTTTCTTTTCAAAATCCATGTCTTCCCTTCCTGCATCCATGATCTATGTGGCTGCCTCAGTCCAGATCCACATCATTTATTGCCTGGATCCTAGACTAATTTCCAAATGCGTTTACCTACAGCCCAGTCTCCAATGCAGCCTCCTTTCTGCTATAGTAAATCTGATCCTCTCCCTCCTCTGCGTGAAATCTCTCAGTGGCTCCCAGTTACCTTGGGATAAGGCTCAAGATTCTCTGAGATTTGACCTCTGACTTCCTTGCCACTGTGCGTAAAGGTCCCTGATCACGTGATACTCTCCCACCTCTGTGCCTTTGCGTGATCTGTCCCTCTACTTCCCTTTCTTCTTCATCTACCAGGAAGTCGCCTCTGGGTCTAAGATGCTGAAAAGTACTTCTTGTATTGGGATTGTAGAATTAAAAGGAAATTTCCCCCCTCTGTTAGAGCCTTGATGGAAAGGAATGTTCAGCTTGGTGTCACTCTTCCTTTTATAGGAGTATCTGGCCATGAGGTCTCTCGAAGTATTGAATAAGTGAGAATTTAGGAGTGAGTCTGATCTGATTAGTATCATAATAGACTAGTTTTGTATCAACAGCCCTGATCTGAACCAGTTCTCATATCGCTAATCTTGAAGGAAACCCAGTGTAGAATAAATACACCATGAGCATTCAATCCTGGAAGATACAAAAAAAAAAAAGAAAAAGAAAAAGAAACGAGGGTGAAGAGATTAGCTATGAAGCACAATTAAAACAGTAGCAACTTGTTCTATATGGTCAGTTGTTTTAAAACATCTGATGCTTAGAGTAGCATTTGTTCAAGGAGTAGAGAACATAGAGTAAATTAATGCAACAGAGCATTGATACTCTAGATTTAATTCCTTCTCTCCCTGATTCACACAACGAGTAACATATAGCAGTCAAAACGAATGAACTACTGCAATATAGAACACTGTGGATGAATCTTATAAATATAATAAATGAAAGTAAGTCCCTGAAGATTACATGATAGAAATATATCAACGTTCAACATGAGATTGCAGGTAGTGGTTACCTTGTGGGGAGGGAGGCGTGGGGAGGGGGCAGGGATGGCCACGTAGAAAGATATGTTATTGTCCATGTTCTAGTTTCCGTGATAAGTAGTGGGTTTGTGTGCGTGTGTGTGTGTGTGTGCACGTGCGCACGTGCATGTTAATATAATAAATACAAATAAACAAGAAGGCCGTGATGAGTGGTCAGGGACCGAGGATTTTGATTAATGACTTATCTGATTCTCTTTACCTGAGCTCTACGCTGAAAAGAAATCCCTGTTTGGAAATGTTAGGGGAGCCTCCACCTTTTTACCCTCTCTTGGAGGTGAATCAAGCACATATATAAGAATTTTAAGTATTCCATATGGGGAAGAAGGTGAATAAAGTGACCACATATAAAATGGAATATTAATGGTGAATTCAAAGACAATAAGCATTATGAAAATGAGTAAGTAATGGGAACAAGGCACAGATAGCCTGTCTCGTTTGAGTCAATCAAGTACTGGAGATGTGGAGATGAATTGCAATCAGCTTTAATGGTGTCCCTCATTTTGTGGTGCTCGTTATTAGCTTGTCCTACATTTTCTTGGAAGCAGGAAGCAAGCAAAGGGCACTCTTCAAAGAAAAGCAACTGCGTGAGGCTTGTAAGAAAAACATGCATCGTATCTTTTCCACGTTGCATACCACAGAAAAAGAGCTTTGTCTTCCAATTTTCTGAGAAATGCCCTTCATTTGAAAATGATTTGGTTTTACATTTCTGCCACCAGCACTCGCTCTCATGCTCCATGTCTCATCAGTCCTACATTCCCTTTTCTGCTAGAATCCTTGAAATCTCTTTCTAGTAGCAGTTGGTGCAAGACAATGTGCATTTATTTTGGTGGCAGCCTTCTCTAGTTTTCATGCCAGAATGTCTGCCTTCACAACAAGCTCGTTTTAAGGCACTTTAGATTTCAGCTGATTCCCAGTATCAGATGCGAACAGGCAAATTTCTCTCTGAATTCTCTCTCTCTTTAGGCAAGAGCTTTCATTACCCTCTTGGCAGGGTCCAGAGAGAGGAACTGAGCGTTGCTTGGATTCCAAAATCATTTTAAAAACTATATCATGAGTGTCTTCCTGTCTCCTTGGTGACATGTGACCATTTTCCTCCTGGAAGAGCTACTCCATGTATTTTTAGTAACAGCAGGAGAGGATAGATATTTGGGTGAGCTGTGTACCCAGCTGGGAAGCCTAAGCGGACAAAGGGTCTTAAGTTTCCCTTGATCTTGTTTTTCTCCCCAACCCCCTACCTTCTCTTTTTGTAAAGCACAGAAATGGAAGGCCCACTTGTGAAAAGCACCTCACTTAAGGCTTACTGGCTTCCCTTCTCTTCTTTGGCCCTTTGTTCTGTTTCTTCCCTCTTGTAAGGGAAGCTCTTAAGGTCTGCCAGCTGTTTGTCACTTCCAGAGATATTATGCTCTTTCTGTCATGTCTGTCCAGCCCGGCTAAGAGTGGAGTCTTACTTTTTGCCGACCTATAAATAGGAAGCTCAAGAAAGTATAATTTAGCGATGTTTTTGTGTTTTCCAAGCCTCATTTCTCTTGTCTGTGCAGCCAGCGTCATAGATTTATTGCCTGATTGAATTTGGCTAATTTCTAACTAAAAGGGATGTTCTTTTTTTCTAATTAGCAGGAAAGCTGCTGTGTTCTTTCTAATAACAATAGGCATTATCTCCATATTCTCTCCCATCCTCCAGGAGGTCAGCCCAAGCTTTTTCATATCTTAGCCGTAGAGTTCCCAGCAATAACGCACCTGCACTCTTCACACCTCGATCTATATAACGTTTGCCAGAGTCGCACTAACCACAGCAAATCACATCGCCAAGCCCAGAGGCATTGTGGGAGGAGGGGACCCTACACAAGGGAGGTGTGACTTGTTGGGGGTATGAACGTAATCGTCTCCCACAGTAGAGTTTTGAAAGCATTTTGAGCCGAATGCTTTCAGTGAAATGAAAGCAGATCTTCTGGTTGCTGGGATGAAGGATGAGAGCTGAGGAGAGAGGAAAACCAAGTTTCTTGAGTGGTTGGTGTGATGAACGTGCTTTCTGAATGAGAAGTGATAGGAGGGTCTGGCAAAGGGATTTATATAAAAAGTAGCTGAAATATAAAACCTAATCACTTTTGCTTATTCTTGAGAAATAAGGCACCAAAAGCAATGAATAAATGTAAAGACTAGTAGACTGCCTACATAAAAATGAAGAACTCTTATATGGCAAACGCTGTGAATAAATAAGGAAAATACAGCTGGGAAAATTATAGACAGTAGACAAAGGGGTAATATTCCTAAAAATGAACAAGAAAGACAAATCTGTCCATAGAAAAATCAGCAAAAGTCATGAAGAGGATGTTTACAGAAGAAGAAATATAAATACACATATGGCTGGCAATAAACGTTTAAGAAAACATTCGTGTTAACCAGTAATCAAAGAAAGGCAAACAAATACAAGGTTCTGACAAACAAATATCAATTCCTGGTATATTTTCATAGCACTTACATAAAGGAGGGGTAAGGAAATAGAGAGGTAGGTGGGGGAGTGGCAATTTGGGGAAGGCCTCTCTGAGGTGGTCCCATTGGAGCAGAGGACTGAATGAAGTGAGGGCCCAGGCCATGTGTTCTAGAAGCATTTCAGGCTGAGGTGAGAGCATGGTAAGGTCCTGAGTTGAGACCAACCAATGGGAAAGCCAGCTGCACTTCTTGAGCTGGGGAGTAGTAGAGAATACAATGATATATGTATCTAATGATGCAATCAGACACAGTGTGATAAGTAAAAAAGCAGGTTGTCATAGCCCACAGAATGGGAGAAATATTTGCAAATCATATATCTGAAAAGGGACTTGTACCAAGTATATATGAATAACTCTTACAAGTTAATAACAAAAAAGGCAAATAATACAATTTAAAAATGGGCAAGGCTCCCAAGCAGATATCCAAAAGGCCAATAAGTACATGAAAAGGGCTTGAGATCACTAATCATTAGGAAAATGCAAATCAAAATTACACTAAGATACCATTTCACACCCGCTAGAATGTCTATAATTAAAAAAACAGAAATACGAAGTGTTGGCAAATATGTGGAAAAATTGGAACCCTCATACATTGCTGGTGGGAATGTAAAATGGTGCAGCCGCTTTGGAAACCAGTCTGGCAGTTCCTTAAACACTAAACATAGAGTTACCGTGTGATCAGGCAATTCCACTCATATACATATACCCAGGAGAAAGGAAAACGTACTTCCACACAAAAACTTGTACACAGGAGTTCATAGCAGCATTATTCATAATAGCCAAATAGTAGAAACAACCTAAATG
Source organism: Monodon monoceros (assembly GCF_005190385.1). NCBI lineage: Eukaryota > Metazoa > Chordata > Mammalia > Artiodactyla > Monodontidae > Monodon > Monodon monoceros. The sequence goes on from NW_021703779.1 coordinate 34,137,633, forward strand.
TCCATCAACTGATGAACGGATGAATAAAATATTACGCACACACACGGGAATATTATTTGGCAGTTAAAAGGAATCCAGTACCGATTCAAGCTACAACATGGACAAACCTTGAAAACATTATGCTAAGTGAAAGAAAAGCCAGTAATCAAAGACCATGCATTGTATTATTCTATAAAATGTCCAGAATAGGCAAATCTATAAAGACAGAAAGTAGATTCGTATTTGCTTAGAGTTGAGGGGGAACTTGGGGACTTGGGAGCAACAGCTAAGGGGTGTGGGGTTTTGATAATGTTACTTAAAAATATCAGTATCTTATTATGTGTTTAAACTTTTAAAAAAGGAAGTATAGGAATGTTTTAGAAAAATCAGTAATAAATGGAGAATTAATTACAAAGAAGCAGCACCTAGCCCAACTGAGGAGCAGAAGGGGTAGCAGGAAAATGGGCAAGATAAAGCATCATTTGACTTTGCTCCTGGTACCTACAAGAGCCAGAGCTACAACCTTCTTCAAGGTATTAATTCAAAGTTTTCAAGTGTAGTAGCTGATGTGTTAAAGTGAGGTCTTTGGGCCCTGGGATTCTGAATCAGAAGGTCATAATATTGGCAGTCTGCAACCTGGAAGTGATGAATGCAACAAAAGATATGTGCCCCCGACCTTTGTGCCACACCAGAAGCTACTGCTGTGACTCCACACTCAGGGGAGCCACTGTCACTAGAGAAGCTCCCTTTGTGAAGATGCACCTAAATTGGAGCTTGAAACTTTTTTTTTTTTTGCTTTGTGGAAGCATTTTTAAATGATTAGGGTTTTTATAGTATCAGTTTTATTGTAAATCTATTGTACTTAGACATCTAAGACCATTTATAACATTGTTTGTATGAGGAAATGTGTCCAGGTTTCAAATGACTTAGAAATGATCTTTTGGGAACCCAGCTTTTTTCGTGAGATAGAACCGCCTACCGTTCAGAACTCCTCTCTGAGTCTTGGTGTGGATACAGAGTAGGACAGCCTGAGAAAATAAGATAAGGAGATGCAGTTCTTCTCATAGATTTATGCACAGTCAAATTCCTATTCTGTTTGCTGCTCCGATGTTCTGGGAGCTAATGTAGAAGTCGGCTCTCTAGCTTGTTAAGTGTGATTTGCATGCAGTCGACATCCCTGAACTCCTGCGTATGATGAATTTCATTAATGCAGTGATTTGTAAAAAGGGTTTGAATTAAATGCTTCTTCATGCTCCAGAGACTGCATTGGGCTGCTCTGTCTTGGTTGCTGCAGTTTCTCGAAGTATAGTGATGGAAAAAGGAAAAGATCGCTAGGAGTGAAAGATAATCCAGAGACCTGTGGGTACAGTATTTGTAGATCTTGAAACGGGAAAATAATGTAGCTTTATTTGGACGTCTCACTTAGAACAACTGCCTTTCCCCCTCTAGTTTTGCGAAGAGAAACAATTATACCCTCACTGTGCTTCGGTTTCTTACTCTGTAATAATAGTTTTCCCCTAGGTTAGCCTTAAGAACATGGAGAGCTTGTAAGCGTGCAGATGCCTGGACTCCCACCCCAAAGCTTCTGGTTCAGAAGGTCCATAGTGGGGCCCAAGAATTTGTACCCAAGCAATGCTGCTGAGCTATCACACTTTCAGTAACATTTACCCGTAAAACTGAGAAGGCCACATTCAGCTCTACAATTCTGTAAGTTAATGTTCCGACACATGAGGCATGAACACTGATCATTGAACTGCTCAACAGTCTTTAGGGTTCGCTTGCTGACCCTGCAGAAGCCAAACCATGACCATGCTTAGTGTCTACAGACAGACTGGTTTCCGGTCTAATTTTAGCCTTGAGAGAAAAAGAGAAAGAGGAGAAGGAAAATCTGACTTGGAATTAAGATTACCATGTGAGTCTTGAATGGCTTCAAAGCTCTATCTTTTTGCTTCCCCGGCATCCCCAAATTCTAGCATTACCTGAATCTTCCCTGACTTAGCCTCCTGGTCCCTGGTGAGGAAGGATCCCAGCCTGTAGGAAAATATGGGAGAACTGGAGAAATAAAGCAAAGGGGAAGAAGATGGAGAGGACAGAGAGTTGTAAGAAATAAGTCAAAGTGCGGGGGGGGGACAAATTGGGAGATTGGGACTGACATATACACGCTACTATGTATATAAAATAGATAACTAATAAGAACCTACCGAATAGCACAGGGAACTCTACTCAGTACTCTGTAATGGCCTATATGGGAAAAGGATCTAAAAAAGAGTGGATACGTGTATATGTGTAACTGAATCACTTTGCTGTACACCTGAATCTAACACAACACTGTAAATCAACTAGACTCCAATAAAAATGAAAAAAAAAAAGAAATATGTCAAAGTAAGTTGAGGACACTAAGCTTTTAGTTCCTTTAAACATGTTTCTTTTTTTTACATCTTTATTGGAGTATAATGGCTTTACAATGGTGTGTTAGTTTCTGCTTTATAACAAAGTGAATCAGTTATACATATACATATGTTCCCATATCTCTTCCCTCTTGCATCTCCCTCCCACCCTCCCTATCCCCCACCAGGAGAGTTCTTGAGATGCCATTTAAAGAGAACAAAGCGAGGGTAACTGAATTGTTAGCATTTATCACAGTTAGGGGCTTGAGAACCTAACATTCCAGAAAAACTTGACTGCTGAGCACCCCAACAGCAGAATCCAGTGTGAGGGCCCAGGCCATGTGTTCTAGAAGCATTTCAGGCTGAGGTGAGAGCATGGTAAGGTCCTGAGTTGAGACCAAGCAGTGGGAAAGCCAGCTGCACTTCTTGAGCTGGGGAGTAGTAGAGAATACAATGATATATGTATCTAATGATACAATCAGACACAGTGTGATAAGTAAAAAAGCAGGTTGTCATAGTCCACAGAATGGGAGAAATTTTTGCAAATCATATATCTGAAAAGGGACTTGTTTCAAGTATATAATGTTAGAAGATAGTATTTGGTTTGAAATGTTCAGTCCAGCTGCCTTTCTTTTCTGGCCATTTCGTAGTGGATAAGAGCCATGTGATATTTTCCTTTCCTAGGTATTTTTCCTCAGGCTTGTCATATAGAGCTCTGTGAAATGGGGGAAAAGTGGTCTGCTCTCTTCTCTATGTATTTTATTTAATATGTCTTTATTACATTTTATTTTTATTTCTTCATAATCTATTCATTTATTTAATTGTAAAGCCATACATAATGAAATGATTAGAAATTACTCCCCCAAAGAAAAATTCCCACAATCCCATTAATCAGAGATAACTTCCTTCAACATTTTGGTGTGCAGCCTTTCATACTGTTTTTTTTTGAACTTGCAGAGAATTTCTTTTTTTTTTTTTAATTTTACTGAAGTATAGTTGATTTACAATGTTGTATTAATTTCTGCTGTACAGCAAAGGGACTCAGTTGTTATACATATATATATTCTTTTTCATATTCTTTTCCATTATGGTTTATCCCAGGATATTGAATATAGTTCCCTGTGCTGTACAGTAGGACCTTGTTGTTTATCCATCCTGTATATGCTAGTTTGCATCTGCTAACCCCAAACTCTCAATCCTTCCCTCCCCCACCCACCTTACCCCTTGGCAACCACAAGTCTGTTCTCTATGTGTGTGAGTCTGTTTCTATTTCATAGGTAAGTTCATTTGTGTCATAGTTTAGATTCCACATATAAGTGATACTGTATGCTATTTGTCTTTCTCTTTCTGACTTACTTCGCTTAGTATGATAATCTCTAGGTACATCCATGTTTTTTCCTATGATTTGTTTATTTTCTACAAAAATGCAGCCCTGCTACTCAAATGATTTAACCACCTCCTTTTGCTAACTTTATTGCAGATATTTTTCCGTTTAGCGCAATACATTTCTGTGCCCCAAGACTCCATTGTATGAGTAAACCATTCTGTAGATAACCAGTGCTCTATGATACTTTGGCACACGTTTTTGCTATTGAGCAATGTGATAACCTTCCTTGCAAGTGCATTTTTACATGTGTGTCCAGTTAATTCCCAAGGATAAATCCTTAGAAGCTGAATCCTGGGTCAGAGGATATACAGCCTGTCAATGCTTTTGATTCCCGGTGCCAAATTGCCCTGTAGAAATGTTGGTCCTGTTTACACACACTCTCAGCAGTGTCTGGTTAATAATCTGCATGTTTCAAAATGAGTTTTTATTATTTTTAAGAAGCTACTTCATGGCATTAGAGAATTTAAGTATTGGTTCTTGAATGAAAGCATTAGCGAATGTGTTTGAAGTGTTGCTGGTGAATATTATTTGGAGCTTTCTCTTCACACAACCTTTCTGCAGCATTTTTGCACTGCCTCGATGAACCAGTTTTATTATTAGTGGAAGACAGTGGGCGAGACTCAGATGTTTACCATGGGGCTTCCTCTGTATTTAGGAGCTGCATGTATGAAAATATCTTTCCTCAAATACTATTTCGTATTTATTTGTGTAGTTGAAAAGCTGGTGCAGCCCAGTATCTGTTCACACATACATTTCAAGACTGTATTCAGTCTTAATCTCCTGTTTTAAATATCTTTTAGAAGTAATGGATTTCTGTGCATGGTGCTTGGCATACAGCTTTAAAAAAAATTAAAGTTAGTGGAATTCAGGGACCTCTGTTTCCTACAACAGTGCAGAGGACCCTTTGAAAAAATACTCCGTTATCTTCTGAGCGAGGCAGGGACGTATTCCTTTTGAAAAGAAAAACTTGGAATTCTAAAGCCGTTCTTGCCAGTTCCTGCAAATACAGTGCTCAGATTTCACACCAGTTTATTAACAAAGACATGGATGTCTGAAATGATGAAGAGAAGGGTGGACACGGCAAGAAAGAATGTTGCCACGTTATGTTAAAGTTCCCTCTTGGACCTCAAAAATGCCCCTTTTGCCAGAGCTGCATAAAGTTCCATTATAAAAAAGTAAGAGGTAGTACAGAAAACTTGAGGAATTTTTGTCCCCTAAATGTGCAGTTGGCATCCCGAGGAAAGTTTTATCTGATTCCAAATTATTTCAGTTAACAGTTTCTTTTTTAGTTTCTCTTGGGGCCTTTTTTTTTTTTGAAATTTAAAATTTTATTTTATTTATTTTTTTATACAGCAGGTTCTTATTAGTTATCCATCTTATACATATTAGTGTATTATATGTCAATCCCAATCTCCCAATTCATCACACCACCACCCCTACCCCACCACTTTCCCCCCTTGGTGTCCATACGTTTGTTCTCTACATCTGTGTCTCTGTTTCTGTCCTGCAAACCGGTTCATCTGTACCATTTTTCTAGGTTCCACATATGTGCATTAATATACGATATTTGTTTTTCTCTTTCTGACTTCACTCTCTTGGGGCCTTGACAGAAACTGGCTGGATGTTTTATTTAACCAACATTTCTAAGGCATGTTCTGTGTCATAACTAGCATTGTAAGCATTCTGTAAACATCAACTAATTTAATACCCACCATCATGTGAGGTCTGGGTACTAATATCAGCCCATTTCACAAATGAGGAAACTGAGGCACAGGGCAGTTATATAAATTGCCCAAGAATACTCAGCCAGTAAGTGACACAGCCAGTAGTCAAACCCGGGTAGCCTGAAGCCTGGTCCCTTAGCTGTGCTACCTGGCAGGTAAAAGCATCCACACTTTGTTACAGCAGTGATGGGTTTTAGGAAATGTTAGCTTCTATTTTTGACAGGAAGAAATTGGTCACCATTATATTCTCTAACAGACCCGTAGTTCTCACCCTTGACTGCACATTACAATCACCTGTGGAGCTTTTCAAACTCAAGGCGCCCAGGCCACACCCCTGACCCGGTACATCAGTGGGACTCCAGGCCCAGTAGTTTTAAAGCTCCAGGTGATTCCAATGTGCAGCCGAGGTTGGGAAGCTGGGTCTAGGAGAAGATACATTACTGATGGCCATGACTTTATCTGAAACAGCTGATGAAAAGGAACACTGCTGGCCACATCTCGGTTCACTCTGGAGGTGAGCTTATTCACAAAGGAGCAATCTTGTTTCAAGCGGAGGCGGTTTGAGCGTGGGAAAGGATGATTCCTTCTGAAGATTCTGGTTCTGACAATCTTTGAGACAAGTCAGAGGTGTGAATCCGTTTGTGGTCGTATAATTTACCCAGCTGTTTCACTTTATTACCTGGGAGAGTGGAATCGATGCCCTTACTTGAATCAGAGCCCGGTTGGTTTTGATCTTCTCCATCTGTACCTCCAGGTGAATCTCACAAGAAGGAACAAAATCAGTGGCAGTCGGGAAGGAAGGCCATGTCTCAGACAGATGGCTGAACAGCGAGAGGCTTGGGCTGCGGCCTCTTTTGTCCTCTGTGAAAGCTGGAGTACTCTGTTTCTTTCTTTGACTGGACAGAGAAGGGAAGGTGAGAATTTGGAAAGAGTTTTTCTGTTGGAGTAGCATTGTGAAATTGAATAGCCAAATGCCTTTCTAGAATAATGACTTCTAGTCATGGCGGGGTGAGCAGGGCATCTGTAGCATTTAAGGAAATCTACCAAACCTGGGTCAGTAGCTAATGGTAAACCTCCCGGCCGTTTCATCTGAATCATGCTGGGAAAGTGAACCTGTTGGTGGGGGCATTTATTTTGGAATTGGCAGCCTGTTCAAACAAGACTGAAACGTGTCGGGGAAACGGGGAGCACAGTCGCTTCTGTTAGGCACTTGAGTTCATCTCAGAAGCCCGTCGGGCGCGCGGGGATCCCACTGGTATAGGAGCACTAGGGCATTTCTCATTATGGCTGTACATGAAAGCTAATTACAGAGGGTCCTGTTTCTGTTTGTTCCTGTTGGCAGAGTGTCTTCTAGAATTGCATTTCTGTGACTGCTGTCTCGGGGCACATGAAAGGGATGGTGATGACTGGAATAGACTCTGTCTACCGCTGTTTAGGGGGACAGCAGAGACAAATGGTACAGATTCAGTGGGATTTGTAATATAATCTGTGACCCAAATCATTTTTTAAATGGCAAGATGTATGCTAAATACAGAAGAAGGTTTAGTAGCTGGAATAGAGTACAGAGAATAATAACCGCCCACATGCCCAGCCCCCAGTTTAAGAAATGGGACAATAGCAGCTCCGTAGGGACCTCTCCCCTCCGCCCTCCCCCAGCTGCCTGGTACTCCTTCCCTCTAGAGATAACCACCGCCCTGCCTGTGTTGCTCGTTTTCCTACTTTTTGTTTGGTTTTGAAAACCAAGCAGCAAGCACAAAGTGGGCTGACGGCAGCCCTGCTCTGCCGCCTACATCAGCAGAGGACTCATTTCACTCCCTGGCAGCATTCTGCTTTGCCCTATTCCTGCGCACTGGGGACAGGCCCCAGTGAGCTGAAAAGAAGGAAATGCAGAGGTGCCTGTGCCCCCCCTCCCAACTTTCCCGCTGGGCACCTAGTACGTGGCTGTACACCACAGCACCATCAGAGGTCCCGAGGGGGAGGACCCCCATTTCTCCTTGGATTCACTCGTGGCCTTGCCCATCAACTTCCCCAGAAAAACTTCATGGAACCTAAAGCCAGACTTCTCCTGGAGACGTGGCTCAACTTACCTTCCCTTGGGACGTTCATTGACTAGAAGTGCCATCTCCCTTTCGTTACACAGCTAGGTTTGTGCTTCCTACTTGGCTTTCAAAACGAAACAATACAGTGTATAGGGACACATACATACATGAGGATACTAAAAAGTAGGAAAACAAGCAACACAAGGCAGGGCGGTGGTTATCTCTAGAGGGAAGGAGTACCACGCAGCTGGGGGAGGGTGGAAGGGAGAGGTCTCTACAGAGCCGTCAGCCCGTGGTCAAGAAAAGCAACACAGGAAGGATCTGGGCCCTGCTGACCCGGTCACTCTGTCCTCAGGTTTAATGGCAGCAAGTGTCTAGTGATGACAGCCCTCAGTGTGCCCCTCTCCGGAGTCACCTTGCTCCCGTCTGGACTGGTTGCCCTCTTCTTTCGGTGCCCAGCTATCCTCCTGGACTCATCCTTCACTCTCATCCCGGGTTCCCTTGACCTCTCCTGGGTTAGAGTTGCTTTTCCTTCCCTCTTGTCTTCCTCTTATTTTGGTGATGCACATCCTCCAGTAACTTTGTGAGGAAAGGTACGTGGGAAGTAAATTTTTTGGAAGCCTGGCTTGCCTAAAAATGTCTATTCTACCATCACACTTGATTGGCAGTTTGGGAATAGCATTCCAAGTTAGAAACCCAAGTTCCGAAGGGAAATGAACACATTGTTCCTTTGTCTTCTTTTTCTACCGTTGCTCTTACAAAGTGGGAAGCCATTCTGATTCCTGATAGGCTACTGGTGACCTGATTTTTTTCCTCTGGAAGCTTATAATGTCCTTTTGTCCCCAAGGATCTGAAATGTCACACTAATGGGCCAAGGCATGGGTTTCTTTTCATCCACTGTGCTAGATGGGCTATGACATACTATGTGCCATTTCATTCGGACACCTCAATTCCTTCAGTTTTGGAAATTTTTCTTGAATATTCTTTTTTTTTTAATTGAAGTATAGTTGATTTACAATGCTGTGTTGAATATTCTTTTTGTTCTCCATTTTTCTCTTCTCATCCTGCAGGTAAGCATCCAGGGGCTGGACTCTCTGTAGCTGTTATTTGATTTTTCATTTTCTCCTATTTTTTTTTTTGTGTTCGAATTTTTGGAAGATATCGTCTAACACTTCTATTTTTAAATTTCTCATAATATTTTTAAATTCTGAGAAGCCTTTGACTTCTTAATTATCTGCGTTTTGTTGTTTATCATCTTTTTATTTCATGGATACACGATCTTATCTCTCCAAGGATATCATTGATATACGTTTGCTGCAAGCTCAGTCGTCTCTGTTCCCTCCAGCTTGCTCTGTTCCGTTTGCTTGTTTTGATCTCTGTCATCTTTGTAGGGGCTTTTCACAGGTGTCTGGTAATCTTTGGTTGCTTGGGACTAGAAAGCTGTTGTGGAGTTCTGATCAGGTGGGTGGACCTTGTCAAATTTGTCTCCCCATAGGGTGATCCAGGGGTAATTGATGGAAAACCCCAATGTTGGTATCTTTAGGTCTTTCCCTTTGGGTTACATGTCCTAGAGAAGCCTTCCAGTCTCCCACTGGGAGGGGTCGATCTGGAGTTCAGCCTGGCAGCTCCTGGGGGAAGAGGCCTAGGGTGGGGGCTGTCTCTGTATTCAGGGTTCAGTGTGCCATCTGTCTGGTCACTTAACGCCCCTGTTTTCACCAGAGTACCCATGGCCCAGTGATGCCTCCCAGGCCAGATGCCCTGTATTTTATCCTCTTCAGGAAATAAACATCTCTGGATGTTTGCCTGGGTGGGGAAGGGGCAGTCACTCAGTGGAATGGAACAAGAAGCTAGAAATAACAGCTTCTAAAACAGCTTGTTTTCCAGCCTTTTGCACTTTTGCTATCCTTTGTATCCCCAGTTCCAAAGGAGCCTGGCGCCCATTTTCAGCTTTTCTCCCTGATGGCTTGAGCTCATTTTCTACCCTCGCCTCCTGAATTTGTTACCCCTCATCTCTGCTTTTCACATTCCAAAACTTTGTTGCTGTTTACCCCTCTTTTCTCCTAGGCTTGTATTTTAAAAAACCAGTTCCTTTATGTGGTCTTAATGGGGTTACAAGAGAGTGAAATTAGATGCGTGTGTTTACCAACTTAACCTGGAGGCTGGAACTTCTTGTCTTTTTTTTACATCATTGGATCTAGTACACATCTTACTATTTGAAGCCAAACGCCAAGTCCATTAACAAGGTTTCTGACCATTCATCCAACACCTTTGTGCCCGGTGCTGTCCAGCCCTTGGCATGTGTAGACATGCAAGTAGGAATGGATGTCATCCTTAGTTTACAAAAGACAAAACTGATACTCAGCTTCAGCCGTGCATCCAAGATCACTGCTAAAAAGTGGCAGTGTTGGGATCTGAATCTAGTCCAAGATCTGCGTTTTGAAACCCTGTGAAAGTTTTTAACAAGCCCAGTGCTTTCCTTATCCCAGGAGCTGATTTGAACGGATGCCTGTGAATTCTATGAGGATCTCTGAGTTAATTGGACTTTGAAGGAGCAAAAGATTCTGACATGTATGGGGTTGAGTAAGCTTGCCTGGGCTTTTGAAAAGTGAATGGGGTACCCACAAAGCGTGAGAAGCACCTGCCTTCCACAGCTGCAGCGCCCCGCGCCTCCCGGCTAGCTTGGTGTGTGACTGAAGGTCATTCGTCGGCACTGTGCCGTCTGTCTGTAGAACAAAGCACGCATGGTTTTCTGGCCCACCCAGTAGAATGTGTGTCCTACTGGTGAGACTGTGCTGTGATGAAGGGCTTATTTGCTGTCTGGCCACAAGGCTGGGTAACTCATTGCCCATTCACTGTCCTGAGCACCAGCATCTCATTTCCCTATTGACAGTTTTGCTTCTGCTCTGCAACAGTTTGAAGGCATTGATTTGCAAAAGAAATGCAGCCAGAAATGGGAGCTTTAGAGTCTTTACAGATTTAATTATTTATTATGGTTTTTTGCAAACCTTTTTGCAACCAAAATTTTCAGACCAAATTATGTGTCCCCAAAAAGTGTATTTCAGAGCTAAAGTGTTGCCTTAGCTTTAAGGAGAGACTAGATAGGTTTGAATATTAGCGTATTAGAAATATTGGTAAACACCGAGACCTTTTTTTCCAAATGTTGAGAACGTTATTGTTCTTATAACAGGTTTCAGCTTCCGTGAGCTTTCTAAACATGGCTGCTTGCTTGTTAAGAGTAAGATTCTGTTTGTATTCTTTCCCGTAACTATAGCTAGTCCTTTGCCTAGAAGAATGTAATATAAAACACTTAAAATAGTTGGAAATAGGTTTTCGAAAAAATACAAAGTACTATTAACCTGCCTCTGCCTATGAACCCTTGAAATTAGCCGGGGTTCCATTTGAATACAGCATTTCAAGCCAAATTATTTTTAGTCTCTGTGGAGGGAACCCTTTTCATTTAAAGGGATTAAAAGAGTGCTGGACCAATTTCAGCTGCTTTAAAATGCACATTTGGGGCCTTTTTATGTTCCCGCAAGTTCTAAAGAAAAGAACATTTAGGACACTCTGTAAACTGCTTCACAGTATTGGCTTTCAAAATTAAGTAGATCTTTACCTAGGAGAGAAATGATAGATAACATAGGCCTTGAGTATTTTCTTTGGGAGTAATAAAGTGTTTTACCTTTATATTTTAACTTATTTTTTAACATTTTTCATCATGAGGATATCATCTCCTCTGTTCTTATTACCCAAAAGAAAAGATCTAGGTGTCTCATATCAGAAAAATCTGCTATACCAAAGCCAAATTTTGAATCAGAAGAGAAATGTAGAAGACCTTGTCAACACAGACCTGCAATCCTGAGGTCACTGTCCCTCCCTTTAGACCTTGCATGAGGGGACTTATACTGGAAAAAGCCTGGACTTTGGAATTGGATGTAGGTTTCAGTTCTGCCCACACCTTGCATTCTGGGAAATGTCATCTGACCTCTCTGGGCTTGTTTCTGCAGCAGTAAAGTACTTCGCAACTTTCATGGTTATTGTACGGTTTAGAGAGAATGCACGTGGGGGGGGGTCCACTTATAGCAGCTGGTGTGTAATTGGGGGCTCTAATTATAACAGCACTAATTGACAGCGTTTACTGCCTATTAGCCTCTGTTCTAAGGGTTTTATGTGTAACTCACTGAAGCCTCGTGAGACTTTACAGTAGGTACTATATTAATATCCCCATTTTACAGATGAGAAAACCAAGGCACAGAGAGTTTAGTGTGCTCTGGGTTATACAGCTAGTAAGTGGTAGAGCCAGACTTTAAACCCAGTCAGTCTGACTCCAGAGATTTCACCTTAACCCCTATATGTCGTAACTGCTCCACAGTCGTGGCTGATGATACCGTGTTGGGTTGTGGTCATCTATAGGGCAGAGTTCCTGCTTTTCGCCTGCACAGCACATAGTGCATGCTGTTCCCAGTAGTAGGTGCTCCATGAGTGCTTGCTGAATGAGTCTGTGAAGGAATTTCCATAACTTACCGAGATGGGAAGTTTTTGTGGAGGCCCACTCTTCCTCCACAAAATGTGTTTTTCTTCAGAGCCCCCCTAACTCAATTTCCCTGAGCCCCTATGCACCTCCTTTCACCAGAGCGCTGGTGCCAGACCCTGCGTCAGTATTTCTACTGAGCTTTGTGTAGCATGGCTGATCCCCGTAGCTGACCTGGCTCTAATTGCATCAAAGGGACTCTGAAAGATTCGCTTGGTAAATACGATCTTTGAAAGCTATTCCCCTAGAGCGGGAGTTGGCACAGCATTTCTATAAAGGGCCAGACAGTAAAGATTTTAGACTTTGCAGACGATAGGGTCTCTGTCACAACTTCCCTATTGTAGCTTGAAAGCAGCCATAGACAATAAATAGATGGATGGGTGCGGATGTGTTCCAAGAAGACTTTATTTACAGAAAGACGCTGGCTGGCCATGTTTGGCGGGAGAGCTGTCTTTTGTCAACCCTGCCACACAGCGCTGCTTTTCCCACTTTACAGTGCTCAAGAATCACCTAGGGCATACCTTCTTACATGGAGATGCTTGGGTGCTACCCCTGTTAAAGGCTGATGTTCAGAAAAAGTAAAATTATTTCTTTCACGCAGATATAAAAATGAGCACGGGTTAACGATTCTACTTTACTCGGATTAGGGAACCTAGCAGATGCTATAAGCAGTTCAAAGGGAAAAAGTCCAAAAGCATACATTTATATTGAGTGAAGGGGTTGAATTGCATATGGCGGCACAACTAATTTTTTGCCTGCAGAGGGGGAGGGAGGTCAATCACAACTGAACAATGGCCATTGTAATGTCTACCAGTCACCTATAATTTAAAGAGTTGCAGAAGAGCTCAAGGGCAGTGAAAGCTTGGAACCTGATGACCTGGAGGGATGTGCCGTATGTAGACAATGCAGAGCTTTCCTTTGAAACACGTATTTCATACACCCCCGAGGGACTGGTCCTGTAGGTCCGATGTTATGCTCAGAAATCTGCATTTGGAACAGATCTCCAAAGCTTTGGTCCAGCGGGAAGGCTTCATACCACGCTTTGAGGAACATCATATGAAGGTTAATTATTTGTCTGCCCTTCTTTTTCCTCCTTTCTGCTCCGCACTCCTCTCCCCTGATTTAGGGAAATCAACCCCATCTTGTGAGGTTCACGCGTACGTTTGACCAGACAGGTCACACATAGTTTCTTCGTTGTCGGGTGCAGTGGGGACAGGGGAAGTTTGGATATTGGGCAACACTCATCCTCTTCTTCTCTCTTTACTATTTGTTTGCTCATGTCAGGGAGAAGGACCAAAAGGATGGAGGGAAGACTTAACCCAAATTAATGATAAAAATAGTTTAGAGGAACTAAGGAAAGGATGCTTGCAACAGAGGATGCGTGAACCTTGAAAGCTCTCGGTGCAGTTGTAGGAAGGTGGAGGGAGACTGGGAGAATTAGGCCAGTGCTGGGAGGGGCTGTAGGGTGGGCACAGACCGGGAAAGTAGGAAGCATGAATTTTAAACAATCAGGAGTACAAAGACTTCAGTAAACACAATAGGGAACTCAGAACTCATTAAGTTGGCAATCCATTATACATTTACCTTCCTTCACATCTTTAACTGCCAGCCCGTGTCCTGGTCCATCAGACGCTGTTCCTCTTTGGACAGAACAGCAAACCTGTCTTGTGCGTTTCCAGAGGATGGGGAAGTTCAGAAAAACCCCAGACTGTCAGCAAGCTGACTTCCTTTTTTGCTAAGTTTTCTCTCTGTCTGAAAAAGCAAAGGGATGGATGGGTGGGTGTCCTTGATACAGAGTATCTGGAAATTATCTTCAAGTCAGGGTGGCTGAGATGGAATTTCCCTCTGATTTGCTTTCCAGTGGGAGCAGTCCTTTGTATCTGAGACTGAGGGTGGGAGAGTGAAGAGAGTTCATTCCTCCATAAGTCTTTCATCCAAATAGTTCCAGCTTCTCAGACTGGACCCCTACTCGCAGAGCTACCTTGAAAATGCTACCATTTCATGCTAGCGGGAGAGCCTTCATGTGAATTCCCTAGCGCAGTGAGTTCAGCATTTAAAGGGCAGACGTGTTTCCATCACCTAATTCTCTGAAAGATGCTATGCAGGGGCTTTCAGGGAAAATGGATGCAGGGACACCAGGGGAAACAAGGGAAAATGGCTGTGTGGAAATGGGAGTGGGTGGTGGGAGGTGGGAGGTGTGCCTGATGGCAGAGACTGTGGACAAGAAATTGGTGATGCTGAAAGCTGGATGGCTTTGCTTCCTGGCAGAGAAATGTTGGCTTTGAGCACCTTGTGCTCCTTGGACACCTGCATCTTACTAAGGATTCCATCCTTATCTTGTCTTTTCCTTGAGAGTGTATCTCAGAACCTGCCTGTTTTGCTGCCAATGTCAAGTTACCACTCATTCTGAAGTCTTAGGCAGAAATGCTAGTGTCAAGAGCCCAAGTGATGAGAATGCCCCGGCAGTAGGCACTGCTGCCCCTGGGCTATCCCAGGCCTCCTGCTTGAGCAGGAGGCAGAGGTGGCAGCAGCCACGGCAGCCGTTTGGGCCCCACTTTCACTAGAAATGTAGCACCAGTGCCTGCCCTGCTGGGGTCGGGGATGCCCATGTGTGCACCTCAGGCTGCTGCCCAGCCCCTGCTGTGTTCACTCTGCTCAGAGTATTTGGTGCCTCCTGAAAGAACCCAGCAAGTGTGCTGTTCTCTTTTTGCGGGAGGTATTCTTCCTCCCCTCACCTTGTTTATACTCCAGAGGGCCCCTGGGATGGGGAAGGTGATCAGTGTTAATCAGCTAAGTAAGGCATGCCCTCAGCCTTGAGTGCCTCTCGGGAAGCTACCCAAAAGGTCTTTGGGTTGTTTCTGAAATGATCCTTTGCTGCTTAACCACAAAAGCCTTGAGGGGGCTCATAGCTGTGTGAAAGGCAGGAGCCTGTTTCCAGGCAGGACAGGTTGTCCTTTGAGACTCATAACCCTTAGTTCCCGGTTTGGACTGGAAATCCGAGCAGCTCTGTAACTTCTGCCATGTTGACCTTATCTGTTTTGTATTCAGGGATTGCCAGCTCAGCATACTGACACTCAACTGCAAAGTGTATACGGTTGAGTTTTAGGATTGTTTGGGGTTCTCCTGCATTATATACGTCATCTTTTTATTGCAGGGTTGTAGATATCAATAGATACAGAGGCTTAAAAAAAACCTACAGTGGGAGACGTAACGAAAAAGAAAAATAACTAGAGGAGTGGGCCACCCAAACCCAAAATGAAGCTAGTCAGATTTTCCTAATTTAAAGATAGTATATCTTCCCGTCCTTTCCTCTAAGACAGTGGTATCTTCTGTGTGAGGGAAATGAGTGTGATGTATTTATTGTTATGCAGACCCACTTGGAGGTTTCTGGGGGACGTGGTAAGGGTAGGCGAACTTGTCTGCCTGCGTGCAAAGCAGAGGCTGTGTTTTAGGACAGAAATGATGAGATGTGGAGGAGAAGCAGGTAGGGGAGCCGTGAGAGGGGTAGGCTCACTTCTGCAAAAACACAATTCTGACATTCTCCTTGCCTTTCAGTTGCAGCTGTAACCCATCAGTGATGACAGGCCACCCGAAAATCCCCTTCCTGGGTTTCAGCACCCTGACCACCAACCAAGTAAAGAATTCCCCTTCTTATGGAAGCAGATGGGACGGCTGACCTAACTCCTGTCTCTTGTTGTCAAGCAAGGCCCTGCCTTGGCCTTTGCCTCCTTTCCTGGGTGACAGGCCCTGAATCTGCCACACAGGAGAACGCTTGGCATTTGAAAGCCCCTCTCTTAGAGTCCTTGGTTTGGAAATCGCTTGCCTTTTCTGTTTGCGATCGACAGCCAGATTTTTAAAAATTCTGTGTCCCAGTTGAAGCAAGGACATTGTCACCATGGACCTACAGTGTCTGTCTAGAGAAAAGTTATGAAAGCAGTCAGAGGCCTCCCTGCCCAGCTCTGGCAGCGGCCTGGCCTGTGGGGACTTGGCTGTGAGGTGCAGACAGTTCCTCTTGCTGTTCACCATCAACCTTCCAGGGCACAACCCCAGCTCGGAAATCCACAATCTCTCAGGGCAGTGAAGAGACCTACCATCAGGCAGAGCGCTGGACCTAGGGCAGGTGTGGGCTGAGTATGTCTTGGCATGCCATTTGGTAAGGAATAAAGAGTGTGGGAAAACTTGTGACTGGCCTCTGCCCCTTGGTGTCCTGAAATTGCTGACTCAGGGAGGGGGACAAGACCTAGGTTTTTATTGCTCTATTCCTGACATTTAGCAGGACGCCTGGCACCCAGAAGCCCAGTCGATGTGTACTTAGAGCCTGCCATGATGAGGGATGCTTTCCCTTCTGGATAGATTGGGACAGCCTATGGGATCCGGGAGGCATGACATGGACAACTAAGGGTGTTGGACTCTGTGGCAGTGAAGTACCAAAAAGTTACTGTCTATATTCCAAGAAACAGGTCTGATGTGAGAAGGGTTAAGATTAGGAGGACTGGATATCAGCAAGGATAGCGTCGGTTGAGAAAGACATTTAGACATTTTAATTTACCCTTAGAACAGACTACTTTGCTGGTTTTAAAGCAAGATCAGCCCATCATATAGAATTTTATTTTTTTTATTTTCAAGACAATAATTTTTTTAACCTTCATTTCTGTCATTAGTAGTCTTTTTAACTTTTAGGAAATAATCCTAGTAAACCACACCAGAGCCTCTGAATAGGATTTTGTCTGCCATTGTAGCTATAGGAGAGGAGTTGGTAGAACCTAGCTTTTCACGGTGTTTTTTTGAAGAGCTTTCATCTCTTAAATGAACAACACAACAAGACCCCAGCCAGCCAAAGGACAAAGGCTAAAGTAATAAGGTCTAAACTATAAGGAGAAGAGTGGGAGATCAGAGGAATTTTCATCAAGATATTTTATACAGGGCTTCCCTGGTGGCGCAGTGGTTGAGAGTCCGCCTGCCGATGCAGGGGACGCGGGTTCGTGCCCCAGTCTGGGAGGATCCCACATGCCGCGGAGCGGCTGGGCCCGTGGGCCATGGCTGCTGGGCCTGCGCGTTCGGAGCCTGCGCTCCGCGGCGGGAGAGGCCACAACAGTGAGAGGCCCACGTACCGCAAAAAAAAAAAAAAAAAAAAAAAGATATTTTATACAGTCCCCTGAACACACAACTGGTGGCTGGCTCCAGGAAAGGGAACTGGGAGGTTAGGGTTTCTGGGTGGAAGGCAGATCCTCTTCACCATCCAATTCCTTTGTGTCTTTTAAATTTTGTATTACATTCATTTATGGTCTTTCAGAAATTAATTAGTTAAAAACGAAACCACAGCTTCCTGATGGGACAGAGGGAATAATTGTTTTGTCACTCATCTCTCAGGCACGTAGCATCCAAACTCTGATGGTGATTGTTTTGACCCATGCTGCTTGGTTTTGCTGATGTAATTTCCAGCAAGGCTTATTTCACAAACAAATGCGGATGCAGAATTTTAATGCAGGGTATGCTGTATAGATAAGTAACTTCTGCATTTACAATCAACCACGTGGCTCTTTATAGCCAGTAGTCCATAAACATCTCATTTTTATAAAGCCAAAAAGAACCGATTTAATGTAGTACTCTGCTTCTGGATCCCTGAAGCAAGTCCAAAAATTTTCAGGCTGCCAGGCCTTGGCCAGACCACAGTATATTGATTATCGGTCTTGAAATTAGTTCTTTAAAAAGAATTTGAAAATTTTCATGCTTAGTTCTAGGATCTAAGCTTTCTTTGATTTGCCTGGGATTGAAAGGCTCCAAGTAACTGAATTTCCTTGGCACTAAATAAAAAGCTATAACTTCGGTTCAGACTCTGACTGGTACGTGCTATCTTGCATTAGATCAGGATTAAGTTCTACTTGGAAATACAGAGGAATTGATTAATCATGTTGGCAATTCACCTTCAGTAGAGTGTAATGGAAGACGGTGGCGAGGCAAAGAAAAATATGCCTATTTCTTACGCCTGTGTTTAATTTTGGCCTCAATAACTCATTTAGTTCAAACTTGGTTCTTTTCTTTCTTTCCCTTGTGATGAGCATGTGATAGCATGATCCACAAAGCAGTATTCAGATATTAGTTGTGCACTTATTTCTCTGTGCTTGGGAGAGCCTTGCCAACTGAGGATTAGAAGAAGCTGGTTTTTTCCTCATTTACATAACAAGCAATATGGTGTCAGAGACAGAATCAAAGATCGGAGGTCAGAAGAGCCAAATTCTCATCTAGCTTTTCTACAACCTTAGATGGCTGACTTTGAACAAGTCTCAACTGAGCTGAAATTTGTTTTTTTAAATTTCAATCTGCACATTCGGGGACAACCCCTCCTCGTGTCACAGGGAGGTTGTAGAGTTCTATGGAGAGCCCGTGTGAGGCAATGCTTTTGTAAACACTGAAGTGTGATCGTGGTCAGTTTTGTTTTGGTTTGGTTTTTTGATTTTACTTTTTTAAATTAATTTTCAGTTGCAGTATGGTACAAGTTTCAGGTGTCCAACACAGTGTTTCACAATTTCTAAAGGTTATATTCCATTTATCATCATTATAAAATATTGGCTAAATTCCCTGTGTTGTACAAAATCATGGTCAGTTTTATTTATTCCCCTTCATAAGTGTGACTGGCAGACCCTGTGATTTCTGAGAAGCTTGGCTTTCGTTGGAATGACGAGGTAAGCTACTGAAGCTAAGGCCATGTGGTAAGATCAAAGGGCTCCCTGGAGCTCAGCTTCCATTCCTCCAATTAAGCAAGAAGAGGATTGAACTTGAATCGCTGAGAATTTTAAAGCTCACCATACATTCTAAGAATTTCTCTTGACTTGGCTTCCAAAGCACCCCGTTCTCTTGGTTTTCCTGATAACTCACTGGTTTGCTCTGCTTCCTTTACTAGGTCTTCTCCTCAATCTCTTAATATAGGCGGGCCCCAGGTCTCAGTCTGTGCCTCTTTTCTCCAAAGTACCTCGCTCGGTGACCTCATTCCATCTCACGACCTTTTAAATACCAACTAAATCCTGAAAACTCCCAGACTTTCTCCTGAAATCCAAACTCATATCCCGCTGCCTTCTCTACTTTGATATCTCCAACTCAACGTGTCCCCAATCTGAATTGATCCTCTCCTTTAAAAAAGAACAAAAAAAAAACCGGGCTTCCCTGGTGGCGCAGTGGTTGAGAGTCCGCCTGCCGATGCAGGGGACACGGGTTCGTGCCCCGGTCCGGGAAGATCCCACATGCCACGGAGCGGCTGGGCCCGTGAGCCATGGCCGCTGGGCCTGCGCGTCCGGAGCTGTGGTCCGCAACGGGAGAGGCCACAGCAGTGAGAGGCCCGTGTACCGCAAAAAAAAAAAATCCCACCAAGAAACAGTTCCACCTGAAGCTGTACCCTTCCTTAAGCTCCCACTTCTTTCTCTCCCAAATTATGTTCTAGGTATTTCTCCAGGCTCTTCCCCCTCCTCACCAAGTGCCCGTGGTAGGGGCCCAAGAAGGAGAAATAAGTATCCCAGTGTTAGAACTGAAACACATTGTCATCCACTTATTTGAAGGCTGAGGCCACAGGTCCACGGCCTCCCAGCCAGGTGTCATGGATTCTCGTTTTCTTGGCAAACAGCTGTGTGAACTTTCGGGTGGTACTTTTCAGAGCCATCCCGGTGGAATCATTTATAAAGTCGGAATAGCCCAGGCTGGCTCCAGGCAAGAGGTGCAACCAAATAATATATTAGCCATACTTTTCCATTCAGCATTTCCATTTTCTACCCAGTCAGCCACAATCCTCAGCCCTCAAGAGTGCTGTTATTTAAAACTGTGAATCATAAAGCTGTATCAAGCCTACCAGCTAGAGGAAATGTTGCTGCCAGATTATTTCTGACCACGCACATCTCTTGAGACCCTTAAAACCAGATTCGTGATGAAAGGTGCTTTGGAAATGCAAATTATTGTATTTATTTTCAGGCTATTAAATTATTTATGTATGCTAGCAGTGGAGGAACTTCTCTGCCTTTCGACTAATAAATATTGACTGCTCTTCGTGGGGTCTTAAATAGGGCTGAGTCAGCTCACAGGCCCTTAGAAATAGGTTTCAGTATTAATGGCCTCTAAACTAAGAAACATCACCTAGAAATATTTTCTAGAGCCTAAAAGATTAAGGCGGGAAGAAACAAACGATCAAGGCAGAATCTGGCCTGATTATAAGTAGTATATTTAATCTTTCTGTAGCTTGCTCACTGGAATTCAAAAGGAAAAAAAATATAATATAGAGCATCCGGTCATCGAAGGTGGTGGTTCTCAACCTTGGCTGCACACTGGCGTCACCTGGGTGCCTAAGGAGCCCTGCTGCCCAGGTTCCACCCCACAGAGAGTCTAATTTACTTGGTTTTAGGTGGGGCCCAGGCGTCAGGAATTTTGAAAGCTCCCCCCATGTGATTCTAATGTGCAACCAAGGGTTGAGGATTCTCATAACAGGGACTTGAAAATACTTCGTGGGCTTCTGTCCTAATTTGTTGTTTTCTGGAAGAGACCAGAACCTCCTTGGAATTTTCCATATCTTTTACTTATTTGTGGGAGATATGAAAATGAAAACCAGTTCCCCTTCGCCTTTAAGCATTATACTTTTGTAGAATCTGGAGCACTAGGCTACATGTACATAGCCAGTTCCCAGGGAATGGAGCAGATACATTTCACGCCCTGTTCAATGTAGGAGATTCTTATTAGCGTCTCCCTTAAAGTGTGTAAGCCCCGAGACTAGCTCAACATCGCGTAGCCAGTAAGTTGCAAGACTGACATTTGAACCCGGATCGCAGATCATCTTCCATTCTTTTCCCATCTGCTGGCTACAAGGGAGGACTGTCTTTGGATGGCTACTTGCCAAATACCCACAGTATAATTCTACAAGAACGAGAAAAATAATGTTAAAGGGAGATCTGGGGGAATGGGTTAACTGAGCAGCTAGGCCTACATGAAGATAACTGCTGTGCGTGAATGACTCAGTGGAGGGTGAAAGGCTGAAGATTAAGTGGAGAGGGGGAAAGAATGGAGTAGAGATCCTGGGACGGGGGATCCAGAGCACAGGTGGAAGTGTTAGTCTTGAACAGGTGGAAGGACACATCTTTGATTGGGAGGGAGGCAGGAGCAGTGCGGATACAGGTACATTTGGAGGTCTGGCAGGAAGTTAAGGTGAGCTTTTTTCCCGATGGCTTCCATTTTCTTTGTGATGTATTAAGAAATAAGTCATCTGTGGGAACTTCATGAGGCAGGGTAGGTGGTCTGAGGGGATAATGTTTGAAAAAGCCCTTGTGGAGAGTGGGAAAGAGATACCAGGGAGATAATAGCACTCAGTGTCAAGAATTCATGAAGGATGGGAATCATGTGAATTTGTCACTGCAAAGACTATGTTTCTTGTTCGTTGCCATTTTTTTTTCAGTGCTCAGCATTGTGCCTGAGACGTGGCAGGTTTTGAATAAATGGTTGACTTATCGAAGAATAAATATAGTAACACTAAGGAAGTGAGCGCTGGAAAAATGGAAGGGTATGGGCACAGAGTGGGATATTTTTTTTTTTTTGGCTGAGCCATGAGGCTTGCAGGATCGTAGTTCCCCAACCAGGGATTGAACTGGGCCCTGGCAGTGAAGGCGCCGAGTCCTAACCACTGGACTGCCAGGGAATTCTCCACAGAGTGGGATTTTAATTTACTATTCTGGAGGTAGAGTGTTAGGTGCTGACAAATTTTGGGTTGTGACCCCGGGAGTAGATGGCAGCAGTGGAATGGAGGTGAAGACCATTGCCATTGGGGAATACCTCAGGACTGTGATGCTAAAGACAAGAGGTCACCATGGATGATAGAACATGGAGTAGAGGATAAAACTATCAACCACCTGTCAATCTTTAAAAACATAAATGGATTGGTACTTTAGTAGGAAGAAGTAGAGTGTGGTATATGCTATAGCCAGATGGTCTGAGCATCAGGGGAGAAGGGATAGCTGTTTAAGAGTGGAAGGACAATGACCTGGAAGTGGCATTGGGTCATAAAAAAAATTCTAGCATGCTTCGTGGCCCTGAGTGTGTTGGGCATAGGAGAAAAGGCCACAGAAGACATGGTATCCTCAGAGGAGAGCTGGGTTCTGCAGAGGGCCAGGAGTTGAAAGGGACATTCCAAGGAGGGGAGCTTATTCCTCAACAAAGGAACTGAGTTTCAATGGGAAGACTTTGGAGGGAGTTTGCAGCGTGTTTCAGTTATCTCTGCCATATTAATGCTGCTTAACAATCAACCACAAAACCTCAGGGAGCATACAACGGTAAGTATTTATTGCACATGTTTCTAGACTCAGATGGGAATCACCTCGGTGGCTGTCATGATCTTGGTTGGGTTTATGTCTGGGGGTTAGCCAGCTGTCAGCTGATCTAGGCTGAGGTAACTTGGCTCTGTTCCGTGTATCTCTCATCTTCCTCCTGGGACCAGTAGATTAGCCTGGGCATAGCCTTATATGATAACAGTGGCTAAGAACGCAAGCAAGCACAATTGCTCAGGTGCTTTCCAAGTCTCTGCTTGGGTCATATTTGCTAACATCCTGTTGGTCCAAGCAAGTCACATAGCTAAGCTCAGAATAAGTCATAAAAGTATATGGCAAGGGGTATGGATGTAAGGAGGGATTAAAAATTGGAGCCAGTTTTGTAATCTGCCACACTTTGGGAAAATGGATAAGGAGAGGGATTGAAGAGGCTGTGACTGGAAGGGTGTACATCTAGGGGTGAGCAAGGGTGACTTGTAGGTAAAGCACGTATGGTATATGGCTGGTAGAAGCATTAGTTCCAGCAGGCCTCTGATGGATTGGGGGTGGGCAATCTGAGCCCTCTCAGGAAAAGTATGATCCACTTACCCTCTTGGCCTTAGTTTCCCCAACTATAAATGTGAATATTAACATTTTTCAGATTGTTAAAATCACAATGAGGTAATACAGTTGAAGACAATCTTGTGAATGATGAACTTACGACGTGGGGATAGGGACACGTAGGTCAGCTGACAGCCAGCTAACCCCTTGCATGTGAGTAAACCCAGCCAAGATCATCAGAGCCTTATCAAGGAATGTCAGGGCCAGATTATCATGTAAAGCCTGTACAGACATCTCAAACCCCTACCAGTGCTTCAGTGACTCCAACTGCAGGTCTCCTGGGGAAAAAAATATTCTTTCTTTGTCATTAGGAGGCTATCAAACTGAGTAGCTTTTGCCCCTGGTGGATGGCATGGATGACTCTCCAATATCAGATAGCACAGAGCAATACAGACCCTGAATCAGGAATAATGCATGGCTCCTCTAGAGGGCAGTGTCCTCTACCCGGGCCCTGCTAAGTCCTCTGGTGGCCGCAGTAGGACTTCATAGCTCTTTGACAGAACCTGCTCAGAGCCCTCCGGACTGGAATCCGGGAAACAAACTTGCTTGACTCCAAGAGTGGCTTCCTCTGACCTCCCCTTGGCTAAAGGTTAACTTCCCTACTGATTAGGGGAGGCTTCTCAGATGCAGGGGTCTAGACCCTGTTGCCCTCTCCTGGGCTGTGTCCAGAAAGAGGGGTCTGTTGGCCTTAATCCCAAGGACTCTTCCCATGCCCTGCCTCAATGCCCACCGTGGGGCAAGGGGGCCTGTATTGGTAAATGGACTCTCAAGAGTGACCTGCAGATCCCAAGCCAGGTATGCAAATGACTCCTGGAGTGATTCTGATCACATCTGTGAGGACCCATTTGTGACTCTGAGCATGGCTTCAGAGGGATCGCACCAAACATGGCCTTTTCATCCTGGGGGCACTTGCGGTGGAAATTCTGTTTTGTTTGTTTGTTTCTAATCTGCAGTCCTCTTTTACTGAACAAGGGAACAGCCCTTATCTGTATGTGGTGTGGCCGGGTGCATAGTGCCTGTCTGTGGAGGCTTCCAAAGATGGATGTCACGAATCTTAAGTTGCACAGTAAAAATCTCTGCATGCAAGGTTTCATAATCGGTCTTATTCCTCTTTGCTTCATCTCAAGTCAGTATTAGAGCTGAATGTCAAAGCTTCTTGTTTTATATTCAGCTGTCAGCTAACTGTTGTCATCATTTTTAACACCTCTGCTCTCTTGACCATTCCTTGGTGAATTTGAAAAGCTGGGCTCTTCTAAGCACTTACATTTATCCATTTATCGACTTGATTCTCATTTCACATGTAATGAATATTTGTTTTTTGTTTTGTTTCTGTATTTGATGGCATCATCATCAAAAGTGACTCCTTCACTAGGGTATATTTAGGTTCGTTTTCTAAAACTGACACATGGGATATGTCTAAAAACTGAGATCGATATTGAGAAATTACTGCCCATTTATTTTAGGAATCATTGATGGAGCCTTGGATTGGCCCAGCGTTGACAACGTGGATTCCTACCATGAGGTTTTAAATCTTAACCGGAGGCCAACTTGTTTACAAATTTACTTGAACACAGATATATTACAGAAACTTGGCACACAGTTGCAGAAGCTCAAAAATTATAACCAGCTTGTTCTCTGCCCACTTAAGGAAAATGCCTCTGCCGCCAAGCACTGGTGCCTGGTGCCGGATTTATCAGAATCCAGGCGAGGACTGTCATTTTAATGCTCTGAGGGGTTGCGAACAATGATCACAGCTCTGGGGAGACACTGAAACCTTGTCCCCGGCTCCTCTGGTTGGGGCTTTTATAGCCCAGAATAGGGAGTCAGTCCTCTTGTCTCCTGCCACCATCCTCTGCTGAGATTGATAACTCTGGCCTAGCTTGACTTGGACCCAGGGTGGTTTCTTCTTCCTAAATTCTGCACCCCATTGCTTGCCCCTGCCTGCTTTTCTAGACCACCTGCCTAAGGGGCTTTCTTGGGAGGCAGGGCTTGCAGCAGGGAGAGGGGAGTTATAATAGTCATAAAGAGAGAGATCCAGAGCACCTGTTGCATGTTGCCTAATAAAAATGAGAACCTCTGACGTTTTGCATTTTTATAGCTATTTTTAATGGCCATTATATTTTAGGAATTAGATAATCTTTGGCTCGGGCTAAGTAGCACAAATATAGACAAGAACTATCCCATGTATTTCAAATGCTTTTTCTCCTTTAATATTCTTGTCTTATTAAAGTTTACAACAGTTTTGTTCAATAGAAATATAACGTGAAAATAGATAACCAACAAGGGCCTACTGTATAGCCCATGGAACTATACTCAATATTTTCTAATAACCTATAAGGGAAAAGGATCTGGAAAAGATATATATAGATAGATAGATAGATATAGATATATCTGAATCAGTGTGCTGTATACCTGAAACTAGCACAACATTGTAAATCAACTATACTTCAATTTTAAAGAAGTCAAAAAAAAAAAGAAATAGAGCGTGAGCCTCATATGTAAGTTAAAATTTTCTGGTGCCCACATTGAAAAGTAAAAAGAAAGAGGTAAAATACATGAAACATTTTTCATTCTTATTTTGCAGGCTAAGTCTTTGAAACCCAGCGTGTAGCTTACACTTATGGCACATCTCAGTTTGCACTAGCTACGTTTCAATGGCCACTGTGGCTGGTGGTTCCTATAATGGATAGCACAGACCTGACAGCATTAAGAGGGTTGGTGTGATGTGGTGTGGAGAACTTTTCGCCACAGTTCTCACATTTTGTTGTTGTTGTTAGCTGCATCATTTTGACTAAATTTGGGGCGATACATTTGCAGTGTCTAAATTGCATCCATAATCATCACACTGTTTACTTGATTATCCTTCAGCACCTTGTTGCTTTTTGAATAGGCCTGGGGGAGACCTTGTGGAGAACCACTGCTGTTTCTGAGAGAGCCTGGGGATTGGCAAAGCTAAGCAGAAATAATTCAGCCTGACTGTGATGCAAGACCCAGTTCATGTGGGCGCGTATACAAGATTAAAGACTCAAGGCTGGGCTTCCCTGGTGGCGCAGTGGTTGAGAGTCCGCCTGCCGATGCAGGGGACGCGGGTTCGTGCCCCGGTCCGGGAGGATCCCACATGCCGCAGAGCGGCTGGGCCCGTGAGCCATGGCCGCTGAGCCTGCGCGTCCGGAGCCTGTGCTCCGCAACGGGAGAGGCCACAGCAGTGAGAGGCCCACGTACTGCAAAAAAAAATAAAAAGACTCAAGGCTACAGTCACTCCTCTTAGGAAACTGGATGGGAGGTGTGATGCTCAGCATGAAAATATCTAAGAGCATTAGAGCTTGTTGCAGCTTAATGCCGCTCTGACCTGAGGGCCTGCAATGCCCTGAAGCTAGCACTACATGTGCAGGTAGGACTTTCAGAAATCTGGCCCTTCTCATGGTCATTTTTTCCCCAGACTTGTTTCATCCTTTGGTCTCTGCTCAATTTAGTATTTGTTGTTCTACAATGATAGAGTGCCTTTATAGCTGGAAACCAGGTCATTCTTATCTAAATGGCATTGGCGGGGAATAAATTAGGAGTTTGGGATTAACATATACACACTACTACATATAAAATAAACAACAGAGACCTGCTGGATAGCACAGGGAAATATAAACAAAAAATAAATGGCATGGGCTTTTTTGTTTTGCACAGGAAGCGGGAGCAGAGGGACTCAAGAATTGGCCTAATGAGTCTGGCTTCCACCTTCTACAATATTGTACTGTGGTAGGTTTAGGATTCTTGTGGTGGTGCTTGAGAAGGAGAATGAGGCATTTTCAAACTTTGGAATGTTACAAAGGAGAAAAGAACAAAACATCATTTTAATTTAGTTATTTTATGCTTAGTTACAATCCAAAGTGTCCAAGTCAATTTAGAAAATGGTTGTCCTTCATGTAGTTTAAGAAGTGTTGCCATGCCTTGTTACATTTATGATTTTGATTTATTGCCAAACGTGTACTTGTTTCTACGAGAAAATAGGTAACGGATATACCTCTCTGGTCTACAGCTGTCTTTATATTAATGATTTTTGAAAATCAATAAGCCTTGGGTTTAAAGGGTGGTAAATGCACAGGCCTCCCCTAACAAATATTATAATAAATGGGTTTGGATCTTTTAATTTTTTTAGTTTATGTTTCCATTTCCCACAGTAGGACTGGATTTGCTCCCATTTAGACTCAAAGTTGGGCCCAATGATGAGAATTATGCCACAGTGGTATGCCCAGGTAAAGACTGTTTCTGGATATAGCAATATCCTTAATGTAACATGATTTAAAATCCAAACACGTCTACAAATGGTGGCCCAATATCTGTAGGGCAGTTTTTGTGCATAGCTCCACTATTCTGATTTAATGATTATCTTATGTTTATCATATACCTTTAGACCATTTAGGGGGCCAGCATTTCTTCCTTAATTGATTCATTCATCCCCTTTATTTTTTCTTCTACTTTTACAGCTTTCTTTTTGGTGTTGTCTAGGATAGATGCAGATGATCTCTTTTCATTCCCGAGTCATCTAGACAAGACCCTTACGGTACAGCACCACAGTCGTGCAGAAATGCCCCGTCTGTGACAAGTGAGCACTGCTCCTGTCCACATCTGGAACTGGATACATCTTTAATACTAGCCTTTTAGCCTGTGCTGCGGCCCGTTTACACGTTTCTTCGGGGCAAAGTAAGATGGGTAGATCCCCCCCTTTTATTTTGCTTCTGAATTTTAAGACTTTTTTCCATTTAAATTAGACAATAAGTGATCAGTTTGCTGGAATTCTTCATTATTCATAGGTGTAAGAACTTTTTGAACATGAACTGCTTTAAATTGTCTTATTTTTTTTAATCTACCGACCTTGAAAGTAACTATCTTCCATCTGAATCTTTAAACATTATTTATGAGTTTATTCTTTATTCTGGCCTCCTAATCATGGTGGTCTCAGTGCATTTTATGGCAGGAGGTTTGGGGACAACTTAAAGGAGAACTGGTGAGGATCAGCAGGGATGTGTCTTTATCAGTCCTTTTGGGAATTTCAGTTCCCCACCTATTTGCATAGAGACCGTTTGAATAAGCATTGTCTCACTCTTTGTATTGAAGCTTCTCCAGAATCCCAAGTTTGAAATGGAGAAATTGCTATAGTTTCAAGATATCTCCTCTATTGCTCCCCTAACTTGGGAGGTGTGGATTGAAGAAAGAACAGTTACTTCTTGGCTGTGTGATCTACTATACCTTAGTGTAAAGTTGAATGTATTTACCTAAACTCTCAGCTTTCAGTGGTGTTGTGACATTACTTCTCCAGGACAACGCTTTCAACAAGTGTTAAGGTTCCACAGGTTTATTCAGCTCTGGTAAATCTTTGCTATACCTTAAGCAATGATATCTGTAGGTCTTAGGACTGTAGAGAAGACACATCATTTAGAGAAGATTCTCTAGTGAATTGGTTCTAAGATTACACCTGCCTTAATTGGAGTAAACTGCTTGCCTTCTAATTGTGCTAATGCCGTTAAGGTTTCAACAGTCTGGCATTGTGAAGTCACCCCAGACAATTGATCTTCATTTTGTACCTGTAGCAATGATGATGCTAATTGGTAAAATTCCACTGCACAGAGTTGTAGGATTCCAGGTTAGTATTTCTTTGGTCGGCTTGTGTAAAACTTTCCTTTTGCACCCAACTGCTCCCAAATCAGTGGCTATTAACCCTTTTTAGATCATTTTATTTCTGAGCAACCCTGTTATAAGATAATCTAAAGAGTAGAATCATTAAAATATTAAGTTTGAGATGGGGGCAAAGGAAATTGTGTTAACGAGCAGAGCCAAAGTTAATTTCAGCTACTAATTCTGTTGAGCTACTGTAGTTTGAAGAGTTCCCTTCCATTTGCCCGCTGGCAGCCAGAAGGAAGGTTTGAAATGGTTGGCCTTCTGGCATGTAACTAATCTTGGAAAAGGTTGAAGTCTAGTTTGATTTCATGACTTAATGCCATAATATTCATTGCCTGTCATTTGTCAGCATTACACTGTCAGGAAGGTATCTCCACCAAGTGTGACACGTGAATATCTACAAAATGGTTCTTATCAGAGAGGGAACACTTTAAAGACTTGAATATTGAGTGACGATTTCATTATTGTTATCACTAGTAATAAGAAAAAAATTTGCTCTACTATTCAAGAATATAAACCAGATCATTAACTGATAAAGAGGAAGAAAGATAACCTGTAGGAGGGCAAACCTTAGGGGGATATGCAGCCTCATAGGGAAAGAAGACTAGAGGTCATTGGGTCTAGATTTTCTTTTAACTGCAGAAGTCTCTTCCGCTGTTTCCTGGATCAAAGAACATCCAACCTCCAGAGATGGGGCACATACAACCCCACCAAATAGTCTAAGGCAATGTGGTTTATGTACATATGGTTTATGTACAAAAACATTTTCTTTTTTTTAATTTTATTGAAGTATATAGTTGATTTACAGTGTTGTGTTAATTTCTGCTGTGTGGCAAAGTGATTCAGTTATACACATATATATTCTTTTTTTAATTTTTTAACTTTTTAAAATTAATTTTATTTATTTATTTATTTATTGGGCTGCGTTGGGTTTTCGTTGTGCGCAGGCTTTCTCTAGTTGCGGTGGCGAGCAGGGGCTACTCTTTGTTGCGGTGCGCAGGCTTCTCATTGCGGTGGCTTCTCTTGTTGCAGAGCATGGGCTCAAGGCATGCGGGCTTCCAGTAGTTATGGCATGTGGGCTCAGTAGTTGTGGCCATGGGCTCAGTAGTTGTGGCTCATAGGCTCTGGAGTGCAGGCTCAGTAGTTGTGGTGCACGGGCTTAGTTGCTCCACGGCATGTGGGATCTTCCCGGACCAGGGCTCGAACCCATGTCCCCTGCATTGGCAGGCGGATTCTTAACCACTGTGCCACCAGGGAAGTCCTATATATTCTTTTTCATATTCTTTTCCATTATGGATTATCATAGGATATTGTATATAGTTCCCTGTGCTATACAGTAGGACCTTGTTGTTTATCCATCCTATATATAATAGCTTGCATCTGCTAATCCCAAACTCCCAATCCTTCCTCCCCCATCTCCTTGGCAACCACAAGTCTGTTCTCTGTATCTGTGAGTCTGTTTCTGTTTCATAGATATGTTCATTTGTGTCGTATTTTAGATTCTACATATAAGTGATATCATATGGTATTTGTCTTTCTCTTTCTGACTTAGTATAATAATTTCTAGGTCCATCCATGTTGTTGCAAATGGCATCATTTCATTCTTTTTTATGGCTGAGTAATATTCCATTGTATATATGTATCACATCTTCTATATCCATTCCTCTGTTGATGGACGTTTAGGTTGTTTCCATGTCTTGGCTATTGTAAATAGTGGTGCTATGAACATAGGGGTGCGTGTATCTTTTCGAATTAGAGTTTTGCAAAGACTTTTTAAAAATATGCCTTTTTTTTTTTTTTTTTTTTTTTTTTGTTTCGGGGGCCTCTCACTGTTGTGGCCTCTCCCGTTGTGGAGCACAGGCTCCGGACGCGCAGGCTCAGCGGCCATGGCTCACGGGCCCAGCCGCTCCACGGCATGTGGGCTCTTCCTGGACCGGGGCAGGAACCCGCGTCCCCTGCATCGGCAGGTGGACTCTCAACCACTGCGCCACCAGGGAAGCCCTAAATATGCCTTCTTGAAACATTTATCCTTTTGGTCTTGGTTTTGCTTTGGGGAGCAAAGCAGAATAAGTCCACTTATACTTGCAGGTGATAAACCTTAAATTTTAAAAATAGATCCTTAATGCTTTCCTGATGCTAAAGCCAACTCAGTTTCAACTGTTAGTCAGGGAGAAGATTTACTTTAGTTTTTCTAAGAAGCCAGTCATCCTCATTCATTCAACCATCAGATCGTTATTGAGTACATACTTTGTAGGCCTTACTACGAAGTTAGGTAATGCCTGAATTTGGCCTTAAGGGCAGTAGTGCAATAACAGAAGCTGTGCGTGCAAATGATAGTTACAAAGTTGACCAGCACTACTTATAGATGGTAATAAATTTAAATTTTAAACGTACTTCTAATTTTTTTCAGCAAAATAATTGTTACATCAGAAAACTTTTTTTTGTTAACTGGTTAGTATAGAATTTACGGTGTTGGCTGAGGTAGAGATATAGCTACTTCTCCAGGTAAATGTAGCTGGTCAATTTCATCAGGAGAAATTTCTTCAACATATGCATTCACGAAGAAAGTACTTTCTCTGACTTTTAAAAAAAATTTTTCTCTTTTTATCCATTTGTTATGGGATTTGAAGTTTTGATATTTTGTTCATGTCAGTGTGAACTAATTATTGGGTCATATAGCTAATTGAGCATTTCTTATTTATGGGTTAGTGCCATTTGGTTTCTTAGTTTTTAATTTCCTTTTACATTTCCAGATCCTTTCTCAATTTGCATAAAGTAGACCATAGAAAGCCTAATATTTGTAACACCTATAGATTGTATTGCTGTTTTGTTTTTAAAATGCTTATCATTTTAATGATCTTTTATACTGGGTTTTTAGATGATATCCACCACTTTGCTAATTTACTTTTCTTTAAAGTTTTGTTACCTGACTCCTGCCCTCAAATTTTGTTTTATTTGAGATGACTTCTAGATGCCTATGTCAGAACTAGTTCATTCATATTAGGAAAAGATTGATGTCAGAGAGAACTATTATCCTAGTTCATGGTGGTTAATACTTGAAAGTATGCAAGTCAAAATGTTTAGAAGCAGTCATTCTCACTTTTAATTAAAATTTATTTGCATATTAAATATGTATGCAGATGTTCTTCATGCAAAGAAGTAACTGGCAGAAAGGTCCTTGAATTGAGTAGCTGATAGCAAAGGCTACTGGGGTATCCAAAGATTTGGGAGAGAGGAAAAGGCAAATTGGCACACACTCTTAGCACCTAAAAGCTCAGCAAGACCTGTGTAAGCCTTTAGAAAATAAACACCATCCAGCACTCCTCTGTCATTCCACAACTCGTGTCCATATGTGAATAATTGTAGGATCTGGTAAAAGGTTTGTCCATATCATTTTAAAGATGATTTAAAACAGAACCAGTGTTTCTGGGACTTGGTGTTTGCCCTGTTCCGACGTTTGGGCTGTGACTCTCCTAGTCTGTGTTTTACCCGGCAAGTTTCCATCCAGTGAATCTGATCTAGCCCCTGGCTCTATCCCATCTCTCTCTCAGATTGGCTGTGTTATAGAAGTGGGCAGGAGAGAGTCGCCATGGTAGCAGCATTCCTGATTCCTCCGTCTACTTAGGGACTTTAGTCTCAGCATCCAGACTTTTTTCCTTCTTGCCCCCTTCCCTTCGTGAGAGGACTCACATATATTGACACAGCTCTTTGCCGCACCCAGAGGGTCCTCGTAAAATTTCTTTCCAGGCTCTTGGGGCCTTGTGAAATAGGCCAGGGACATGACAAAATTGAGACCCAGAGGTTTAAGAACTAGCACTTGAACCTCAGCTGCCTGATACTGCTAAACCTTGGCTGCCTGTGTGCACAGGCTGATAAGAAGCCATGGTCAGGAGGGGTCTGGGAAGTTAGCCCTTCCGCCATGAACAAACGTGAGGACACTTATCTAGGACAAAGGCCACAAGAGAAGCAGGATGTGGCCCAACAGGCAGGGCTATAGCCCTGGTTCTGACTCCACCGTGAACTTCCAGGCAGTGAACCCTGCCTGGTCCTGGAACTTCGCTATCTGCTGACTAGATTCCATGCAGACTTTATTACTGCCCTCTCAGATTCTCCTTGTTTGATAGCAGCCTTCCACAGACGTCTATTTGGGGTACTTCTATGATTTATGACTTCCACCGCAAAAATAAATGACAAAATCTTTACCCTGAACTCTGAAGGTTGGAATAGAAAAGAGCTAATTAATCGAGTCAATGAAATCACTTAAATTAATTTTAAAGGAAACGTGCCCCAAGACCTAGTTTGAATTTTGTACTTTACCTTGGGTGGGGTTTTCTAGCAGAGGCTGAGATGCCTCTGCAGGAAGAAAACTGTTATGGAATGTCTCTTCTGTTACATTTTG
Organism: Monodon monoceros; assembly: GCF_005190385.1. NCBI lineage: Eukaryota > Metazoa > Chordata > Mammalia > Artiodactyla > Monodontidae > Monodon > Monodon monoceros. The sequence continues at coordinate 34,170,635 of NW_021703779.1, forward strand.
GCAAAACTTTTGGGGGCAGAGGCAATGTCATACAAGGATCTTGCTTCTGAACTCTTTCCGTTTCCTGAGGAAGATGGTGTAGGTCTCTGGTTAAATCACTTATGAAATAGACACTATTTCCCATCCTTTGTTGACGAGGATTAATGATATTTCACTTTTAGAAATGTCCTTGCCAGAAAGAGAAGAAAAATAAAGCAAGCTTTGGAAAAGTCAAAAAAAGTGATGCCGATACTTAATGTTTGTTGAACACTTACTATATACTCCACACTGTGTTACCTCATTTAGTCCTTAGTAAAACCTTGCGTTGTATTGCCTTTTTGGGTGGTAATATTGTCTTCATTTAACAGATAAGGAAACTGAGGGAGAGAGTAAGTAACTTGCCCGAAGTCCCACAGCAGTAAATTGTAGAGCGAGACTCCAACCTATTTTCCAAAACACTGTTAACACTACCTGTGTGATCCCTTCCAGGTGAGTGGGGCTGTGGGTCTGTGTGGCTACCCCACTGCAAACTCCAGACGAGGGCCATGCAGGCCTTAGATGGTGACTAGTACCCCACAAAGTTCACAGCAAGCTTCCTATTTCTGGCAAAGGGTTCAATTCCTCATTTCCAGACAAAACTTTTAAAATTCCTTACTGGCAGCCCCACTCATTTATATCTACTTGCTAATTAGGGAGGTTCTTTTGCAAAACTTACATGGGTTGTATTCCAGCCTGAGACCACATTTGAGCCAAATAGTGCAAAAACACCTCTTGCTGTTGATGATTAGAATAGCTAAGAATATCTGCCCTCTCCACTCTTGAATAAGTCAAACCACTTAGCCGTAAGACAGAAGCCCTTGTCTTTTATTATTTTCTTTTCCTCTTGCTCAAATCGTTTCACAACCATTACTCTGACTTTGAGTGAATAACTGTTATTCACCCTTTCCTCTTGGAGAAATGTTTAAAATTGCAGATTACACTCTGTTCCAAAGAGTTGTCGCCGTTCACAATGAAATGTCTTAACGCTCAGGATCAGTGAGGCCACCAAGCAAATCTCCAAGGTAATTCTTGGATGAGAATTAACACAAAGAGTAGAACATCATGGACAAATTGGAACTCTAGTCCCAAGGCCATTGTGTCGAGCAGAAGTGAAAGATGACACCAACAGTAAATACAGCGCTGAGGCACCTGCTGGGATGGGCCAGGCTGGGGAACCCTAGGCCTGTGCTCCTTGTGACTAACAGGATGAGGGCCAGGCAGGGGTTTTTCCCCCCCCCCCCGTGCCTTCTCTCGTAAGACTACTGTCTTATTGAAGAAACATCACAGGGCAAATTGCCAAGCTGTCACAAAGCATGTGGCTGTAAGAAATTCCTTTATAATTCAGGTTCATTGTTGCATCCTGACTTTCCGAGAGGTTTTTCCTTAGCTGGCCACACTGGAAGTTCCTGTGTCCTGGTTAGGATCTCAGCTTACTGCTGCTTTTGGTATCTGGCAAATTGGCCTTTGGGTATTCTAACGGGCAGAATTCCTTCCTGTCAAATTCCAAAAGTGCTTATAAGTCTATTATACTTCAACTAAAAAAAAAAAAATCCAAAAGTGCAGTTTTTAATTCCTATGACCCATGAGTTCCCATGAAAACTGTTCTTCTGATGTTGCTTTAACCTTGTACACTATGGTACATATTTACTTCCTCTAAGACTTCCCCAGTTGGCTTCCGTTTTACATGCTCAAGGCCATGTCTGTATCTAAGAGATATGTAACCTTGTGTCCTTGGTCCTAGACTTAGAAATGCCATGGCGGTCATTGCTTTGGTTCCCTACCGGGTCCCTAGGGTGGCCCAGTTAACTAGAGCTTGTTTTCCTTCCCGCACTGCTTAGTTATGGTTGGGGAGGCTGAACTCAGTTTTTCCTTCCCGGTTGACTCTTGAAACACAGCCATCTTTCCCCGCAGGAGAGCAAGCCCCTGCTGATAGGAAATCTCTCCGTGTGCACACGGCAGTTTGCCAGCATGGGTGGCTGCCAATGGTTTGCTCTAGTTGCAAGGAGTTGATTTTCCATGGACGGCGGCACAGTAGGCTCTTCGTTGATAGAAGCTTCTTTGTGGAGAAGTGCCTCTGGTGTGCTTGGGGTTCCCACAGATATTTGTGACAGTTGAGTGATGAAAAAAAAAAAGGTTTTCACATTGCTATGATTTGGGGTTTATTGAGAGGCAGAGGACATGTCAAGATTAGGGTATGCTGCAGGCCCCTCAAGAGGTAATGGGTTGCTCCAGCCCCAGGTGGGCCAGCTGGCTGTTACGTCAGACCTGGAGCCCCTCAGGAAACCCCCTCACTCTCTGTTGGCCTGTTGAAGGAAAGTATTAAGGATTCCCCACTATGTGACCCGACTTGGTAGGACATGGCATGGGGCCCTGGCTAATAACTTTGTGAAGAAAGGCCGGCTCCCTGGAACTGCACCTTCGGGAGATGGACCTCCCTCCCACCTAACTCCCCAATTCTGGCAAAATGCTGCAGCCTCTGATCTTCTGTTTTTTTAGATTGAAATCGTATTGACTTATCGCCTTAACTCTATGTGGCACTTTCTCCAAAAACACAGGGCAGGAGGCCCTCTAGGGTACAATCTGAGGGCTACCTATAAAAAGGTTTTTCAGTAGGGTAGAAAACACTAGAATGCATGCTCGGAGTGAGGGTAAGTATTGCTTCAGGAAACCCTCATTTAAATTGTGTATACGAGGCTTCAGTATAAATCTTATTTCTTACGTAGATTGATGGTGGTCAAGTCTGAAGCCCTTGACTTTGAGGCTAGTCTCAAATTGTGTCCCACTCCCATCAGCATGCTTTTCCAATTGGCCCAGCTTCTGCCCTGCAAAGCCTCCGTTGTGCGGAACCATCCTTAAGTATATGGACCTGGGGCACTGCTAGGCCTTAAATCATCAAAGACAGATTAAGTTATGGCCACACTGCACTCTCTGAGGCAAAGGATATACTCATGGACTTAAGATTTTTTTATGAGTTAAAACAAATCACTTTTCTATTAATTCTCAGTTAATAAGAAAACTCACTGAGCCCCAGCACGACACTGTAAGCACTTTGGTTAGTTGGCGCTTCTCCCTTGAATCCAGGAGGAGGGTAAAGCGGACAGCAGGCAGGGACCTTTTCTGGGGAAAGAGCAGGCTTTGGTGCCTTTTTTTTTTTTTTAAACATCTTTATTGGGGTATAATTGCTTTACAGTGGTGTGTTAGTTTCTGCTTTATAACAAAGTGAAACGGTTACACATATACATATGTTCCCATATCTCTTCCCTCTTGCGTCTCCCTCCCTCCCACCCTCCCTATCCCACCCCTCCAGGCGGTCACAGAGCACCGAGCTGATCTCCCTGTGCTATGCGGCTGCTTCCCACTAGCTATCTACCTTACGTTTGGTAGTGTATATATGTCCATGCTTCTCTCTCGCTTTGTCACAGCTCACCCTCCCCCCTCCCCATATCCTCAAGTCCATTCTCTAGTAGCTCTGTGTCTTTACTCCTGTCTTACCCCTAGGTTCTTCATGACATTTTTTTCTTAAATTCCATATATATGTGTTAGCATACGGTATTTGTCTTTTTCTTTCTGACTTACTTCACTCTGTATGACAGACTCTAGGTCTATCCACCTCATTACAAATAACTCAATTTCGTTTCTTTTTATGGCTGAGTAATATTCCATTGTATATATGTGCCACATCTTCTTTATCCATTCATCTGTTGATGGACACTTAGGTTGTTTCCATCTCCGGGCTATTGTAAATAGAGCTGCAATGAACATTTTGGTACATGACTCTTTTGAATTATGGTTTTCTCAGGGAATATGCCCAGGTGCCTTTGTTTTTCATGCTGTAATAGGTGGGCCTGACTAGTGGGTGTGGAGAATGCATTTAGCTATCTGTACAGTACACTTGGCCTCTGACGCACAGCATGGGTAAGGAATTGTTCTAGCAAGCTCCTCCGAGCCATGCCTAGAAAGTATCCTCTAAGATGTATTTATTTAGTCTTTAGAAGGAGAATGAAATGAGAACAGTGGCAGCCGCAGTTGATTGGGCATTGATTGTTAGGCATGGGCCTAAGTGATTTAGTTTACATCATCTTATCTGATCCGCTTAACAATCCTCCCAGGTGGCTATCATCATCCCCGTTTGAGGAAAAAGAAAACTGGGTCTTATGGGAATTAAGTAATTTATCCAAGGTTGCCCGTCTGAGTGGCAGAGAAGGGGTACCTGTGAGCCCAGCACTCACATGCCATGGGGGGTGGGGGGTGGCCTCTTTACACTGATTGTATAGTCCCTCCTGCCTGGAGTGTCCTCTCCTGCCCGTCCCCAGCCATCAGAATCTACTACATTTGGCAGGGCCCTAGTCTGAATGTTAAGTGTCGTGAAATGATTTCCTGTTCTCTGTACCCACATGGCACGTGGTTGCCCCTCTTGTGGCATGTCACATTCTGCTGTGTATTGGCTTATAGTTGTCAGATGTGAGTATTACCCGCTCTTAGGGTGCAGTTCTCAGTGGATGGTTCTATTCTTCTTTGGTTTCAGTAAGGAAGTACCCACTGTCTTCATCAGTGGGGTCTGCTTTGGCAGTTTCAAGTTCAGGCTCCACCTTTCCTTCTTCTGTGCACAGTGATTCTTGTTCTTGAGGGATGAGAATATTTCCCTTCACAGGAATCACTATGAAGTAATTTTACGTGACAGTCATTGATTTTCTGATTGTGACTGTATTTGTCAGAGCGATTCTTTTAGGAACTTCAGCCGTAATGGGATAGGCTTTTTGAAAATATATACACAAGCAAAAATGGACAGCTTTTATTCTACAACAGATCTGTTCCATTTTTTGCTGTTACACACCTTCATGAGTCTTGAAAGGGGATGGGGAGGAAGCCAGGAAAAACAGAAGTAGGTTTAAAATATGCCAGCATCTTCAAAAGCTGGAGAAAACCAGAACTTCCATTAACAGATGAATGGATGAACAAATTGTGGTATATCCATACAATGGAATTCTATTCAGCAGTAAATAATAGCAAACTAAAATAAAATATGCTAGTATCAAAATTGGATTTTCTTTGCATTTCGGAAGTCTGAAGGTAATTGAAACTCCGTTTATGAGGATTGGATGTCTAGAGAGCTTTCCTTGTAGGGGAAGGAAAACTATCATTTCTTGAGCCCCTGCTCTGTGCTGGGCTCCACATTCAACGTGTTTCTGCTCCCCCTGGCTTCCTCCCTGCTCCCTTTGAAAACTCATAAGTAGCATAACAGCACAATATGGGAACAAATGGGCAATTCCCAAGATTGCATCTTATCACTGTCTTTTTTTTAGAGATGGAAGCAGGCCCAGTGGGGTGGTGCTCAAGGATACAACAGTCCTGATCTGATAAAGCCGGAATTGACCCCAGGCCCAGCTTACCCCAGAGCTTTTTGTCCACAGCATTTACTGTTCAAGGAGAAGCCCTGGAATTTTTACTGTGCCACAAGAGAGAGACTCTTTCAGTGAGTGTCTCCTGAACGAGTTCTCCCCACCCCCTTGCCAAGGCCGACTTGATCAAATCACCTACACTTTGAGATGAATTGCTATTTTATTGCCTGTTAAGGGTAGTTTTTTTCTCTCTTAATGCCAAAATTTAACTATGAAATATGCGTTTTAAAGTGACATTTCAGGGACTCTGACATTTATATGGGAAGGAAAGACTAGAACAAGATCCCACCTCATGCTTCTCAAATAGGAGACATTTGCCCAGGAGTCGAGGCTGACTCTGCTTTGGAGGTTAAGTCGCAACAGCGAGCAATACATTTCTTGAGCACTTTCTAGGTTTTAGGCAGGGTCCTAAGCATGTGAGCTGTATTTCACATAATCCTCACTATCCCTCCATGAGGGAAGTCTGTGATCCCCATTTGACACATGAGAGAAAGGGGGCTTTGCCCAAGGCCACACATTAGGGAGTCACAGGAGCTGGGCTTTATGTCTGGTCAGATGCAAGGCAAAGCCCGTGCTCAGTCTTCATGTTCCAGGATTTGTGTGTCAATTCTCGGCCTTGGAGACTAGTGCACAAGCTCCCAGGGAGAGGGCCCAGATTTATTGGCAGCACAGTTGCTACTCAGAGCACAGCCCCCGTCTGTGAGCACTTTCTCTGCCTGCAGTTCTGAAGACAGGCTTCGAACTTTCTCAGGTGAAGGTTTGTTCCTTCCAGACGTTTCTTTGGAGTTGAAGAACAAAGAAAATTGGAAGAACCTAGTGAGGCAAGTGCCCTTGTGAAGGCCTGTACTTTCATTGTTAACTTGCTTTATCCAGGTTCTGGCTTATTTTTACCTTCAGGGTGACATTGACAGAGTTAACTATGAGGAAAGGAGTCCAAAAACCCTCTCTGAAGGAGGCAGCAGCCCTCTGGCCAGCTCAACCCAACAGCAGAGCTCTCTCTGTGATGCCATCTCCTTGGTGGACTTTTCCATTTTGTTTCAGAGCATTTCCCCATGGGGCAGATATTATCTCCATTTTATAGACCCAAAATGGCAGAGATAGGATGTGAAAGGAGAGGTTAAAAAGGGAATGGAAAAGCAAAGAAGAAATGCCTTTCCCCTGGATACTCTCCTGTAGACTTTGGGAAAGTCCTCTTACCATTTTATCTTGGGATTTGTGAGGTCCATCTCCGTGAGCTGCCACCTCATGGGCTACTGCCCCTTAATTTTCATTACAAAGTATAAGATACTGATTTCCACTGGGTATGAAGAGTCCTCCTCCTATTACGGTAGAGATTTGTCCTATTTTGTTTCCTGAAAGCCATTAGCAGTTTCTTTTGTTCCCTCTCTGGCACGCTCTGGTGTGTGCATTTGTTTTGCAAGAGTGAATTTGTAACTTGTCTTCAACCGTGTCTGCAGTGATGCCTGGGGATTAAAGGGAACACATCTCAAGGTTGTATAGGACCATTAAATTGGGCAGCTGTGGCAAGGACAGCTCAAGACTAGACTTAGGATTCATGGCAACTGATTAAAGAAGTCGGCAGAATGATGTTGAGTAAGAGCAAGTGGACAATCCCATCATGGGGGGGAAAAGCCACCCAATCTCTCTGTGAATATTTACAGGACAATCAAGCTTTGCTCATCACTGTGCTGAGTGCTGTGGTGGGAGGTTGTCTGTATTTTCTAGCTATCATCTATTTGGAGAGCTAAGACCTAAAACACAAAACAAATGAAGAAAGAAGGATCATCTCACTGTAAGTGCAACCAGAGTGGTCTTCGTGATCTAGGGTGTTGGCTTCAGTGCAGCAAACATTGAGAGTATAAAAGGTTCAATAAGATACCACCTCTAAGCTAAGGAAGCCTTCCTCTACTGAGAAAGTGTACCTGTAAATGATTAAGTTGTAGTGTAATCATGTAATGGAAACAGATACAAGAGTAGGCAGCTGGAGGGAAGCCATGAAAGCTTAAACTGGAATGATGCTGCTTGGGCTCAAATCTTGACTCTGCCACTTACTGATCAGGCGACCTTGGGAAGCGTATTTAACCTCACTGTGCCTCCATTTCCTCATCTGTAACACGAGTAGTAGTAATAGTATCTACCTCATGGGAGGTGGGATTGTTATCAGGATTAACCAAGCTGATACACACACACACACACACACACACACGCGTGCATGCGCACACACACACACACACACACACACACACACACACACAAATAAGAGTTCCTGCTACATGGCAATGCTATGTGAGTGATGCTGAAGAGCAGTATAGAAGGGGAAGAGAAGCTCTTCTAGAAAAGGGTAGAGTGCATGCAGGTCGGGGAAAGTTGTACGATGTGGTCCTTACCACAGGGTCTTTAAAATGTCCAGGGGATGTCTAGACAGAAAATGAGCAAAGACACAAAATGGCTTGATGGTTTGTAGGGAGCTGCAGTTGGTTGGGTATTTTTTGAAAGGTCAGATTTTTTTCTTTTTTTCGGTACGCGGGCCTCTCACTGTTGTGGCCTCTCCCGTTGCGGAGCACAGGCTCCGGACGCGCAGGCCCAGCGGCCATGGCTCACGGGCCTAGCCGCTCCGCAGTATGTGGGATCTTCCCGGACCGGGGCACGAACCCGCGTCCCCTGCATCGGCAGGCGGACTCTCAACCACTGCGCCACCAGGGAAGCCCGAAAGGTCAGATTTAAATGTAGGGGATTTAAATCCTAGGAGAAAACATGACCCAAGTTGGGCTTCAGAGGATGGGTAGAATATTGATAGGTGGGAAGGAGTGCTTTTCAGGTTGGAGAGAATGTACGAGCAAAGGTATAGAGTTGAGGCTGTTTGCTCAAACAATTGCAAAAGAACATGCAAAAAAGATCACGAGGTGGGGGGCATTTTCAGCAATGTGGTTGATTGCTAAGACTCAGGAGAAAGGACTTCATACTAAAATGTGGGGTTGAGATTTAGCCCATACTAAACTAGAGTGTTCCCGGTTTTACTAAGGAAAGCAAAATTGTCAGGATGGAAGCCGTGTGTGAGAGGAAAGAACTTGGTGACAAGGGGACAAAGCGTAGATTAAGGAGGGAAAGTTGGGAATTTAAACCAGCTTTGCTTTTGTGGTAATGAATGAAAGATTAGAAGTAAGGGCAGAAAGGCTGGTATCTTTGCTGTAAGCGACCAGTGAGGTAACTCGCCAGAGTTCATAGCACCCCAGGAATGCTGTGTGCTTCTCTCGCTCCAGTGGTATGAGTTTTGCTCTCAGTGTAGGATGTATGGCTCCAGTGAATGTGCTGACCTCAGTAAACTATGCGCAGGAGAGAGATTTTGATTCAGTAGGGTGATGTGTAGGTTAAAATGATTCTGAGTCACCTGTTTGGGGGATCATTTTGCTGAGAAGTGCTAATGCTTCTGACCTTGAGTTTAAGAAACAGCGGCACTGTTATTCTGGTGATGTTCTGTGATGTATAATCTCTTTTTGCAACCTTCTGTGACTGCTCGACAGTGATTGGGAATGGGGAAAAGTCACACTAACATCGAAAGACATCTTCATACGGTATGCCGTAGCTTGGTTTTTCAGTAATTTGACAAGTGGCCTTTTTAATTATGTCTTTTGCAATTTCTTAATGATTTTTGAGTTTCAGAGTAAATTAATTATTATCACTAGAAACAGTCCTGATAAATCTACCCATGTTCTCCAGAAACTCTTTTACACCTCCCCACCCCCGTAAAGGAAATTGTTTAGAGGCCATTAAAGGGGTCACTTTGAAGGTGTCTGTATGGATGAATGAATGACTTGCATTCTAGTCCTGGCTCTGTCTCTCAACTAGCTGTGTGATCTTGGGCAAATATTTTGCTTCTCTGGGCCTCATTCTCGTCTGTAAAATTGTGGGAGTTGCAGTAGGTGATGATGTTGATGAAGATAATGGCTAACGTCGATTGAATGCTTCTGGTGCACCAGGTAGTATGCCAAGTGCTCTACACATCTTTACTCACTTAATCCTCCCATCAGCCCTGCCAAGGAGGTACTGTCATCCCTGATCCCACAGGTAACTTGCCACCCACTTGGGTAACTTGCGAAAGATCTCTCAGATGGTAAGTGGTGTAGACACGATTATTCTAACCTGGGAAGGCTGCCCCTGAGCCTGTTCTCGTGGCCACTGCTTCCTCCTGCCTCTCACTCTTTCCCTGCTGACAGTAGGTGACTTCTTTTTTTTTTTTTTTAATATTTATTTGGCCGCTTTGTACCTTAGCTGCGGCACGCGGGATCTTTAGTTGCAGCATGTGGGATCTAGTTCCCCGACCAGGGCTCGAACCCGGGCCCCCTGCATTGGGGAGCGTGGAGTCTTACCCACTGGACCGCCAGGGAAGTCACAGTAGGTGACTTCCAGTGTGGTACCCAGTGGGGGTTTAGGAAGCGTCACGACCTCAGTACTGTGTAGTGAACTCGCCCCACTCATCAGCACTCATCCTCTGACAGTCCCAGGTTGAACCCAGTCAGGCAGCTCATTGCTCCTGTGATGTGTGGAATCCCCTGAGGTGGCTGGGGGTGAGGAGGAGACATCCTTGGAGCCCTTGCTGGTTCCCAGGAGCTTTTGGTCCTGCTGCCCTAGAAGCCCCCTGCCGCCTGGCTGGGCCTCACCCCCTTGACCAGGGTCCCCACAGACGATTCAGTCCCAAGGCAGACCTGCAGGTGAAGGAGCTGCCAGGCTTCATGCCTCTTCCAAGAGCGCAGGTTAGAACAACTTGTTAGCACAGACTTGAAAATGAATGAAAACAAGCCTTTTGCACAGAAATGGCTGTGCAGAAAGTGAGGAGATGGGTATTCTCCAGCTGCAAAACCATATGGTTTATTTTTCCTAAAAGCCAGAGCAGGCTTCTGGGTTCATAACTGTCTAGATGCTTAACAGAATGAAAGACTCTTCCAAGAGGCAATTCAGAACATAAAAGGATTCTAGGCAGTACAGGTTCTCGGTAGCGTTCATGGCTGCGGAAATATTTGGAAGAGCTTAATAATATCAGTATTAGTAATAGAATAACAATGGGATGGCCGTGATTTTTGTCTAACATTTCCTGCTTATCAGGCCTGAATGGCTGCTGAGCACGTTAGACATATTACCTATTTCAACCACTCATCAACCTTACAAAATAGTAGAGTAGAACCATTGTACACGTGAAGAACTTGTAAGCATAGGGTTGTATTTTTTTGGTGTCTGCCCAATTTTTGTTCAAGTTAGAGTACTGTGTGTCAGTCACCTGGCAGCGAGTTACTGGCCTGACAAGCTCCAGACTTTTATTGGTCAGACAGACTTAAAGCTATGGTCTTTTTTAAAAATTTTTGTTTTATTTTATTTTAACTTTTTATTTTATACCGGAGTAGAGTTGATTAACAATGTTGTATTAGTCTCAGGTGTACAGCAAAGTGATTCAGTTATACATATACATGTATCTATTCTTTTTCAAATTCTTTTCTCATTTAGGTTGTCACATAACATTGAGCAGAGTTCCCTGTGCTGTGGAGTAGGTCCTTGTTGGTTATCTATTTTAAGTGTAGCAGTGTGTACATGTCAATCCCAAACTCCCTAACTATCCCTTCCCGCCATCCTTCCCCCTCCCTGTAACCATAAGTTCCTTTTCTAAGTCTGTGAGTCTGTTTCTGTTTTGTAAATAAGTTCATTTGATTATTTATTTTAGATTCCACATATAAGCGATATCATACGATATTTCTCTTTGTCTGTCTGACTTCACTCCGTATGACAAGTCTCTAGGTCCAGCCATGCTGGTGCACATGGCAGTATTTCCTTCTTTTTTATGGCTGAGTAATATCCCAGCGTGTACATGTACCACATGTTGGCAGAACACTCTCTGACATAAATCACAGCAATATCTTTTACGATCGCCTCCCAGAGCAATGGAAATAAAACCAAAAATAAACAAATGGGACATAATTAAACTCAAAAGCTTTTGCACAGCAAAGGATACCATAAACAAGACAAAATGACTGACAGCCCACAGAATGGGAAAAAGTATTTGCAAATGATGTGACCGACAAGGGATTAGTCTCCAAAATTTACAAACAGCTCACGTGGCTTAAAACTATGATCTTTAATCTAGCCATAGATGGTGCATTTCGAATGAGGCCTGTAAGGGTATTAAAACTTGAGGGAAAGTCTTCTGGCAAAGAATATAGATACAGAACCGCAGAGCTTTTGCTATAATATCATTTGGATTGCATGTTCACTGAGCAAAGGAGAAGTTGCAGGATTTGCGGCCAGTGGGATGTGGCTCTGGATTTCACTAGTAAATTGTTTGGCCATTTGGCTCATACAAATGAACACGTAGAACTGTGGGATTTTGTGAAGATGGCATTTGTTTTTACTCTTTCCTCGAGGTGGCAGTGGATTAGAGTGGAAGGTTTGGGAGGGATAGGTGTGTGTCAAATGGGAGTCCTCAACAGGAGATGTCCGAAACCAGACGAGAGAGACGGGTGGAGCTGGAGAAAAGGAGTTCACACTTACCATTGCTTGGAAGAGTTTTTGAAGTTCCAGATCGTCTTAAAAGGAGGGCATGAGCTTTTCTGTGCCTGCCAAAAGGAGTATAAGTTTAAAAGGTAAGAAGCTCCAGTGGCTTCACAGTTCGAGCACATAATGATGTGATTTACGTGCTGTAATTGTATACATTTCCGTGGAGTGAAATGTCCCTAAATTTTAAAAATTGCATGGAAGCGATTTGGGGTGTTCCTTGATTTTTAAAATTCCACCTTTCAGAGAGAGAGCAGGCACACACATTGCTTTCATCTTTACATCTGGGATATTTGTATCTTCAGGTTGCTAGAGATGGGTACCCATGGGAGAGCAGGTTGTCGCAGCTTCGAGTCCTTCACTGAGGTCACTGACATTCCCCTGCGCCCCAGTTAGAAAGAACAGCACTGATGTGTATCTTAAAAATAACTCAGCCTGAGAGCCATCTGACCTTCGGAGAGAGTTAAGGGTGCTCCAGGGGAGAAGATAGGCACCGAAGTTTGGAAAGGGCTGTCCTGACTAGAGATTTTCTTCTAATGACACTCAGTTGGAAATGCAAACATTTGAAAAATTATCCTCACTGCTGTTCTTAACATAAGAGTTTCGACAGGTTGGTTTTGCTAGCTAGGGACCTTTGGTTACGCTGTATAAATTCTTCCCCCACTTGGATGAAAGGGATAGAACACATGCAGTCAATCCACAAACCATCATAGTAAATTTGTCCTGAGTTTTACCGAAGTACATTTCTGTGATACAGAATTTTGTGTCACAGGATTCTGTTTTCAACACTATTAAATCCCAGAAGGTACCAAATCTACTGAGAAAACAAGCATTGCTTCAATGGGTGCTGTAAGTAGGGCACCATACTGGGGGCTACTGGAAATGTAAAACACAGTGGTTCAGTTCCTGACCTCCACTGCTTTCATGCTATTAAGATGACAAGACGTTGGGATTGGCATATACACACTACTATATATAAAATAGATAACTGACAGGGACCTACGGTGTAGCACAGGGAACTCTACTCGATATTTTGTAATGACCTACAAGGGAAAAGAATCTGAAAAGGAATACACACACACACACACACACACACACACACGTATAACTGAATCACTGTGTTGTACACCTGAAACTAACATGATATTGTAAATCGACTACACTTCAATATAAAAAAGGAGAAAAAAAATTATGAGGAATGACAAAAGAAAAATGACAAGGTAGACACATAAAGTTTCAAGGCAGATCAAAACCACAGTCTGTGAAGTGACATAACTGTAGCAGTGTTCATTGAATAGGTTTTCTTTGAACCCTTTGATTTGGGGTCTTTATTCTCAGGGTTTGATTACTGAAGAGCCCTAGACACTGGATTTCAGGCTCAGATGGAGTCCTGAGGTTTGCGGCAGATTGTCAACCTTGATTCCTGTACATTTGGGTGATGTTAATAAACTCACTTTTCAGGGGCACTTACAGTTTGGAGAAGCAGGTCAGGCACAAGTCAGATACGCAAAATAAAATGAATTAAACTAAGTATCAGGCAAGCTAGTTTATCAAAGTTCCTAACGTGGTATAATCCAAAGGACTCGGCCCGTGAGCCAGGGCATTAGCTTTTAGTTCTGTCTTGGTCACTTACAGAACACGGGCCTTCGGTTAACATTTCATATTCTCTGAACCTGCATCTTCATCTTGCAAACAGGCCTGTGGATTTTGTGGACTTCACAGGGTTATTGTATTAAATGGAATTTTCTGAATGAAGATACTTTATAAACTATAAAGCACATTGCAGATGTGAGATGATATTTTAATGTTACTTGTTACATAAAATCCAAGAGCCATTTTCTTCCTCCTGCTGTCTCTAATGATTATATAATAACATTTCTTCACTCATTCTTTTTCTGCTTGTGTTTTCCGGTTCTCTCTCAAAACACACCTCAGTCCAGATAAAGATCATCTCCATCACCCCCTTGTGCCCCCTCCTGTCAGCCTGTCATCCATTATCCCCTCCATGGGTAATCACTCTTATGATAACTATCACTGTAGGTTATTTTAGGCTCCTGAATTTTTTTTTTGTCCTCATCATTGTCATTTTTTAAAAACATCTTTATTGGAGTATAATTGCTTTACAATGGTGTGTTAGTTTTTGCTTTACAACAAAATGAATCAGTTATATATACATATGTTCCCATATCTCTTCCCGCTTGCGTCTCCCTCCCTCCCACCCTCCCTCTCCCACCCCTCCAGGCGGTCACAAAGCACTGAGCTGATCTCCCTGTGCTATGCGGCTGCTTCCCACTAGCTATCTACCTTACGTTTGGTAGTGTATACATGTCCATGCCTCTCTCTTGCTTTGTCACAGCTCACCCTTCCCCCTCCCCATATCCTCAAGTCCATTCTCTAGTAGGTCTGTGTCTTTATTCCTGTCTTACCCCTAGGTTCTTCATGACATTTTTTTTTTCTTAAATTCCATATATATGTGTTAGCATACGGTAATTGTCTCTCTCTTTCTGACTTACTTCACTCTGCATGACAGACTCTAGGTCTATCCACCTCATTACAAATAGCTCAATTTCGTTTCTTTTTATGGCTGAGTCATATTCCATTGTATATATGTGCCACATCTTCTTTATCCATTCATCCGATGATGGACACTTAGGTTGTTTCCATCTCCGGGCTATTGTAAATAGAGCTGCAATGAACATTGTGGTACATGACTCTTGTTGAATTATGGTTTTCTCAGGGTATATGCCCAGCAGTGGGATTGCTGGGTCATATGGTAGTTCTATTTGTAGTGTTTTAAGGAACCTCCATACTGTTCTCCATAGTGGCTGTATCAATTTACATTCCCACCAACAGTGCAAGAGGGTTCCCTTTTCTCCACACCCTCTCCAGCATTTATCGTTCGTAGATTTTTTGATGATGGCCATTCTGACTGGTGTGAGGTGATACCTCATTGTAGTTTTGATTTGCATTTCTCTAATGATGAGTGATGTTGAGCATTCTTTCATGTATTTGTTGGCAATCTGGATATCTTCTTTGGAGAAATGTCTATTTAGGTCTTCTGCCTATTTTTGGATTGGGTTGTTTGTTTTTTTGTTATTGAGCTGCATGAGCTGCTTATAAATCTTGGAGATTAATCCTTTGTAAGTTGCTTCATTTGCAAATATTTTCTCCCATTCTGAGGGTTGTCTTTTTGTCTTATTTATGGTTTCCTTTGCTGTGCAAAAGCTTTGAAGTTTCATTAGGTCCCATTTGTTTTTTTTTGTTTTTATTTCCATTTCTCTAGGAGGTGGGTCAAAAAGGATCTTGCTGTGATTTATGTCATAGAGTGTTCTGCCTATGTTTTCCTCTGAGGGTTTGATAGTGTCTGGCCTTACATTTAGGTCTTTAATCTATTTTGTAGGCTCCTGAAATTTAAATGACTGAAGAATCAACAGATGCCAATATTATGTTATCCCCATGGTGTAACGAGGGCCCCTGGTGCAATCCCAGACCTGTTTGCCTTTTTTTTTTTTAAACTATATTATCCCCCCCTTCTTAGACCCCTGGAGCAGCGGAAACCAACCCTTCCAGAACAGCGCCCAGACTGCATCACGGGCAGAACCCAGGGGCTCCCTGAGTCCTTGCCCTGACCCTCCCGGGACACTCAGACAGCAGCCACAGAGGGCACGAGACCCCTGTCCCTGTGGGCTCTTGTGGCCTGCACCCCCGTCACCCCCAAAATGTCCACAAGGGCCGGAATAAACAAGTGCCGAACTACCTATAAAGGAAAAAAGAGAGACTATATCATTAAATTTTTTTACTGTATCATTAAATTTTAAAAAATTAATACCCTCTAGCATTTTGGAAGGTGTTTGTTTCATATGTACGTGGTCCTCAGGCTCTTGCCCCTCCACAAATGGTTAACAGATTGTGACACAGTGGGACACCTCTTCCTGTACTGTATTGTCCATAGTTTACCCATTTCTCTCCCAAGCCCTCATCCTCGTTTCGGTGGCATCCCTGCTGCAGTAGTAGAAGCCACTGTCCGCTGAGCTGGCAAGTCAGAAGAGGGCTGGTGTTTAACCCGATGTGGCCAAAGGCACAGTGTGGAGCGTGTTCATTTATTTGAGGTTGCTTGGCGCAGGGCCTCAGATGTGTTCAAGGGCCTGAGCTGCATTTTGGGGGAGGAGCTGAGGGAAGGATCTGACCTCCTGGGAGTTGCCAGTGCCTCACCCTGCCCCCGAGGCGCCCCAGTTAGGGGGCCAGGACTTCCGCTCCTGTAAGCTGGGTCTGGCCGCCCACCTGGGGTTCCCCCAGCGCCTCTTCTGGACAAAGGCTTGTATTGGTGACGGTGCTCTCAAGAGGCAGGGACTTGGTCTTCCCCCAGAATGTTCTGGTGCTGCACAGACTGTGGAGTGGTTAAAGTGAGGCTGAGCAGGTAGCCCGCTTCACAGCCCCTCTCCTTTGTTCCAGGAGGAAAGGGAGGGCCAAGCCGATCAGCGCGTGGCCCTGCTTACAGCTTTTTCTGAGCTGTTCTCCTAGCTCTTGTGGATAAGATGAGGCATAGGGACTTGGTACTTCCCCCATCACAGCCGATTGTATCAGAGAGGTCACCTGACCTGACATGGGCCCCCCTCGGATCCTCTCCTCCGTGAATTTGAAGTCAGCGTCCAAGGCTGTCCATCAGCCTCTGTTGGATGTTTGAATTGGCAGGTGCTCTCATGGGGGGGCTTTTGTCACTGTGTAGAGAGATCCAGACTGCGGCAAGTGTGCAAGGGAGGCACATCCCAGAGCCCTTGCTTCTAGGGGAGGGAAAGGGTGCCCCCCCCGGCACCTGTCCCTGGAGCTGCCAGCTACTTGTGCTGCCCACTGCAAGGTGCCCATGACCCTCAGGAAACCCCCCTTTTGCTCCAGGTGGCTGATATGGCTCTTCCCTGCAGCCACGCAGTCCAGGGTCGCAATACTTTCTGGTTGAACAACCCAAGACCAAATGAGCTGGAAGAAGAGTTTAGCAAGAATAACGATAGCCGTTGATTTCAGAGATCAGAGTGTACCCGTGGTGCCTGCTGGGTCCACCCTGGCAGCAAGTCAGTCACTCACAGTGTGTGCCAGGACTTCGATGGCTCTTGCCGTGGAGTGCCAACATATGAGAAGGTCTGGCGGCTTCCCCCGTGCCCAGGAAAGCATGTTCTTGGTCATTAGCTTGTGTGGAATACAGGGGGGCTCGGCTCGTCTGGCCCCTTCACGTTCCTTGCAGTCACTTTCCACCAATGCTGTCGTCAGTGGGGAAGAATTTCTGCTTTTTGCTGGGAAGACTATTTTTAAAAATAAGTAGATGGTGACTGTCAGGGAAGGAGGGGACTTACATTAGTGGCCCCTGCGTTGGAGGCGCCTGGTGACCAAGTTGTACTTTTCTGAACTTATTTGCCAGAGCCCACAGCAGTCGTATTTGTTTCTAAGCACAACATGGAAGCAACGCAACAGCCTTTAATGCAGGTGCCACACCTGATTGTTGGTGTGTCTCCAGTCTGTCAAGCTCCCCCACCCATGTCGCCCGTCCCAGGCCCACTCAGCAACCTCAGGGGCCAAGGTCGGGTGCCTGTTGATGTGTCCTCCACGAGGCACATGCTATCAAAGCACTCTCTCTGATCGTGTTTAGTCATCAAAAGCAGGCGCTAGATGCCATGGGATTCATATAGCTAATAACAGAGTCCCACGAGGGACTCATCTATGGTTGGGCTAGAAACGGGGCTCCCTCAAGAGCCAGTGGCTTGGTCGCCAGCAGGATATGCTGATGCTACACAGTCCATAGTGTTTACAGTGAGGCTGACCAGCTAGCCTGCTCACAGCTCCTCCCCTTCAGCGGGAGGGCGTCCCCGGGGATGCAGTAAGGTGTTCACAAGGCTTAGGGTGCGAGCTACAATGCCATTCATGAGACATAGGTGGCAAATCCTAAGCACGTTAAGGAAATGATTACTGTCTTGGAGCGCCAGGGAAGGCCTCTTGGTGGAAAGGGCAATTCAGTTGTGTTTGAAGGGCACGTAGGACCTGGCTGGACAGCAATGGGGCAGGGGGGCCAAGCAGATAGAAGCAGCGTGCGCCATGCAGGGGCGAGCTCAGCTGTGACAGCTGTGTCACCCTGGGGGTAAAAAGTGGAGCTGTATTTGTTTCCATAACCAAGTCCTAATCGCACAGTTCTTCTGAGGAGCTATGTGCTTGTTTTAGAACTGATTTCTGGTGCAGTATACCGTTACTAATAGCACCTTATTAGACTCTTTTTTTAGTTTCAATGTATGTCAGGTTTTCAAAAGAATCTTTGTGTCTATGTGAAGAATATGAAGGTTGCCTCTGTAGCTTTTATACATTTATCTTTTTTACAGTTTTTTTTTAAGATTCTTTTTTTTTTTTGCGGTACGCGGGCCTCTCACCGTTGTGGCGTCTCCCGTTGCGGAGCACAGGCTCCTGACGCGCAGGCTCAGCGGCCATGGCTCACGGGCCCAGCCGCTCCGCGGCACGTGGGATCTTCCCGCACCGGGGCACGAACCCGCGTCCCCTGCATCGGCAGGCGGACTCTCAACCACTGCGCCACCAGGGAAGCCCCTTTTAAGCATTTTTTAAAAATTAATTAATTTACTTCTTTTGGCTGCATTGGGTCTTCGTTGTTGCACGCGAGCTTTCTCTAGTTGCGGCGAGCGGGGGCTACTCTTTGTTGCGGTGCATGGGCTTCTCATTGCAGTGGCTTCTCTTGTTGCGGAGCACGGGCTCTAGGCGCACGGGCTTCAGTAGTTGTGGCTCGCGGGCTCTAGAGCGCAGGCTCAGTAGTTGTGGCGCACGGGCTTCGTTGCTCCGCGGCATGTGGAATCTTCCCGGACCAGGGCTCGAACCCGTGTCCCCTGCATTGGCAGGCGGATTCTTAACCACTGCGCCACCAGGGAAGCCCTGTACGTTTATCTTTAACCATGTTCACTGATGGCTGAAAGCCAGCCAGCCTTTCTGAGTCTGGCTGAGAAATGGTGGAGAGTGTACGAATTGGCCTGGGGAAAAATGGAGGGATTAGAATAATAGAGCAAACATTCCTTCAAGTGCCATTTCCTCCTTTTAAAGAGCACAGCTCGGGCTTCCCTGGTGGCGCAGTGGTTGAGAGTCCGCCTGCCGATGTAGGGGAGGTTGGTTCGTGCCCCGGTCCGGGAAGATCCCACATGCCGCTGAGTGGCTGGGCCCGTGAGCCATGTCCGCTGAGCCTGCGCGTCCGGAGCCTGTGCTCCGCAACGGGAGAGGCCACAACAGTGAGAGGCCCGCGTACCGCAAAAAAAAAAAAGAACACAGCTCATTTTAATTGTGACGTCATTTCACTGAGCAAGTATGTCTCTTGCTCTTCGTGTGGCAAAATTATGTGACCTAGCATTTCCTTTTGGAGATCAAAGGAAATGTTCCTTGGAGTCTGGGAAAATGGTTGCCCTGGTTTCTGCATTGCTGAAGGTCCTATTCATTCATGTATGAAAATCCAGGGAGATAATTGGCCGGGAAAAGCACGTGGCTTCCAGGATACTAGTCAGGCTCAGAATGACTTTTCAGGCAATTCTGCCTTTCCTGCTGGCTTCCCATCCGTAGGACTTCTGCCTCATGCTTGCCTCCAGGGACCCTGCGGGAATGCCCAGAAAGCTGCTTACCCTCTGTTGTCACACGTTCATTTTAGGCAACGCCTACTATTAGAAAGTTCTTCCTTGTATCGAGACAACAGTCTGTTTCCCTATAACTTTCCCCATCACTGGCTTAAATATAGACCTTTGAGGACTGGCCTAGAAACACAGGCACCACGTCTAACACTGTTTCCAAAAGAAAATGCATTCTGAGTTCCACACCAGTGGTGTATCAGTAATCTTCTGGAGTGCGACCCCATTCACCCACTGGAGCGTGCCCAGTAGGGGACATGGGGGAGAGGGGGGAGGGCCAGGGACTGGGTAATATTGGGCAAAGAGGACCCCAGTTCCAAGAGCTGCCCCACTTTGCTCACACTGCCACAGGAAGCAGAGATCATGATGGTGGGGAAACGGCCTTGGGGTAGGACAGAGATGAATTTATCTTCGGGCTGTACCGTTTATTAGCTTTGTGGCTTTGAGCACGTTGGTGAACCTTTCAAAGCCTCAGTTTTCAAAGCCTGTTTTTCATCTGCAAAACAGATGAAGAATAAATGTGACAAAGCATATAGAGAGCCCAGTACTGCTCAGCAAATGCCGTTTATCACAGGCCCGTACGCACACAGTTAACTGTGTTTCCGGACTGTGCCCTTAGTTGGCGAAGGACTGATTGCATCCCCCTTCTGAGCTGTGGGGCAGGCAGATACGATGCCACTGCCTCAGCTGGTGACTCAGCCCATTGCTTTGGGTCAGACCTACTTTGAAAGTCAGATGACTCCACAGCTTCACAGTGGGTTCTCCTCATATATATCAGCCATGGCCTCTCATCCCTCTTCTCAGGGCCAAACCCAGAGTTCCTTAGTTGCCTAAACTTTCCCCAGAACATGCTACAGTTTTCTGTTTGCATGTCAGGCTTTACTGATTCTTCAGATTGGTCCTCTTGTAGACTTGTGTCGGACATTTGTGATAGTTAACACTTCTGGCCCATCCTAATATATACATCAGAATATTTATTCTCATTCCTGGTTCTTAAAGTATCAGGCTGTTGCTCGGAGCAGAACATGTGTCCCTTTCTATAGATTTTCCTGCTGGAATCGGGAGAAATAATGGATAGCATTTTTAGGTAAATAAATTAGAGACCATGCCTGCAGATTTTAGTTTTTAATTGTGGCAGCCAGCTTCTCAGGGTTGAGAATCCAGCTTGCATCCATGCCAGAAACCAAGGCGGTGGTTGAGGGCTAGGGCCTTGAGTACCTGTTCTGCCGCTTAGTGGTGATGACCTCAGGCAAGTTTCGGCTTAGTGGTGATGACCTCAGGCAAGTTTCGTAGGCTGATCAGGAGGATAGAGCTAGACAAAGCATTAAAGCACTTAGCATCGTGCCTAGCACATGGTAAGTGCCCCCTGCCCCCGCCCCCTGCCGTAGTACATTTTTTAAAAGAGAGAAAAATCTTGCTGGTATAAGCACTGCTCATTCTCTCAACTCCTAACCATCAATTATAGACCTCATGGAGTTACAGGATGTTAGAGCCTCGAATTACGTTTCCATTAGTGGTGATGGATTAGACGGAACTATTCCATCCTTTCGCATTTAGTCCCCCTTGTGGTCAAAAGCAGACACTTTATGAAGCAATGTGCTGGATAAGAAGCCAATTGGCCAAAGACTAGGTTTTTATCGCAGTGCAACTGCCTGGGCCTTGTAAGAGTCAGGTCCACCATTTGGCTTGCTTAGTGCAGCGCTGGTGCTGATGGATCTCATGGCCTCTGAAGCTCACCCTTGCTCACCTGCCTGTCATCTGGTACTCAATCACTTAACAACTATTTACTGAGCACCTACTATGAGTGGGCGTTTGTCTTGGCTCTGGGGCTACATCAGTAAAACAGGCCAAATTCTCCACCTCGCAGAGTTCACATTCATTTTGGGGAGACAGACTAAGAAAGTAAATTAAGGGACTTCCCTGGAAGTCCAACAGTTAAGACTCCGTGCTTCCACTGCAGGGGGACATGGGTTTGATCCCTGGTCAGGGAACTAAGATCCCGCATGCCACGTGTTACAGCCAAAAAAAAAAAGGAAAGTAAATTAAATAGTGTTCGAAGGTGATAAGTGCAGTGGAGGAAAATAAAGCAGGGAAGGGAGGGAGTAAGGAATGCTGGAGGGGCAGGGTTCAAGTTTTAAAGAGGGTCGTCAGGGAAGGGCCCATGGAGGAGCAGAGACTTGAAGAAATGAGAGATCTTTGAAGTCCGGGCAGAGGGAAGAGCAAGTGCAAAGTCCCTGAGGCAGAAACCAGGCCAAGAGTGGTTGGGGGGCTGCAAAGAGGCCTGTGAAGCTGGAGCCTGGTAAGCACGAGGGGAGCCAGTGGAGGGCCCATGAGAGGAACTAGCAAGGGATGCAGGTCAAGTAGGGCCTTGCAGGCCAGCGCGAGAACATTGGCTTTGGTCTGAAAGAGGGAATGTGTGGAAGAGCTTTGAGCAAAGGAGTACTATTATTGGACATATGTTTGAACAGATCGCCCTGACTGCTGGGTTGAGAAGAGGGCATGGGGTCAAAGGTGGAGGCAGAGAGAGATGACAGAGATGGCGGCTTAGCCTGGGTAATAGTGGTAGAGATGGCGAAGTGTCTTCTTTGTGCCTTTCTGAGATGACTTTTGTTTTTGTTTATTTGGCCAAGAACATGTGTTACCTAAAGTTAATTTTTTTCCCCACAATACCCTGCCAATATTAGACTTCCGAAGTTTCCCTGTGTGTCTTATTTGGTGGCAGTATCACATATGTGTGCAGTGTAGATATTTGAATGTTGAAAGTTAATTAAATCGCCAATAGAAGTGGGTTTTTTCCCCCCATAAATCGTCTCAGGAGAAAGTTAGGACCACTGAAAGGACAACACCACCTCACTGTTCATGTGAGAATCTTGTTATTGAATACCGCATGCACGTTTCTTCCACAGATTATTTTTTACTCATTTAATAATAGGTCCTCTGGCATGATGTCTTATCAGCTCCAGTTTCACCTGCAAAGAGGCATGAGTTCCTCCAAACACCCCGCCCCCTCATCCCCCATCAACACGTAGCCAGACAGAGCACCGGCTTTCAGGGATTTCTTCACCGTCTGAGTTCCAGCTTCTGTTTCCTTTACACATGTATGTATAAGGTACATGTATATATGCAGGTGTTTTGAAGATGATGATCCCATATAGAAATTATGCAAAGAACATTTTCCCTTTTGAAAATAATGGAACTCCCAGAGCTAAATCTGTTCAACAACATAATCCTGAGAGACATGTGCTGCTCTGTCAGATTGGCATTCCAGGTCATGTTTGTGGAGTCATTGTTAGGACTAGTTTATCCAGGTTCATTCCCATGCAGTAACTCCCAAGGCCACGGCCACTGTAAGGGAGCTGGCTTTAAAGAAGCGATCACCACTCAGGTCCATCGTGCGTCTACTGAGCTCCCACTGTGTGCTCACCCTAGGCACAGTGACTGGCTTTCAAATTAAAAATCGGGGCTCATAGTCAGACAAGCGCTGACTCTACTTAAACGGGCGTCAGGACAGAATGTGTGAATGACACGTTGCCTGGGAAAATCAGGCACAGGATGTGGGTGAGGCTTTGGTGGAGACAAAGGAAGTAAAGGACCTTATTTCCTCCCACAAGACCCTTCAAATCTTGATGGACACACAGTTAACAATACAGGGCAAGATAAACGCGTGGTCAGCACAGACTGTCTGTCAACATGCATCAGTAATAGAGTTGTACCTCTTGTTTATAAGCTTACCCTCACTTGAACTTCTCTTAAAATATCTTTTCTTATTAGCG
Organism: Monodon monoceros; assembly: GCF_005190385.1. Lineage (NCBI taxonomy): Eukaryota > Metazoa > Chordata > Mammalia > Artiodactyla > Monodontidae > Monodon > Monodon monoceros. The sequence goes on from NW_021703779.1 coordinate 34,194,014, forward strand.
TGGAATTTTTTTTTTTTTTTTTTTTTGTGGTATGCGGGCCTCTCACTGTTGTGGCCTCTTCCGTTGCGGAGCACAGGCTCCGGACGCGCAGGCTCAGCGGCCATGGCTCACGGGCCCAGCCGCTCCGCGGCATGTGGGATCTTCCCGGACCGGGGAACGAACCCATGTCCCCTGCATCGGCAGGCAGACTCTCAACCACTGCGCCACCAGGGAAGCCCCTTAGCGTGGAATTTGATCCATCTTTTCAGAGCGCTGATCCAGTCTTAGGTCATCTGAGGAATGGAAGTAAGGGAAGTGGTTTCTCCCCACAGCTCTTCCTTCAGTTAGTCGGCCCCTGTTAGGGAGGCTAAGGCTTGGGGCTCCGGCCACTCATCCACCTTTGTGTGTGTGAAGTGGTCCAGTGGCTTTTAAATATGAGTGAGCTCAACTTGGGGGTTCCACGGAAGAGGCGTGCCATAGAGGAAATCCCCCAAACATTGAGCTTCTCTCACTTTAGCCACTACAGCCGATCCTGATTTCTAAGTACATAAATCTCCTTGTAAGTGGCTTTGCTGGCCCCAGTTCCTAATAGGCGTTCACCTTTATGCCGTCTATTTAAATATCTGGGTCATCAGTGAAACCAGAGGTGTGAACTACATCCAGACAGTCTTAACCTCTGGTTTGCTCACTTCTTCGTTTTACACACTCCTGGAGACCAGGAGTCAGAGTAAGACGCTTTCTACCAGTGTAAATCAAAACCTAAGCCCTGTTTCAAACATTTTCAAGGAGAACTCAACAATACTTACAAATGAAAAGCAATGCCAAGAGGCTCAGGAAAAGCTGCCCTTAAAATTTCTCCCTGATATAATATAGAATGTTTCTCAATGTGCCAATAAACATGGAGGGATTTTTTTTTTTTTAATTCTGGGGCCTTTCTTTAGGGATTTGTTTAAGAGGGAGGAGACCTAAAGTCCAGAATCTTTTAGAATAATATCCAGGAAATGTGAAACTAATTCAGGGCTGCCCATTCTCTCTCATTTCCTAGTGGGATAGTCAGAGGCCCTGATAACATGTTTGGAAATTTCCTGTGACCCTTTGTTGAATAATGGAATTAAGTATAAGGTGGAACCGCTTAGGCTGCATTTGAAGGGGTTGAGTTTTTCAAGTGGTCTGTCACTTTGATAAAGTGGTCTGTATTATGATTTTAGCAGCTGCGCAGCCCTGATTTTCTGTGATAGGCCTGTTTCAGATGTCTCTACAGTGTTCAGACCCAGTTTTTAATTCAGAAAGTACTGTCACCATATTGATCCATTTCCATCACTTCCTGGGCCTCTAGGACATTAGAGATGATTTGGTCTCCAGCCAGCCAGCTGCACGAGCCACTCCCCAGCTCGACTCCCCCAGGCTGAGCACAAAGCCCGGCCAGCACAGGCCCCTGGTAAAAGCTATTGACCAGTGTGGTCTGCACCCTAGCTAACAGTTGGGCTTGATCTTGGCCCCTCTGAGGACCTCTGGGCAACTCAAAGAAACATGTAAAACTTTAGCTGGGAAGGACTCCTGTAGACATCACTGGGGTCAGTCCAGTCATTTCACAGATGAAGAACTAAGGCAACATGACTGGTTCAAGATGGTGGAGGCATATTTAAGACATCTGGGAGAAGGAAGCGTTGTTTGCTGGACCGACAACATTCCTGCAGCCATTCCCTATGGAATGATAGCTGCTTCACTACGCAAGTGAAGGAAGAGCCTTTGATGAGTCCGCAGCCAGAGCTGGAATTCCTGACTTTTCATGTTGCTGTTCAAATCCCTTTTCATATTTCACAAGCATCTCTGATCTGTAAGACAATCTACACTTCAGACCCTGGCTATATGGTCACTGATAAAATCCAAATAGAACCTGGCATTTGTGACATATCACACCAGGCTCATGACCTAGCTCCTGGAACTTGAATTCTATGAATTGGCTATAGGATGAAATGATATTTAAACACAAAATCTCAGCAGGCTTTACTGGGTACATAAATAAAGAGTGCCATGTCTGCTCATGGGCGCACCTGGGGTCAGGGAACTGTGCTGGTGTTTTGTTTCCCTTTGTTTTCTCTTTAGAGGAGAAAAAAGTATCTTTCTTCCATGTCTTCCACTTCTTCTATTAGCTGCTACCTTTACAGACGTGTCCACTCTGTTTTGTGTCTCCTCACTGTCCCCGTCTTCCAGCATTGTCCTCCCGCATTGTAGTGCCCACCTGCCTCAAGCTATAGCCCTCATCCTTCCCACTGTTCTCCACTTCCACTTCCTGAGACACGGTCCTCCCTTGCTGTCACTTCTGGCCTCAGCCCTCGCCTGCAGCTCAGACTTGCTCCCGAACTCCAGTCCCACATCCACAACTGCCTTCTGCACCTGTTACCTCTGTGGCTTTTTCTTGCCTCAAACACAACAGAAAACAGAACCTGGACCAGATGGTCTTTGGGTTTCCTGTTGGTTCTCAAACTCAGTTTCAAGAAGTCAGCATTTAAGAGCATCTCAATACTCTCTCTTCCTCTTCTCAACTTCCCTAAATCTTTTTAATGATACCACTAACCTCCCCACCATGGAATGTGTGTCCTCTTCTGCACATATACGCATGCACCCACGCACATATAGACATAAAAATGACAGAGCAAAGGGGTTGGATTGGCTAACATACTTGCCTGGAAAGAAACAGCGCAAAGCATATGTCTTACTGCTCTTAAGATGACAGTGTCATCTTCATATAAAAAGTAAAGCTTGTTGATATGCCAGTGAACTTATGTATTTTTAGATGTCTGGGTACAAGTACAATGCATGACCCCCTTTCTCTTTCCCAGCAACCACTTGTCACCTTGGAAAGCTGGCAGAACGGTGGTCTCGAGTCCAGAAATGAGCTGACTGTCCTATTCCCACTGCTGACAGTTTGTCAGTCACAGGGAGGACCTAATAAACTTCCCGGTGCTTATTTGCCCAATGGCACATCTATAAATATATTTCAGAGGGAATAAGCATGTCAAGTTTGAAATTCAGATTTGTTCTATCAGAATGTCATTGCTGGAGGAAGCACTAGAAATCAGGTTTTTCCACCTCCTGATCTTCCTGAAGGGGGAACTGAAGCCCAGAAAGGTTAGGTGATCTGCCCAAAGTCACACAGCTTATTAATGACAAAACTACAACTGAAACGCTGGTATTCTAGCCCCCAGCCCAGAGCTCTTCCATTCACCTGCCTTTTAAATATGCTGAATCCCTTTCTGCCACTCATCTGGAGTGAGTTCTCAAACCCACTGAAAAACCCCAATAAATCCTGGTTCTTAGTCTATTTTAAAACATTAAGCATTTACACAAACAATTCATAATAAAATCGTAAGTTGTAACTATGACAGATTCACACTGTTACCTCTTCAAGTTTAAAGAGAAGACCATGAGATTATGGAAGCTGCTGATTTCTCTACCTTCTGGTTGCTTTATCCATCTCTCTAAAATCAGGTCAGAACACTGCAAAGACTGGCCCTCCCCTGCCGTCACCTCAGCACACACGCTCCTGTAAGATACGAGCTGAAAGCATAGTCTGTCGGCTACTTTTCCTCTTAAAATCTAACTTCCAAGGGCCTGTATTTTAATTATCGATGATGTGTATAGAGTTTCTGTGTCAGGCATTTTTCCCCTGAGTTATAGAATCATCTGGAATGGGGGAAGAACATTTCTCAATATCTCAGTGTAGTCGCTGAGAGCGAATTAACCTGTAAACCTCTAGGATAATTGAATTGTAGTTTTCACCTAAAATGGCTGTCTAGCTGAGATTCCTGCCTACAGTTTTTTCTGCATGTTCCTTTCAGCTGGTTTTAGATCCTGTGTTTTCTATCCCATATAACTTCTTAGGGAAGAGTGCATCTTCTAGATAGCTTGTGCTTCTATAATTCGATTTTCTGTAATCTTTGTTTTCCCTTAGTTTCATAATACATGGCTCATGAGCCCCACTTTCTACATGAACGTCTGCACATTATCCTAATGATGCCACAGATTCCTATTTAGTATATTATGTAGTTAAAGAAAAAAAATATATGTGGGCTTTATTCTGTCAGACCCAAACCTGGCACAGCCTTTCATGGGCACAAGAGGAGCGGCTACAGTTTAATCAGAAGGTCTGTGGTCTGAGTGCAGAAGGTCTGTGGTCTGAGTGCACTCCCACATTTTCTTGTGGGCTCAAGAAAATGCCTCTGGGGAATGGATAAAGAAGATGCGGTACATATATACAATGGAATATTACTGAGCTATAAAAAGGAATGAAATAATGCCATTTGCAGCAACATGGATGGACCTAGAGATTGTCATACTGAGTGAAGTCAGAGAGAGAAAGACAAATATATGATATCACTTACATGTGGAATCTTAAAAAAGGCTACAGAGTCAGTGGTTTATCCTACAATCAGATAAGCTGCTGTTTATTAACACATTTTCAAGTCTTTAGACTAAGAGATTGGTTCAAGATGGAGTAGAAGGACGTGGTCTCACTGCCTCTTGCGAGAGCACCGGAACCACAACCAACTGCTGAACAGTCATCGAAAGGAAGACACTGGAACTCACCAAAAAAGATAACCCACACCCAAAGACAAAGGAGAAGCCACAATGAGATGGTAGCAGGGGTGCAATCACAATAAAATCAAATCCCATAACCTGTGGGTGGGTGACTCACAAACTGGAGAACACTTATACCACAGAAGTGCACCCACTGGAGTGAAGGTTCTGAGATCCACGTCAGGGTTCCCAACCTGGGGGTCTGGCAATGGGAGGAGGAATTCCCAGAGAATCAGACTTTGAAGGCTAGCGGGATTTGATGCAGGACTTCGACAGGACTTGGGGAAACAGAGACTCCACTCTTGGAGGGCACACACAAAGTAGTGCGTGCATCGGGACCCAGGGGAAGGAGCAGTGACCCCATATATCTCGAGCTGTGTTGCAAGCATGCAGAAAATGTCAAGCCACCATGAGATGCTGGGAGTTAAAGAGACCAAGAGACTTAGCCTGGCTGCTGCCGGTGGGCGCCAGGCCAGCCCTCCTGGCTTGTGGTTGAGGCGGGAGCCTGTAAGGTGGCAGGGCCTTCACCAGGCCGCTTGCGTGGTTTACCTACGGGCTCTGATCTGTCCCCTCCTTGGCCACACTATTGGCTGCTTGCTAATTGGTTCTTCTGAGAAGGAAGCAAAACTTCCATGAGAAAGCCAAAATCGGTGACACACTGCTTGATTTCGGAATTTGAGGTCTCTGAAGATCTGAGACGCAAAATTGCTTTGGCGAGCTCTGAACCCACTCAGAAGAGAGAGGTGAAGAGAACCTGTCCTTTACTTTGCACTCTGTGGGTACTCATCGAGGCACATGTAGGGGTGAGTGTTGCTGTGTGTGTTAACAGGAACCAAGAAAAAAAAATCCTGCAGACCACAATGACTTTTGCCTTTGGCTTGTCTTTGTATGTTTCTTATCCTTGGTGAGAAGCATTATTATAGCGGGAAAATGTGAATAAGTACTTGTTTATCGTGTTTTGTGGCGCTTCAGCCCTTTGCTTGTAGTTTTTTTCCTCCAACTGCCTGGCAATTTCTTCCAAGACTCACCCCGAGTCCACCACCAGTACCACCACGAAATATGGCTTTCCTCACTTCAGGGTGCACTGCGGCCCAAGCTTTTCCTCCATTGTCTGTTTATTTTCTTCTCCTTTCTCCTTAGCCCTGTTATTTCCCCCAGATTATGATGCCTGCTCAGATGGGCATTCTACCATTTCCTCAGAGATGTCCAGAGGGTGTATAGCAGGTGGATGGCTAACGTGAAACTTCTCCCCCTTTAACTCTACAATCAGATGCTGGTTCATTCATGCGGCAAACATGTACTGGGCGTTGACTGTACACAAAGGCCAGAGCTCCTGCTTTCGAGGGGCTCACAGTCCTGGACGTGCATGGGAGGGGGATGGGGTGGAGCATGATGATGGCATATTTCCAAGTAAGTTCTGTTTAAGGAGGCTGGGGGGAGGGCGTCCAGGGTACCCTAAGAGTTTAGGATGCAGACAGGTAGTGATAGGAAGGGTAAGGGTTCTCTAGGTCAGAGGATCATCACGAGCAAAGGTTGAGAAGCAGTCAAGTACAGGAAGTGCACCGAGGACGACTCCGTTTTCCTGGAAGTACACAGAGTTGACAAAGACTAGTGAGGAAGATGAGGCTAAAGACGTGGGTCTGGGCTGTGCAGAAGGACTTGCCTCTGGAGTTCAGGCTTCCAAACACAGAGCTGGCCCATCAGGAATGTTTGAGTAGAAGAGCAACATTGGAGAAGGACTTTCCTCTCTGGCTGGTTTTTAGATTCCTGGCACACAGGTGCTGGAAGAGGCTGGTCTATCCCAGTCTCTACCTCATTCAGAGGAGGAGTTCCTTAGAGGATGTCTGAGTTGGTCAAGGTCAAAACATTGGGTGGCTTTTTCCCCAAGCAATATGGTGCCCACAATGTTGTGTTTGTTTGCACCCACTGGCAATCTTTAAGAGGCACCCTTGGAGGTCTGCAAAAATAGTCTTTTTGCAAAAAAAAAAAAAAGAATATGTGTAATTTACATTATATGAACGTTCCAACAAGTTGATATCATAGGCTTTGTACTTTCCATGAGGAGAGGTTTTATACACAAAGCAATGACTGCATTTGCATAAATTATTTTTTGAAAGAAAAGGAATAAAAACGTTAATATTGTTTGCCTTAAAAGCAGGATTTGTGTTAACTTTGACATACTGCATATAATCTTTGTTAGGGTAGTAAGCGAACTCCATGAAATCACTGGTGACAGAAATATAATATCGGACTCTTACACTTGGTGAGTAATAGACACTTTCATTAAAGCCATTGTGTTCCCAGGGAGATCAGCTAGGTGCTTTGTGACCACCTAGAGGGGTGGGATAGGGAGGGTGGGAGGGAGGGAGACGCAAGAGGGAAGAGATATGGGAACATACGTATGTGTATAACTGATTCACTTTGTTATAAAGCAGAAACGAACACACCATCGTAAAGCAATTATACTCCAATAAAGATGTAAAAAAAAAAAAAGCCATTGTGTTCCAATAATGACCGACACTAGTAGAGTATAGAATGCAGCTACTCAGTGTATGTCTGAAAGGTTACTGAATCTTTGGGGGCAATCATACGAAATCGCAAGTGTCTGGATGAGACATATTCGGCCTAAACAATGAGTAGTTTAACTGAATTTTTTGGTTTTGTTCAGTATACTTACATTGTAATATTTACACCTTTAGGCAGTTAATGCCAGAGAGGGAAGTAGGGGAGAAAGATTCTCTTTGGTTTCATGTTAAGTTACCTCTCAGTATTTACCTGATGGAGAAGTTTTGTTAGTATTTGGCATGTGAAAGACCCTGTTTTATAGAATAGAGGTCTAAGACCCAGAGGAATGAAATGTATTTGTCAATGAATATTAAGCCTTTACTCTGTGCCCGGCACTGTGCTAAAGCGTTGAGTAATCAAAGATAGCTCAAGCGCTGTCCTTTCTACCTAATGTTCACTGCATTCTTACCCCTAATGAGTAGAGAGTTGAATCTTAAATTTCGATTTTAGTGGAGGAAAAGCATTTTGTTTCCATTTGGAGGAGTATGGCAGAGGTGTTCAAGGAACGTACTTTCTTTAGCAACCACCAGGTGTCAGTACAGGACTTGGAACTCTTGGCAACAAACGCATTCTTGGCTTTCCTAACTCACTAAGGCCGTGCCCATTTTGACTTTTCAAAGGCGGTAGACCTCCACTGGGCCACTTTCTCCCAAATATTAGTGTCAAACACTTTCTCCTCAAGACTGCATCACTTTCCTTCACCTTTGCCTTATAAAAGTAGCACAAGTTCCTCGACCTTTTTCTACTTTAAAGCTTTTAATTCTGTCCTTCATGGTGATGGTTCTACAAAGTAGGGAGGCTATCGGGATGGGGGTAGGGGAGTTTCACGAAGCTCTTGTTGCTTCCACTGATCCCATCCCCCAAACCGGTGGAGCCCGCTCTCGGCTGATATGGGGAAAGGTGGAGGGTCTGTTCTTTTTCCTGCACAGAGAAACAATCTGATGGTGGAGCCTGATGGCTCCAAACCGCAGAAGGAATTGTACGGAGAGAAGCTCCTAGGCATCTCCACTGACCCAGCCATTTGCTTCCTCTTGCAGTGGTATGTGTTCACGTACGGACATTAAGGAACGGTGTGTTTGCTGACTGACAGGGGAAACCTTGGAGAGGCGGGTATTGATTTGTGTCATACAGGTTTTCACCAGTTTCTCATCCTGCCTCCTCACTTTTTTTTTGTTTACATATATATAAATAATTTTCTTACATTCTCTTCCATTATTGGTTATTACAAGATAATTGAATGTAGTTCCCTGTGTTATACAGTAGGTCCTTGTTGTTTATTTTATATATAGTGGTATGTATCTGTTAATCCCAAACTCCTAATTTATCCCCCATTTTCCCCTTTGGTATCATAAGTTTGCTTTCTATATCTGTCAGTCTGTTTCTGTTCTGTAAATAAGTTCATTTGTATCATCTTTAGACTCCACATATAAGTGATATCATATGGTATTTGTCTTCCTCTGTCTGACTCACTTCACTCGGTATGATCATCTCCAGGTCCATCCATGTGGCTGCAAATGGCATTATTTCGTTCTTTTTATGGCTGAGTAATATTCCGTGGTGTACATATAACCACATCTTTATCCTTTCTTCTGTCAGTCTTTTTTATTTGCCTCCTCACTTGAATGGGCAGGCTGCACAGGGAGCTGAGGCATTTGGTGTGGGGCATCGGGGGATAGGGTGGGAGAAACTGGGGAAGGGCTTCCTTGGACATCCAAGCGTTTTTCGAGCCTCATAAGATGTCAGAAGTGGTGGCAGCTGGAGGGATGTCAGTTCGAATGAGCTGCTCAGCTGTTGGTAAACTGAGGGAGAGACGGGCTGGGGAGCTAGAGACACAAAGTCAGCCGCTGGCTTCAGCAGCTAAGGCTCCTGGGGTGTGTGGCCTGCAGGGGATGGAGAGCCAGGCATGGCACGCAGCCCCAAGTCTATGCCCTGAAGTAAGGGCCCGAGTGACGCAAGGCTCTATGGTGCAGACACACTGTGGGGATTTCCTTCGGGCCAATCAGCGCGACTTGACAAATTGTAGTACAGCTAATTCCAGGCACTATTCAGATTCTGTTGTTTTATAGTGAATAAAATATTGTAAGTAAGGCAGCACATCAATAGGGATTCAAATATAGTTTCAGTATTTTGCTTTCGTAGAGATTTTCGTCATGACAGTTAAAGAAGATCACCTTGTTCTTGAGAACATCACGTAGGATGTCTTTAAAATATTCCATACACACACATGCCATTGAAGAGGGCGGCTGACATTCTTACTGGAGTCACGCCCAGCTCTGCGTTGAGCAGCAGCTCCCAGACCAGATCTGGGAAGGCTCTCAGACCTGTATTAGGATTGACTGATTGATTGATTGAATTAATTTATTAGTTTATTTATTTATGGCTGCGTTGGGTCTTTGTTGCTGCGCGCAGGCTTTCTCTAGTTGCCGCGAATGGGGGCTACTCTTCGTTGCGGTGTGCGGGCTTCTCACTGTGGTGGCTTCTCTTGTTGTGGCGCACGGGCTCTAGGCGTGCGGGCTTCAGTAGTTGTGGCACGCAAGCTCAGTAGTTGTGGCGCACGGGCTTAGTTGCTTCGCAGCATGTGGGATCTTCCCGGACCAGGGCTCGAACCCGTGTCCCCTGCATTGGTAGGAGGATTCTTAACCACTGCGCCACCAGGCAAGTCCCTAGGGTGTACTTTTTCAGCAGCTTTTTTCTTTTAAAGTTATTTAGTGTTGGCTTGACTTACAGTTGATATGGTACCTGCATATGGGATTGTGTAAGGGACAGATCTAGTTGTCCAAAATCAAAGTGTCTTTACTGTGTGGTGGCTTTAGATCATGGGCTCTGGCCTCTCCCACTGCTTCAGGAAATCCTACAGCAAGTGCCTGCTTGCTCCCGGAAACTGGAGTCTTCAGATTCCAGCCACATTGCTCTGTGTTAATTCTCACCTCTCAGCAGCAGTCTCACACTTCTCACTCCTGCTTTTCTTTTCAGATCACTGGGGTGATCCTGCTGGCCGTTGGAGTCTGGGGCAAACTCACTCTGGGCACCTATATTTCCCTTATTGCCGAGAACTCCACAAATGCTCCTTATGTGCTCATCGGAACTGGCACCACTATTGTCGTGTTTGGCCTGTTTGGATGCTTTGCCACATGCCGTGGTAGCCCATGGATGCTGAAACTGGTGAGTAGGTCACAATATAATACTTCTTTCTGATTCTGTTTTGCAAAAATATAAATCACGTGAAAGCAAAGTGGCCCTTCTTGAAGCCACAGACGAGTCCTTAATAGTCATTGACTCTAATTTTAGTGCAGGCTTTTACCTAACCCACCCTTTAATCCCCTAGAGGGAGAAACAACCCCAGATACAGCCTGACACACAAAAAAATCCCGTCCTGGTCCCTCAAGGTAGATGATGACAAAGCAGTGGCCAGCGGTTCTAATAAGCCATTTATAGCCTTGTGGCAAGATGCCCTGTTCCAGTTTTGAATTCTGTCTTAGAAATCTCTTCAAGCATGTGATGTGCAGCCTTGGTGGGTGAGGCAGCACCCCGAACACGAGCAGCCTTTCATTTCCAAGTTCCCAGTGGAGAAATACTTTTCTGCCTCCTTGAGCTGGGCTGTGCTGGGATGCGCGGGCACGCTGTCCTCTACGCCTGCACAGCCTGGCTCCGTGCAGTGGGAGTTGAGCTAAGCCAGAGCTTCCCCACTCAACAGACACAGCAGTGATGTTTCCCAAAGGGTAAGGATAGGCTGTTGAAAGGCTGCTGCTGCAAGTCTTAACTTTCTGGTAGACCAGTTGCCTAATTCTCTAGTCTCTTGCCTGTGCTTTTCATTAGTAAGAGTTTATGTGGAAGGCTTTCCCAGATAAAAGGCAGCAAGCGCCTCTCCTCAAAAGAAAATTTTGTTTAAAAGGATTTCTTTCTCTGAAAGGGGAGAGTAGAGATTCCCTCGGTGCTGGGTGGCCCGTCCTTTCTTGTTTAGCCCTAGATTGCAGTAACCCATGACACCGTCTAGTGACAGATACGGGTGTGAGGGTGATTCACTCCAAAGGAAGCACCTTCCAAATGGGCACTGGTCAGTCTCTTTGTTGGCAACCTGATGGAGGTCGTGCTTGATTTGGCCATTTTCTGTCCTGAAGACCGTGTGGGAAGCTGATAGCCTGGCCACAGCTAATCCTTCCAGGTTGGTGGAAAAGCCGTAGTGAGACCATATGGAGGCACTTCTGCTGCTGTCACCTCCATTAGCACTGTGAGTCTACCTTCTAGTACCTCTTATAGGCGCTAGTGTTTCCTTTTGGTCTAGTGTTGTAGTTTTCAACTTTGATCTGTGCCTGAGTCACCTGGGCTTTTTAAAAACACCTCTGCCAGAGGCCAACCGCCAGCCAGTGGAACCAGAAGCTGTGACGGTCAGGATCTGGCTCCACATTTTCTGAAAGCTCTCCAGGGGTGCTATTGCACGGCCGGTGCTGAGACCCTCTTCAGTACAGTGAGTAGCAAGGGAGGAATTAACTCCAGAGGCATGGAAAACAAACTGCTAAAAAGCCATCTGTCCAAACAAGAAGGGAGGAGACCTGGAGACCTGACTGACCCTGATGCTAAGTGGCTTAAGTCTTGAGGGGCAAGGATGTAACCTCTTTGGGCCTCTGTCCCCATTTATGAAAGAACAGTATTGGATTAACCCACCAAGGTTTCTTCCGGCCCAAAGACTATGACTGAAGCGGGCAGGAGTGGGCGTGCAACAATGGAGCAGTCATCTCTGGCTTCTTCTGAAGGTCTCATTCCATGCTGCCATTTTCTCCTGACGCTTGTGAGCTTACTAGCAAGTGACCCTTTTGGCGAGTAGAGAAGTTTGGGGGGCTTGGTGTTGGTTTTGGTCTTCTAAAAGCTATCATTTAGTTCCTTTCACCCGCTCGATGTTGTCCTGTGTGCATGCTCTATTATTTTATTTATTCCTCACCACCGCCATAAAATTCAGGTTGTGTTTTCGTGTTACGCGATAAAGACTTGGAGGTGAAACACCTTGTCCAGGTTCACACAACTAATGTGCAGAGAGCTGGGACGGGAAACCAGATAGGTGTCTTTCGAAAGCCAGGACTGTTTCTACTCCAGTATTTTCATTTGGAGAAAACTCGAGCCCTGCCACCTGGATTTAATACAGGCTCTCCCCAGCAGGCCTTCTGAAGGAGGAGCAGCTCTCCTCTGGAAGCTTCCAGAAGCAGAGAACCTCCTAGGGACGTGAAACTGCTGATCTAGCTGAACAGAGCAGAAGTCACTTGATTAGCTGTCCATCTAAAGTTTTACAGTCCTCATTTAACCTCATTAATTGCAAAACAATTGAAAATAACTCTTTTCACGCTATGGAGGCCCAGAACCGCGGCCCCTTTCCTAAGAGCTACACGGCAGAGTCAAAAGTTCTTTCTCCCACCTGCGTGCTGATGGTGGAGTCTAGGCCTGGGGTGAGAGTCTCCCTAGAGTAAATTGTGCTTCTAATTGCATTTTGTACCAAGCTGAGAGAGAGAAGTCGTGTACGTGGAGCCTTCTATTCATAACTGTGCGTTTGATACTTTAGTGTTTTCAGCGTGCTTTCAGCGTGCGGAGAGACTTTTATTAATATTTTGAACGAAACCAGCATTTTAAGGCAGTATTTCCTCCTTTGAATATATGTGCCCCTGGCTGAGAAAAATAATTTATGATCCCATGCACACATATATACTTTACAAGACATACGTACACTTTACAAGTAAGCAGTATGGCCACGTGCAGTGTACTCAAATTCTAGGGCATCACCAAAGGCCACTCCCAACATTCAGGAGCGTTGTATTTCATTTTGAGATGAGAAGAAGCAGATTCTAAGACATATGCCTCGTAGGAGAGGAATCAATTCTCTTTCCTTTTATCTGCTTTTCAGTCACAAAAATGGAAACCCTTAATGTCTCAGAAGTACCATATAACATCCCTGAACTTAGGCACTTGCACGCACGCGCACACACACCCACACACTTGGAAAGTACAGGAAGCATGAAATGTGTAAGAAGCACTGGGGGTTTTAGATGCTTGCGAACATTGTGGGTCAGCAGCGGAGCTGATTTGCTTTTCAAAAGGCTATCAACTCCGCAGGCAGAACAAGAGAGGTAAGCGACCCACTGCTGCGGGTGCCGCCGCATTCAGGCCGTAGTGAGGAAGGGTATCACGTGGGCCTGTGCACATCTGGGCCGCTCTGTCAGAATGGGAGGGATACAACTCCAAAGGAAGGGGGTTTGAAGCCACTTCATAGGAGATGTGCTTAAGGAAACAGGAGGGCTTGCCCGAACTGAGAGAAGCAGCCGGTCCCTCCATGGCTGTATTCACACAGACGAAGGGCCGTGGCATGGAAGAGAGGTCACACTGGTTCTGGCGTCTCCTGAAAGCAGATCCAACACCAGTAAGTGGAATTTACAAGTAGGCAGACTGTGGCCAAGCGGAAGGAGCCTTTCTGGCAATCGGAACAGTTTAAAATGTGAATGAGCTGCAAGGGTTGGGCGGGAGGGAGTGGTCTCAGCTTGCAGACGCCAGGCGACCCTGGTGAGGAAAGTGGTCTAAAGGACTCACAGAAAGGGTGGAACTGTGTCCTGTGCCCTCCAGAGTACTTTCTACCTCGAGGAGCCTAACATTAAGAATAGTGGATACTTAGTTGTAAAAAGCCCTTCCAGATTTCTCTTGGTTGAGCTGACAGGCATGATGCCGGTCCCTGGATGCGCTGTCCTCAGCCCGTGTGCCCCCAAATGCTTATGCACATTAAACAGACACACGCTTATGTGGAGGCTCGCATGGGAACATCTGGAGAAGAGGATTTTTCCACTTTTCCTTCTAGGGAATATGACAACTTGTCTAATTCCCCCTGACAAGAAAGGACCTAGCCCAAAGAAGCACTGTTCTCCCCCCGCCATATCTGACTGTGTCCTTGTCCACTTGCTTTGCAGTATGCCATGTTTCTGTCTCTGGTGTTCCTGGCTGAACTCGTGGCTGGCATTTCTGGGTTTGTGTTTCGTCACGAGGTGAGTACACACCAAGTGGAGAACTCAGTTCAAGGGTCTTTGGGAGGAGGATTTTTGAAACGTCTTGGAATGTGTAAAGGATGCAGAGAAGCTAGCTGGCGTCTCCAGTGGTATTTGCTAGTTTCCAAATGCCATGTACTATGAACTGAAATGCCCAGAAAATTCTACAGGTGGGGATTTCGCCAAACTTGAAACCTTAGTTGTTGACCCTCACTCTATTTCTTTATATAGCTGTCGCATGAAAAGGATTCTCCGCCTTGTTGGATTTTTTGAAAATCACTTTATTTTTGGCTGCGTTGGGTCTTCGTTGCTACGCACGGGCTTTCTCTAGTTGCGGCGAGCGGGGGCTACTCTTTCGTTGCGGTGCGCGGGCTTCTCATTGCGGTGGCTTCTCCTGTTGCGGAGCACGGGCTCTAGGCGCGCGGGCTTCAGTAGTTGTGGCTCACAGGCTCTAGAGTGCAGGCTCAGTAGCTGTGGCGCACGGGCTTAGTTGCTCCGCGGCATGTGGGATCTTCCCGGACCAGGGCTTGAACCCGTGTCCCCTGCATTGGCAGGCGGATTCTTAACCACTGTGCCACCAGGGAAGTCCTTCCTCCTTCTTTTAAAAAAGTGACCTTCCATACAGATTAAATACCTTAAAAGTAGCCACTTCAGCAAGGCACAAATGTATATCCGTATATCAAGATTTCTCAGAGGCCACAGGCAAGCCAAACAAGTCGTTGGCCAAAGGCGAAGTGCTGCATTTCCCCTAAGCAGCCTGTGCTCTACTGTCTCCTCCCTAGAGCCCCTGCGGGGCGCCCCCTGCCGCCCGGGGGTAAAATCCACACCCCAGTGGCGAGGAGCCCTGTGACTTCGCTTGGTGGTGTGGGAAAAGGAGAGAAGACAGTCACGATTAAAAACCCCTACAAAGCTGCACTTTTTTATTTACATGTAAAATTTGAGATTTCTACAGCTGGGGAGAATGACTTTGAATCCGGTTTTGCGATCAAAACTGCTAGTTTCAAGGACGCTCCCAGCAGCCCTTTGTCACATGTGGCCATCCTTCCATGTCCTGTCACTGAGGCTGCTCCATTTGGACAACGTATGGATGCTAACGCAGGGACGAGCTGCTCTCACGCTGTCCGTAGCTGCCGTGGTATCACTTTTCAGATGTGCATACTGATGACAGGCCGGAAAGTGTATACGCTACAATACAGTTCTGGTTCTAACTCCCCACTCGCCAAATTCATTATTGTTCCCTGTAAATAACGGTAAAGATAGAAGCAGCTACACATGTGTCCGAATGGAAAGAAATAGCAAGACGGAGGTAGGAAAGTCAGTGAGGTCGAGTGTGATGATAACTGTGGGTCTTGAAGTCTGGCATCACCTGTTCCCAGGCCCTGCCTTTGTGCTTGGCCAAGTCAAGTTCCCAGTGAGCCCGCCTTAGGCGCTTTCTCCCCCCTCTTCCCCTTTATCAGATGTGGCCTCTCAGATGCCAAGACGGACTTCTAGAACCATTTCATGTGGGCACTGCATCCAGAGCTAGATCCCCCGTTCTTATTCTCAGCTGAGGTAAAACCTGATACCTAGGACCTGAACATCCTCGCCTGCCTAACCGCTTTTCACTGAAAAACCATTTAGGGAAGTGGTGGCTGGGGGTTGCAGTGCCACTCTTCGGCCACCAGTAGTGGTCTTGAGTTTGGCTAAAGAGTCAAACACACATGACGAGAATAGGTCACAACCTAGCAGCATTGACTGAGGAGGATACAGTAAAGGAAACATAGCTTGCAGGCAGGGCAGCAGTGGGCTTGTTTCTTCAGTGGGAGTCCTCAAAGTGGTCCAGGCTCTAGTCTGTGTAGACCTGCCCACACCTAAGAGACGATGCACGTGCAATGAAACGAGAGGACACGGCTGGGCGTGGCAACCACCTTGGCTTAGAAGCTCCATGTAAATAGTGTCTCTTCATCTCTTGTAACTGTCCAATGGGCATAGCGTCCAGTATCTCAGCAAGGAATGCGCCTAGTTAGAAGAGTCACCATACTTAGCCCTAAGCTTCCCACCAGGTAATTATTGTCATTTGCTGAAGTCCAAGGCCAGAGTCATTTCACCAATCGGGGCACTTTTTACCATAAGCGGGGTTGCCTGGTAACACACCTGATGCTCCGCCTTCAGTAGGTTTCCAGGAAAACAGAACTTGAAAGATAACCCAAGGTCAAATGTGTTCACAGAGAAGGAGAAAGGGTTTTGCTAACCATTTATTAACAAGTAAAGTCCATGTCCTTTAGCCTCTTTTTCTCATCTCAATGAAGACAGGTAAGTGAAAGCTGGTTTTGCCCCACTCCTGTATGGTAGACTAGGGATCTGATTCTGGTCAAAACATCGGTGTTCCTGCCCGCCCCACACACAATGGCCTGTCCTTTGTCATTCTTCTGAGTAAGGGCAGAAAAAGTTATAGAAAGAAAGGCAGTAACCAATTCCAAGAAAATAACTAGAAAACCATCACAGCCCTTTCCGAATCTGACTAGCCACCTGAGTGGCTCATTGAACTAGGCAGGGTTCCTCCGGATTGGGGGTAAGGGAACATTTTTTTTTAAACTCCTGAGCTAACGACCCTGTTGGCCGATCTTCTGAGCTCTTTTGTCTCAGAAAACAGGGCATCCCCTCCCTGGCCTACATTTATTCAGAGACTTTCAGAAGAGGCTATTTTGGGGTGGAAGTTGGTAAGAATCCGTGTCCATCTGGGCTGCAGTGGACCAGAACCACATCGCCCCTTGTCTTCCCTAGATCAAGGACACCTTCCTGAGGACTTACACTGATGCCATGCAGAATTACAATGGCAACGACGAGAGGAGCCGGGCCGTGGATCACGTGCAGCGCAGCGTAAGTTCCAGGAAGGAGATGGGGCTGGCAATGGCCTGCGAGGTCGGGCCTTGGACTTGTGGGCTGCCGGTGACGCTGGACTGGCAGTGTTTGCTCTTGAGCCCCACTCTCCGCCTCTTGGCCCAGTTCCCTTTCCAACAGTGGACATCCAGTACTTTTTCAGGGTCCGCGTATCCAGGTAATTAGTGCCAAGAAGGACCACTCCCTCCGGTTTGCTTTTCATCCGTAAGGATGTGAGCATCCCAAGGAGAGCTAGTTTGCCCTTAAAATCTGAAGCCTTGGAACAGTGAGTGTAGGACAGCCTGACTTCGAGTTGGCTCCCTAAGACCAGCCTTCTGGAAATGGTGTCTTGAGGCCGGGCGGTGAGCTCAGGTGAGCTGTGTTCACCGGCTTGGGCGGTGCAGTGGGGTTGGAGAGCCGATCTCAGAGCAACCGAGGATCCTGCAGGCGTGTGAATGGCCTAGGCTGCCTGGTGCTTCTCAGAGGATATGAGGAAAGTAGTTGTTTGCTGCCTGGAGGTGCTCAAGCCTGACTGCCCATCAGGATCATCTGGAGAGGTTGTTTTGTTTTTTTTGTTTTCGCGGTACACGGGCCTCTCACTATCGTGGCCTCTCCTGTTGCGGAGCACAGGCTCCGGACGCGCAGGCTCAGCGGCCATGGCTCACGGGCCCAGCCGCTCCGCCGCATGTGGGATCTTCCCGGACCGGGGCACGAACCCACGTCCCCTGCATCGGCAGGCGGACTCTCAACCACTGCGCCACCAGGGAAGCCCCTGGAGAGGTTTTTGATTGAGGGGTGTCTTTTATTGTTGTGTTGTTTTGTTTTTACTTCAGAAGCAGTATTTTTATGTTTTTGGTAATTTATTTTGGTAGAATCTCAAAGTTACCCAGAAAAACTGCAGGAATAGTACAAGGAGCTGTACCCCTTTTTTTACCCAGATTCACCAATTAATGATATATTTTGCCCCATCTGCTTCAATATCCTCTATGTCAGCAGTTGGCACATCTTTGCTGTAAAGGGTCAAGTAGTAACTATTTGAGGCTTTGAAGGCCATGCAGTCTCTGTCACAGCTACTCAACTCTGTAGCACAAAATCTGCCCTAGACAACACGTAACACAGAGGCATAGCTGTGTCCCAGTAAAACTTGATTTACAAAACCAGGTAGCTGGTGGGCTGTAGTTTACCAACACCAACTCTCTCTCTTCCTCCATGTGCATCTTTTTTCCCCCTAAACCATTTATGTACGTATTAGTACAGATCTTGGGGAGAGCTTTCTAAAACCATTTTGGCCTGAGCTCCCCATCGACAGTCCTGATTCAGTAGATCTCTACGTCTGTCTCTTTAGCAGCACCTAATCACGCAGGTGATTTTGATGCTTAGCCAGGCCAGAGAGAGCAGCTGCTTGGCTTTGGGAGGTGGAAACCAACGCAATATGGCATCTAGGACTCACTTCGTCTGCTGAGTTCACGTGGGTATGCCAGTGAGTAGAATTGTTAGTGGAGCTTCAGCTCATCTTGACTCACCAAAGCCGTGCCTGTCGACTTAGGGCCTGGGCCCATGTTTTTCTTTTAAAAGCTGCAAGGTGCTGGGTGCAGAGACCACAGTGCCTTTGATCTGCCACACTTAATTCTTTTCCTTTTCCCGTTAACAGCTGAGCTGCTGTGGGGTGCAGAACTACACCAACTGGAGCACCAGCCCCTACTTTCTGGAGCACGGCATCCCCCCAAGTTGCTGCATGAACGACACCGATTGTAACCCCCAGGATCTGCACAACCTGACCGTGGCCGCCACTAAAGTGAACCAGAAGGTACTCGCTCCCTCTTGGTCCTGATGGGACTCAGTGGTGAATGTTTGGGGAGGGCTTTTTTGTCTCTGTGAAATTATGACAAATAGGTTAGAAATGATAGTCTTGGAGAGAGTCAGGAATCTTCCTTTGTGGTTCTTTCTGGCCAGGGAGAGGCACTGGGCTGCCCACTTCTGAAGGAGAAAGCCGTGCCTCAGCAAGACTCTACGAGGCATAGTTAGGAAGGGTTAGCAAGTGGTTCCTGTTAACCCTGATGCTGATGTCAGGGAATGTGGCCTTTCTTCTTTCTGGGTGTCTGTCTTCTGCTTGATGTACCTTGGAAACATGAAATTATTCCCAGCTGGGTGCCAGTCCTCAGCGGAAAGAGGGAGTTGACAGCGTCTGCTTCTGCGAGGAGGGTGGCCTTGATTTCAGGGACTTCACTGCCTTGGGAAAAGAAATCAACAACTTCAACTCACTCTCAACATCCTGACTCCCAAAGAAATTAGAGAAAAAAAAAAAAAACTGGCCGAGAGAAATTTGAAAGTTAGTACGTAGTAGAAATGAGGGAAATGAAACTTAGGTAGAGGAAAGGAAAATCAATTCTGTATTCCACTCTGCAGAGAATCTGATGAAGACATGATACAGCTGTGTGTGAGGGCTATCTATTCTTAAACATTTAGGGAAATGCCAGATAGAAACTATGTCTTGCTGAAAGAAAAGGGAGGAAAAAAAACCCTACTGTCGAGTTTACCTGTGGTTATGCCGCCATCAGGTAAATTTTCTTTTCTTACTAAGGTAAAGTTCTATTTTTTTTTTTTTTTTTTTTTTTTTTTTTTTTTTTTGGCCACGCTGCACAGCATGTGGGATCTTAGTTCCCTGACCAGGGATCGAACCCATGCCCCCTGCAGTGGAAGCTTGGAGTCTTAACTATTGGACTTCCCTGGAGTCTTAACCAGGGAAATCCCAAAGTTCTAGTTTTCTAAGGTCTTCAAAATTCTATGGGATCTGGGCCAACTACTGAATAATTCACAGAAGATAGCCATCCTTTCAAGATAAGAATGTTAAGAGATGGTTTCTATATTTTACCCATGTAATGTTGGTACCTGTAGCAGAACTGCTGCAAGGCATTGTTGCCATATTCTGGAAGCTCCTTTTGTCATTCTGGGCTTATTACTTGGCTGTTGGTGTGGTGAGGTAAGATGTTCAGTACAGACAGCTTCTTGTGTGAGCTAAGAGAACATCTGTTCCAACTGGAATTTTTTATGAACCCAAAGTTTGAGGCCTCCTTCGCCTCTCATCAGCAAGGTGACTTCTGGTTTCTTCATGGACACCTCCACCGAGCATCCGTATATGTCATTATGCTGCCATTGTATGAAGTGCTGAGCAGACCTGGCACTCAGTGCATGCTCCAATGTACAGAAGGCAAGACGTGCTTTATGGAGTGAGATATTGGCACAGCAGAGCCTCAGGAGGTCCTTTGTAGAGGCAGCAATCATCAACCTTGATAAAAGCCTTCTTTCTGAAAAAAAATTTCACCCAAACTACTTCTTTTGTGAAAGTTGAGGGCTTCGAAGTCAGGACCACAGGGTCTGGAGTCAGACTGCAGTTTAAATTCTGGCTCAGCCACTTGCTGGTTGTGTGATCTTGATCAAGTTACTTAACCTTTCTCAGCCTTGTTTTTCTCATCTGTAAAATGGAGAGAATAACAGTTCTTGCCCGTTAGGATTGATAGGAGAATTGAATGAGATAAAGCATCTAAAGCACAGTGCATGGCAGAGAGTAAAGGACAAGATGAACGTTAACTGTAAGGTTAAATGGTAGCTGTGGTGTAAATGTCACGACAATAACGGTGATGTTTGTCTTCCACCCTACCACCCTGTGCCTTTTATTAGAAATGATGCAGCAGGTCCTTGTAGGGAGGGTCTTTTGTTTGTATTCAAAAGCAGGCTTAGAGGCAGATCCTATAGTGCATCTCTAGAATCCTTACAGTGATTTCCAGAAAGATAGGGGAGCATTTTTTCACTTCACTGATAACCTACAAATTGGCCTCGCTCCCAGCCTCCCCCCCGACAATCCTACTCTACATTTTCCTGGGTGCCTCAAATACCTGGAAGAGATACTTCTCTCTCACTTCCCTTTTACCTCCAACCTGGCTCCCTCTGTGGGGAGAAAGTGAATGAAAACTGAAATTTGCCTAGGAAGTTTCATTAGATAGTCTCATTTAATGCCCACCTGAACTTCTCAGACCAATTATTTCCCAGGCCTGAGTCTGTGACACCTCATCTATAAAAGGTAAGCAGTGCGGATGGGGTGGAGATGTGGAGTGATAGTCGATGCTCATAAAGGTTAGCCTCCCCAAACTGACTCCCTCCCCCAGGAAGATTAACTCCCACCATGTCCTAGTTCTGTGGAATCCTGTTATATAAAATACACGTATTCTCAGTCCCCATAGATCTTTTAGTGTCTTGAACCCTGTGCCCTGATAGCACAGAAAGGTGGCTCTGGGCTCTTACCTGGCAGCCTGAGAAACCTACCTTGTACAAATCACTGGCAGAGGGCAGGAAGGTGAGAGCGGTTAAGCAGGATATTTATTGTTTTGTTTTGAGGACAGCTTTGATTTTGGTTTTGCTAAGCACGATGATCAAACATCCACAGGTTCAGTTAGCTAACAGCATTGACCGACCCCTACCCCCTAGGAATTCCTTGCCTTTTTTTAAAGAGCCAGGGCAAGAGGAAGAGAGTTATTCTGGTTGGCAGCTCCAGAGGTACCTCCTCCTCCCAGTACCTGCCTGGAAGCAGCCGTGCTACTCCTGCTACTGAAAAGCCTGCCACTTGCAGGTGTTTCCCATCAGAGGCCCTGTTGATTTAGACTTGCTGAGAGGGTGAGCAAATTACCTGTTCTGTTTCTGGGTGTTTCCTAGGACATTTAGCAGGTCTCTGTAGATTGATCTCACACCTGACAATCAGGCTTTCATTTTCGGAAATTAAGAGAGATCGTTGTGGGTAGATAAGAGAATTTTCGGGGAGAATTTGAGGTGGAAGGCAAACGTGCGCTGGGGTTGTAGGATCGAAGCAGTTCGGGCAGTCTGCAGAGCTAGGCCGAGACCTGGAAAATGGGCTTGTGGGTCCATAGAGTGAACAACAGAGGAAAAGCTGGAGAAGGAAAGCATTTATTACAACCTGGGTCTTGTATCGTTTAAACAACAATGAAGAAGCTAAAGCACTTTCATCTTTTCACCTTAAGTAACTCTCTTATTGCTATAATTTATTAATTTGCTCTTTGTTTAGAGTGAAAAAGGGTGGAGGAACTTTTCTTAGCGAAGAGTGCTTCTCAAACTTTAATGGGCACGTGAAACATCTGGAGATATTAACATTCATTAAAACTCATTAAAAATGAGTAACTCCGGGATCTGGCAGATTCTGGTTCAGTAGGTCTGGAGTGAGGTCTCAGCTTCTGCATTTCTAACAAAATCCCCAGTTAATGCTGCTTCTGCTGCTTGTAGCAAAACCCCGGTGCGAGGACCAAGGTTTAGAGAGAACGATTTTGCCAAAGTAGTACTAATGCCAGGCCCTTACTTCACTTTTCTGTTTTCTCTTACTGGTTGGAGTGGGCTTTTCAAAAATAATCTGACTGACTCTGATTTCTACTCCATTGTGGGAGATTTCATACTTTAGAAAACATATTCACCTTACGTGTAGAATTAAAGTTCACAGCAAAAACAAAAAAAAAAAGAAAAAATAACCCTATTTTCCCCCCCCCCCCCACCAAAAAACAAAAACACCTATCCCAAACTATTTTGCAGAGTAAGAAAATAGCCCACCTCACGTCTCTCTGGTTTTTATTACTGGGTTTGTGTTTCCGTATTTTGAGCTGATGTAACACTGGCGGGGGTCTGAACTTCATTCCCTGGCCCGAGCATCGCTGTGGGGAGGAGATACAGCAATGAACGACGACCAGCACAGAAAAACTCTATCTTAGCTGCTGCCATTTGGGAATATCCACCTCTCTTCTGGCTTTGACTTCTTCCTAACCCGAACTGACTTTCTTTCCACTACCTTTTGGAAAATAGTGTGATATATAGTTTCACTAGTAGAAATGAAATCAGTGAGCAAGCTTCTCCTATAAAGAGAGAAGCAAATTGCAAAACTTGCCATGAGCAATAATGCATTTCCTTTCCCACCCCTGCCCCGGCCTTCAAATTTGCATCAGGTAACTAAGGAGCATAGTTTGTCCATTGCATTGAAAACATGTGTCAAAGCACTGCTGCGAAGTTAATGCATCTTTGTCTTTGCAAACAGACTGTGAATGCATAAAATATCATTTATTAGAAGATACAGCACTGGCAGACTTTTCACAAGCTCTATGAGAAATGTTTAAACTTTGAATTTAAAAATGGGAGACATGTTTTTGGTTGTTCTTGTTCCTCAGATGTTATTACACTTTAGTGGGCCTTTCTTGATTAACAATAATCCTCTTTATCCTGTTTATGAAATTGTCTTGATTTTTCACAGACTTCATACATTCAAGTTGAGGCCCTTTTTCAGAAAACTGGAAAATGACCATGTCTTCCAAAGCTGAACACATCAGTTCAGAAGTCTAGGTTGATTTGGCCCAGTTCCAAACTACAGAAATACACTCACACACTGACACACATATATGTTCGCTAATTCCTGCTGTTTGAGCTGTCAGGCGTTTTAACAGGAAGAGTCAGCTTTTGCCTTTGCCTTACGAGTGATGCACAAAATTTGGTGTCCTACCTGGACTGGGTTGATAAAATATAATCCAGAATAACAACAAAACTAGTTTAGCAACATTGTCGAACTCCAACCAGACCATTTCTTTTAAAGAAATTAAACTTTATCATATTAAACTAACACTGAAATTGGTAAAATTGGTGTTGGTTTTAATCACAACATGTGGAGATTTCACAGGATGTTAAAGGGAAACTCACTTCATTTTACGAATGAGGTTATTGACATCATAATAGAGAGAGGGTAAGTGACTTCTTCAAGGTCCCATAGTAAATCTGTGGAAAATATGGCTCTAGAACATGGGTTTTTCCCTACTAAAAAAAAAAGCTTAATGGTCTCCGTAGGAAGAACCCTAAAATACCATAAGGTTGGCAGGTACTCAAACACCACCTTCTAACCAGAGGATTTCACTTTATTTACCTAAGATTCTGTCATTTGTTGTCAAAATGCTAGTAACTATGTTTATGATGCTGAGTTTTCCTGATCAGGGATGTAGAATGCCTTTGCACGTGTTTAAGTCTGCTTCTGTATCCCTACAGCATTCGCCTCATGGATCTTACAGACTTCTTGCTAAATTTCATCATACAACAGAAACGTTTGTGGATAAAAGTGTATATCTGGGATTTACTTTAAAATAATCCAGCCAGGGGATGCGTGTTGAAATTTAAATGAAACAAGATTGGCCATATGTTCACTGTGATTTTAGAGGAAGGGTCACTTGGGGGTTCTGTACCGTTTGTATGTTTGAGATTTTTCATTCTGTTTGCGAAATGAAGGTTGGGGTGTATGTGGGAGTGTCGCGAGGTAACCCAGCCGGTCTGGCCTGGGTGAAACATGTCTCTGAGACTGTGTCTCTGTGTTTTCAGGGTTGTTATGATCTGGTGACCAGTTTCATGGAGACCAACATGGGAATCATCGCTGGAGTGGCTTTTGGGATCGCATTCTCCCAGGTAATCTTGCGGTCGGACCTAGCCTTTCCTCTGTCTCCTGCTCTCCTTTCCCTCCCCCTGGTCTCCAGATTCTCTGGCGGCCTCCCCGTGCCTGGGGAAAGGCTGATGGATGGGGTCAGAACTCCTTGCTCATTAGTCCTCAGGTCATCTGTTTATTGATTTTCCTTTTTCAACTTAAATGAAGTTTTGCCATCAAGGGAATATTGGTTACAGTTCAACTAATGACTAGCTCCAGAAAAAACAACTCCCTTCTTCTGTAGGTCAAATGGAGGTTAGCTGAACAAAGTGTTGCCTTAATTGGAGCCTAAGCAACTCCAAACATCAAATGGCTGATTTGGATTCGGGGAGGTGGGGGTAGGGCTCTTTTCCTGGTTGACCTGTCCCTTTTTGGTTCTTAGTTCCCGGGGAATGTGCATGAGATCGCTCCCTTTTAAAGAAAGCCGAAATGTAGCAAATTTCATCCTGTCGTCATTATTGGATCTCAAGGTTTGATTATTGTTTCTTAAGAGGAAACTGAATTTGTGTATATGAAATGTTATATGCCTTTATCTCCACCCAGCCTCTAAAAAAGAATGGGAGAAGCCATTATGCAAACTAAGCAAGCCACACATACTCAAGGATGGAACATGATTAAGCTAAATCTAAAATTTTGCCCACCTGCACCAGGCGGTGTGTTGCCCCACAGGCTTCTGATCTCCCGGCCAGTTGCTATAATGTTGCTGTGGGTGGAAGGATCGGCATATATACCTAACAACCAAAAAAAAATTGATTTATCTTTAACACAGAATTTTTTTCAGACCAACAGATCATTTTCCCAACAAAGCCCAATTAGTGTTACCTCAGTAATGTTGCCATGGCTCTGGTTTTATCTGCCTGAATTCTATATCAGGTCTCGCAGACTATAATTACCCCTCCCCTCCGCGGCCCCTATACCACTTCCCTTCTCGCTGAGCAATGCAGATGCACTTTAATCTTCAAGTTTGTTCCTAAAACATCTTTATTGAAATATGGCCTATAAAGAGAAGCGCACACATTGTAAGTATACAGCTTAATAAGTTATCAAAAAATGAGCTTACCTGTGTACTGACCACCACTTAGATCAAGGCATGTTAGCCTGGCAGTTTTTGCACATGGAGGGCTTGGCCTCAGTTAAGTCTAATAAGCTTTTCTTCCCAAGAAGTTACCAAACCGTGTGTGACATTTCCTCTCACAAGGGCATGTGGGCCCAGCCAGCACGAGTGTGTATTTCTTGAGGCAGTTTTAAAAATCTTTTACCACGTTTTGTTTTTTTTTTTTTGCGGCTCGGTAAGGGCTTAAACCCTCAACACGCCAACACACACAGACCAGATTGGTGCCACAGACAGTACTGATTAACTCGGTCTCGAGAGACACATCAAAAGAAGTTGCAGCCCTGAACTTTCTTCTGGTTGCTATCCTGTTTCAGTAATAACACTTCAGTGACATATCAGTAATGGCCAGGGGACATTTTAGAGGATCCTGGACCATGTGTCCGACGCAGCGTGCAGGAGGCATCTGGCAGGTGCACATATGGTCTGCTTTACACATGTATGTGCAGTGTTGGGTTAACCACCTACAGGACAGGCTTGTGCTTGCGTTTGAGGAGGACCGTCCCCTTGGAGGAAGGAATATGGCTGCAGTCGGCCCTAAGGGCTACCCTAGACCCATGAAGGGACACGAAGCCGGTACTCTCCCTGGGGAAAAGAGAGCCTCAGAGAGCCAGGACTCTCGTGGATGAAACATCTTTTCATCCAAGAACCTTTCCATGTGGCCACGAGGGGTTGGGAAAACAGTCCTACTTTCATGAGTGAGGTGAACCAGGTCATAAAGAATCTGATTAATACCTCTCACACTTCTCACATCCCCGTGGAGGGATTTAGGGTGTAGACCAGTGGTTATCTGGCCCGATGAGCACTCATCTCTGTGTGCTACGTGGAAGAAACCCCTGCCGTGGGGCTCGCTGAGTTTGCTCTGTGGCCCTCTGGGGCAACGAGAAAGGGGCTTTGGCCCCAAGGAAGCCCCAGACAGACTCTCTTCACAGAGTTTAGGTTTCTTCAAGGTACTACAGAATTGTTGGGATAAGAAAACAAAACCCAAAGCCCAGGAGCATCGCAGAGGCAGTACCATTCACCCACGTGGCCGGTCAACCACAGTGGGGCAGAGACTTGAGATCTGCTGTGCTCAGCTTGGGGCAGAAAAAGGAATGGCCACGGCCAGCTGTTATTAGCCAGACGCACTAGGAACTGCAGCTTTTAACGGTGCCAGCAGCCTCAGGGTACCTGGAAGCTGAAGCTGGCTTCCAGTTGTCAGTAGATCCAGGGCCTCTCTGGGACCACGGTGGCCACTCACCAGATGCCCATTCAAGAACCAGCCTTACTCACCTGCCACCAAAGCTTTAGCCACAGGTGTTCAAAAATTCTAGAACAAGTGTTACAGTAAAACTTAGCAGATGTTGGCTGATACCGATAAATCAGTCACAGTGGCCTACGTGGTAGCCTTCGTAGAAGAAAGCAAGCTCTGCTGAGTAGAGGCCAAAGTGAGTAGGAAAGAAGAGAGCACCCTGCCCCACTCCTTACCTGCTCTCCACCTTCTCCTTGCCCTCTTCCTCACCTGCTCTCATGAGGTCCACGCTATCCTCTGTTGGAACAAACCGGCCTTGCACATCTGTTGTCTTAGAAATCAAAGGTAGTATAAAGTACAAGGGAAACTAAGCCGAGTCTAGCCTTTTAATAGACTGTGTGAGAACTCTGTCCTGTTACCTAACTTAGCTAACTTAAAGCTCTTGAGTGCTGTTTTTGGATAGCAGGGTTTGGGCAGGTGTTTAATATTCCTCTGCACAAAGTCCCAGTGCCTTTGCCCTCTCAAGGAAAAGGCCATTTGTCTGGACTTGATGGGAGGTCCTGCTGCCCTATGAATTTATAGCAGATGGCTGAGTGTGTTTTTATAGGGTACCTCCTCCCTGCATCTTTGGCAGCTACTCTTTTATTCGAGGGGTCTTGGGAACACACACACAGAGAAATAGCCTCACCTCCCTCGTCCCTAACATGACCTGGAAACCAAGCGTCCGAGTCTGGACACTTGTATTGCTCAGTTTGTGACACTGCTTCCCGCCTTGGTTGGCCTTCTGCTATGGGTCTCTGTATTTAGCACTTCTGTATCCAACGTAAATAGCTTCGCTAGACTTGGAGACTATTAGGCTGGAGTAATCCCCCTAAGCACAGAATGTTACAGTCCTGAGTAAGGACGGTGGAGCTGTTTTCCAGAAGGGAGAGTTGAGTGCTTTGCTTGAGGTTGGGTGGCTACTGTAGAGCCAGGATTACAATTCTGACGGTCTCATCTGGTCTGCTGTATTCAACATTTAGGCCAGAGATAACCTTTGTTCTTGCTTCACGTAGCACCTAAATGGAGCTCAGTTTGTGCCTTTATAATGAAAGGATTTGAGTCCGTGGAATTGCAAAGACAAAGGTACTCATTAGAAAAAAATACAGATCCTGGCTTCCCAGGTGGCGCAGTGGTTAAGAATCCGCCTGCCAATGCAGGGGGACATGGGTTCGAGCCCTGGTCCGGGAAGATCCCACATGCCGCAGAGCAACTAAGCCCGTGTGCCACAACTACTGAGCCTGTGCTCTAGAGCTTGCAAGCCACAACTACTGAGCCCGTGAGCCACAGCTACTGAAGCCCGGGCCCCTAGAGCCCTTGCTCCGCAGCAATACAAACCACAGCAATGAGAAGCCCACGCACCGCAATGAAGAGTAGTCCCACTCACTGCAACTAGAGAAAGCCCGCGTGCAGCAACAAAGACCCAACACAGCCAAATAACATTAAAAAAATACAGATCCTCTTCCTACCTATCCATCCCCTGACCCTCACCCCTGCAGGGCCTCCTCCAGGGCCCACAGGCTACTGAGATGATTCCTTACAGACCAAGGATTCTTTTCTGGGACTATGTTTACCTTTTCTGTATAGAGGGCAGGGAACAAAGGTGTCAATAGCCTTGATGAGACATGGCTGAATAAGGCTAACGAAAGTTTTTACTTATTCCCCTAGGGTTTTCAGGCCCTGAAACGGTCCCTAAAAGCATTTATACAGTTTTATTTCAAACCAGATACCTTGGCACTTACCCAGTTCAGTCATGAACGTAAAATCTCCACAGACATTCTAAGGATCGAAATTTTCGACCTATTGCTTTTGCCACTTTCTTGTTAAGAAAGTTGCCTTTTACACTTTGTTTGCTGGCCTCTCTCTGCCCCTCAGGAATCGGGGACCGGGCCACGTTTACCTCCCATGGTGATCGCAGGGGAAGACAGCCTTGCCCTGTCGCCTTTGCTGACCTGGACCCCACCCCTCTCTCAGCCCCTCTGCCGACTCTCGGAGTCCATCCTGTTCCTGATAATTAGCAGAGCCCCAGCGACGTGATCGCTGTTACTGGCGCTCTCTTTGTGGGGATATGCTTCGAGAAGGTTAGAGTATACCTTTTGTAAGTCTGCCCTTCCCTCTCTGGCTTCTCAGTTCTCAAAGGGCCTCCCGGAGGTTTTCATGAGCCAAAAGAAAGCAGAATATATAGTACAGACAAGGCCGAGAGTGGTAAAAATAAAATGTTACTTCCAACGATTAGATGAAAGCCAATTACAAAGTCTTAGACGACCCAATATAAATAATCTGACCTCAGACTCCCTAGGCTGTACGGCACTTGACACTTCGCCAGTCACGGGGAGAGGGAGAGGTGACTCTGGGGTCTCCATCCTGAGGGCTGTTTAGCGTAAGAGGCAAGCTCTCCTTTTCCTGTCTTCCTCCGGGGTTTAAAGCAGAAGTTTGTTCCGGTGCCCACAGTCTCCAGCCTTAAGACACATCAGCAGTGTGCTTCTGAGGGGCAGCCTGGAATCCCACAGAGCATACCTCTGTTCTTTGAGGCGCTTTTTACATATATTTAACCTAAAACAAAATAAAGATGGATTTTTCTGTGTACAGATTAATCGGGTCTAGTGGCAAGCGAGCGTTTGGTCCTGACTCTGAGGAAGAGGCTGTGTCTTTACCAGGCTTTCAGTTATGTACCTAGAAATAATCTGGTAGTAAATGGTATTAAGTATAGGATGTTTCCCCCCCCCTCCCCGCTTTCCCTTAACTTGGTGCTTAGGGAAATGAGAGATCAAAGTTTTCTCTCAAATATGATGAGACACTGTAGCAAATTTGACGTCAGTAATCCTGCGAACAATTCAAAACACCCACCATATCCCAAATCCTAGTTTTTCTTGCACTAGAATTAACTAAAATAAAAGCCAATATATGTAAACTGCTGTTTTCACAAAGCTTGTGTGTGCCTCAGCTCAGGAGTTTTTTTGGGAACAATTTCTGAGTAGATGTTAACATTATTGCCCGGGGGATTTTTGCAGAAACTAACGCCTGTGGCCGGCGATTTGTTCTATAAGTGAATATTGAAACACCTGCGTCTGAGTAAATATCAACAACTTTTTTTGCACTTAATGTATTTACCTGAAACTTTGTTCACGTCTTACTAAAGCATTCTAATATTTCGTTAGAACGGGACAGGCGGTATAGCAGGCACCTCTGTGCAGGGGAACAGAACATCTATTACAAATATGCCGTGTTTCACTGTGCTTTCCCCTGGAAGAGCAGACTCTATACTTTCTGGCGGCATTTTTTTAGTCCTGTGGGTATCATTTCCTCTAGAAGATGTTCGTTTATTTTACCTGGTGGTCGACAAGGTGGGTCTCTGCAGGGGGCTCTTTCAGAAACGCCACAAGAAGGACCAGGTGCGGGACTACCACTACGTTTCACCAGGATGGTCAGTTAACCATTCTCTAGCTACTGCTAACAAAAATTGCTTGTAAGACTTTTTGTTCTGTGCACTAAGGCTACAACAATTTTTTTTAGCTTTTTCTAGGGGGGTACGGGGCCCTCACACTTTTGGGCCCTCCCGTTTTGGGGGCCACAGGCCGGACGCGCAGGCTCAGCGGCCATGGCTCACGGGCCCAGCCGCTCCGCGGCATGTGGGATCCTCCCGGACCGGGGCGCAAACCCGTGTCCCCTGCATCGGCAGGCAGACTCTCAACCACTGCGCCACCAGGGCAGCCCAGGCTACAATAAATTTTAAACGCATTGAATACACCACAATTAATCAAATAGAAACCCACTTTCTTATACCATTTTCGAGTTTTCCAGAGGATATTGAAGTTTGCCAGATATTGATGAGATCGATCAGCTCCTTTCATATACCTGTCGTACTCTAATATGCATGTGGGCTTAGTTATCTGATGTCCAGTCCTCCTAACTTTCCTGTAGATGCTGTGGAGGAGTCATGAATAATGTCGCCATGCGGACTAACCTCTTGTCTTTCCATATAAGAAGAATCACTTCTCCCCTCTGTAGATTTTTAGATTTCTCCTTTAATTGGTTTGGTAGACCACGACTCTCTCTTATAGTCCCACAAACTCTTTTATTTTTCAACAATATTTTAGATGTGGACACACTGTTGTAATAATTGTCTTGGTAAATATGGTGCCATGAACCAAGATAAGGTTGTAGGACCGATAATATTGTTTCTTGCAGTTTCTTTCCTTCACCCGTGTAAATCTCAAGGTTGCATATATATCCAGTTTCACTTTCGCTAAGCACCCTGACCAAAATTCCGTATCTTGTAAGTTTTCCGGGATTATAGGTTTTGAATCTGAGTCGTCCTCTCCACTTTATCTTTGCCTCCTCAAGTGATAGCTCTTGTTTAGGTATCTAGATCAGTTGAAATCTGGGTAGAAAATAATCCAGAAGAGGTTTAACTTTTGAAATTCTGTCTGCAGGAAGTGGAGTTTCTGAGTTATCGTTAAAGTGAAGAAATGTCATTATTTGTTTGAACCTTCTTCTCGTCATAATCTTTGGAAAGATAGGTGTTTCAAGTAAGGGATCAGTTAACCAATATTCTTTCCAGTGTGACTTTATTTGTCCCATCAAAATTATTAATCCAAGAAACTTCTTCATGTCACTATTGGTTACAGCAGTTCATTTTAAAGCCTTATACTTTTTATACGATTTTTCATTCTGTTGGTGATAACAGGTTCGTTTGAGAGGCGACCAACTCGAAAAAGTCATTACCAAAGATGAATTCTGTTATTTCACTAACACTTTGTGCGTTATTAGTCAATAGTTACACCTGACACTCCTATAAAGTCTAATTTCCATGTAATATTGTCTTCAATCCACTCTTCTGTAGAAGCAAAGAAGCATTCTCCAGCACCATGAGTTTCATTTTCACTTTCCATATCAGAATCAATCACTAAGGTTTTTTTGTCTTTTTGTTGGTCTAATATTCACATCGTCTGAATCAGAACTATATTCTGAAGAACTGTCATCTTCTGAGACACTAGTATATATATATATATATATATATGTCGCTTGGACAATCAGAGAAAGTATCTGCCTAAAATTCACCGAAAAATTCTTCTTCACTCAAACTTTCATGATGTCAGTTTTTAAAATTTTACGGTAATAAATTGCGTTCATAGTATACATAAGGTTGGAACAAAAACCTAACGGATCAAAATGTGAGTGATAACGACAATCATAAGTTGTATAATGAACCCTTGATCAATTTTAAGCTCTAACAACTTCACACAGTGATGTTAAAAAATAATTTTTAAAAAAATGTCTTCTCCCATGGGCAAACAGAAGGTATATCGTTGCCCTAGAAATACAAAACGTAGTTAGTTTGAAAGCAAATAGCTTTTGTTTTTACTTATATTTTTAAAAGTTATTATTTCTGTGAGAAAGTTTGTCTGGTGCCCTTAAGGATGATGCTGTTTCTGTTTGAGGAAAAAAAGATGGAGGGACATGCTATATTTCCTTGAAAGCAGACATCTCAGATGCAAGAAATATTGAAGTGTACTGCAGAATTTTCTGGCTGTATGGCTCGTGAATTGCCATGCGGGCCAGGAGCATTGCAAACTGTGAAATGGAATGCTGGCTACTGTTAAGTGCTAAAATACACATGAGGTCAACGAGAAAAACCTAAAGCGCTAAGCTTTACAAAGAAAGGAGGGTCTAGGAACTTGAGATCAAATAAAGAGATGCCCACCGACAGTCTGCAGTGTAAGGCAGGAAGGAACCCTTGGTGGCGTGAGGCAGAGGAGTTATTCTGGAGAGGAAAGGGGTCTAGGCCCCAGGGTGGGAAAAGGGGCTATCCTTGGCTAGAAGACGGTGGAGCCTTAAACTCTGTGTGGGTTACCTGTGTGGTTTGGGGGAGATTCTTTAACCTCTCCTGAACCCATTTTCTTCTGTGGACAGTTGGGATGGTAATACTGCCCAGGCATTTAGTAAAGATTAAATAACTCGATATTCCTGATTGTGCTATGTGCCTCTAATACTTGCGTTTTGTCTGGCATCTGAATTTTGAGCGTATCAAGTGTGATCCGGTGTATGCTGGTCCTAAAAAATGGTAGTTCTAATGAAAAGAGACAAGCTATAAGGTTCAGAGTCCTTGCACTCACGCAGGGGATTTTAGTTTCTCATTTGGCACAGTATTCTGGAGGTGACAGCCATGGTTCCTCTGGCCACTTGGTGGTACATGCACGATACTACGTATTTTGTGGCACAAAATGATGGTGGCCAGAGCCTTGGTAGGAGA
This sequence comes from Monodon monoceros, assembly GCF_005190385.1. NCBI lineage: Eukaryota > Metazoa > Chordata > Mammalia > Artiodactyla > Monodontidae > Monodon > Monodon monoceros. The sequence goes on from NW_021703779.1 coordinate 34,227,149, forward strand.
CAGGGTAAGTCCAGTCGGGTGATTTTCCTTACCTGACAGAAGTTATAGTTTGCAGATTTCACAGCACGATTTCCATTTGAAAAAGGAAGGTAAGACTCTGGTATTTCACCAAGAAAGGGAGGCAGGTTGGAACCTGCAGGATTGAGCGGAGAGCTAGAACAGAGTTGAGGTGTTGCCTTGACCAACGGTGGGACCCAACGTGTCACCTGTAAGATAAGGGTGAGCAGATGGACTGGATGAGTGGTTCTCTCACCTGGAAGGCTTGTTAAAACACCAATTGCTGGACCCTATCCCCAAGAGAGTCTGATTCAGCAGGTTTGGGGTGGGGCCTGAGAATGTGTTTCTAACAAGGTCCGAGATGATGCTGATTCTGCTGGTCCCGGGGCCACATTTGACACTGTACTCGATTATCTCTAAAGGTCATTGCCACCTCTGAACCAATTAAGCATGGCCAATTGCTTAAGGAGAAGGGATCCCACATGGCCAAGAGAAGCTGCAGCCCTCTACACTCCAGTGCACAATCAGGGTCCTGTCCAAAGAGCGATCCTCCAGCAGGAATGGGAATTTTCATTTCCTATGAGCAGATCCTTAAGCACCCGCACTTAAGGATGTCTTGCTAGCGCCACAGCAGCTTTTTATCAGATCCACCTGTGTTACAGGTTAAGTCAAGGCACAAAGTGGGCAGAAGACTGAGGTCTTCTGAGGAGGTGGAGGTACCCAGATATTGGTTGTGCCGGGGCCCCTGAAAAACCAAGGGGTAGACCTTGGGTGTAGATGGGCCCATTTGGGCCTAAAATATCTACATGGTTTAGAGACAAAGAGAAATTAAAGCCCCCGCTCCGCCCCACTTCTCACAAGCCATGACTGACTTCACTGGCAAGCTCACCCAGTCAAGGATTAGCGTCCCATTGTCTCAAGGAAAAGAACTATTATCCCGTCAGCCGGGTATGGCTGGGGTATCATCCCATGTTGAGATAGCTTCCCAATGCATGCGCTTATGGTTTTGAATTCTGGCATTCTGCGGTACTTAATTTTTTTCATTACTCTCAGAACACATGAACACATTTTACGACTACTTACATGTCAAAAGTTTTTAATGGCCAGAGCAAGCTAGACTTGGAACCTTATGTTCAGTTGGAGAACCTCCAACTGACCTCCACTAGCACTTAGACTCCCTAAGTCTTAGTTAGATCCCACTACTGAAATCGGGTTTGATCGTTTTCCCTAGTGCCCTTGCCCCATTCATGTACAAAAGCCCTCAGTTGTGAAACATTACATCGGAGGGGGGTGTGTTAGAAATGTGTTAGCTCGGTGACTTCACAGCCTCGTTCTCTTTTTCCTTCTGCCAACAGCTGATTGGCATGCTGCTGGCCTGCTGTCTGTCTCGGTTCATCACGGCCAACCAGTATGAGATGGTGTAAGAAGGTGAGTGATGGTGGGGGGAGGTTAAATCTAGGATTCTCCCTTTGGGGCACATACTCCCCTTCAAAGGGACAAGAGTGCTGCCTGGCCACTTCACTCTTTGATGTCGGTGGCACTTGGCCACATGCCGAAGCCTCATTTCTGTGGTGCTGGGGAGGAGATGTGAGCACTGCTCTGGAAAATGTCGAAACGCTCTCTTCAGCTTGTTACCTTATTTTAAGGCCTTATTAATGGTGAGTCACTCACATGTTTTAATTTCTCTTAGTCTTTCAAGAATGATGGAAGAAGAGACCCGTTTTCGAAAGGAACTGCAGCAATCTTTGAAAGACTTCCAAAGAATGTTAGAGCACAGTACATAATACACCTGTCCTAACACCCTCACCCCGTGCAACTGACACTCCCACACAGTCTCTGCTCCACCTTTGAGCCTGCATCATGCGTAGCATCCCATCTTGTGAAGCCCTGTTGTGCCAGAGTGTAGCCAGGTTCCCTGCATCTAGTCCTAGGGGACCCCACCCAAGGCTCTGTGTGTGCCACCTCCTCCATCTGTACGTGGTCCAACTGCAGCTCATTGTAGGTGACTGGTTCTCCATACCATCACTGGCCCTGCAGGGCCCTGCATGCAGTGTGGGAGGCTCCTGTTAGCCCTTGATCATGATTGATAAATGCCACACCCCCCTAGATGTAGATAAGCAGATAGCTACCTGTTCTTTTGGCTTAATCTCCTTTGGTTGGGTTTTCCCTTTTACTAAGGCTCTTGCCTACCTTCTTCAGGCTGCCTAGGACATGTAAAGAGAGGCATTGGTAATTGTCCATGAGGAGAAAAAGGCACGTGTCATGCACGAAGGAAATTGTCGAGCTTTGGGTGGCATCCTTGCTCCTTACTGTTACACGCCTGGGAACTTATAGACAGTTTAGTGCACCTGTATAATCCTTTTACAAAGCTGTATTGTTGCTTCCTGTGAAGGAAATAATATTACTTCTGGTTTTACCCAATTAACTGCTATTGTTACTTTACTTCTTTCTATATTTTTTCTTTGCATTAACATTACAGACATCGAGGACCTCATCAAATGAATTTAAAAATGAGTGTGAAGGGGGAACAATAGTCAAAATATTTTTAAAAGATCCTAAAAAACAATTCCTCTGTCTCGCATGCCAACAAGAATGCATTGATATTGTGAACATTTGTGATACATGTGTTAATAAATAGTCATTACAAATTGCTGTGCTCTGGTTTTGTTCTTTGGTTAAGTTTTTAAACACATTTCTATATTCCATCTTGTTCCACAGGGGATTGGAGGTGGACCACCTTACACAATGACACATCCCCCCATACAAGCTCCCACTCCACTGAAATAGCATGGGGCAGTGTAAAAATTGAAGGGTTAGATTTTTTTTAATGGACATTCCAGGAACTTGAATCACTTATCATAAACAGGATGTACTGTTGGCTGCAAACATAGACGCTTCATATATCAGGCTAGAGGAAGATTTCAGAGTTTTTTTTTTTAAGTCTGGATGTCATTTTAAAAAAAGGAAATGAGCATGTATTCTTCCTTTTATTGTTCCTAACGAGCATGTATTCTACCCTTCCTTCCTTCTTCTCTGGATTGAATAAACTGTCTAGAGAAGAGATGACATCATACCATTCAGTTGTCCCAATGCCCTGGCTTGTACTAAAGTATGAAATCCTTACGCTTGATTTAAAGAGCATTTTAGCAATAGGTGCAGTATATATTATCTGCAATCTATTTTTTCCTTCTTAATGAACCATCCTTAAAAACTAGTAAAAGCATTTATTGACCTGTCCCCAAATAAGTGGATTAAAAAGCTCCCTCTTCTCTGTAATTAGGATGGAGATGGTGTTTTAACTATATGCATTTATTAGCCTGAACTCTGCCTGAGGTAAACCCTAAAAGGCTTATGAAGGCTACTGACCCACACCTTCAGATACTGCCTCGTCAAAAGGTCAGCATTTTTAGAGAGTTAAGTAGATCTCTTCTATGGAAACATATGTAGCCCAAAACTTTTCAAAGTTTCATTTAAATTTCTATTCTATAATAAAATGAGGCTTCTCTGTAAAATCCTACATAGAGTCCCACGCAGGGTTCACCTTTTTGCAAACTATGCATTAAGTAGTATACTGATACAAATACTGTTATATTTTGGTAAACAAGAAATCTATACACTTTCTAAATTGAGTTCAGATCTCACCATTATATAATTTCAATGTGAAACATTTTGACTAAGGTTGATTTGACTTTAAAACTATAAAATATTGCTATTTCTGACCTTGCTCAGAAATAAGATATATTTAGCTTTAGACAGTACTGCTGAACATTATTCCAAAGTCGTATACTAATTCATACTCCCACCACAGTGTAGAAAAGTTCTAGTTCCACATCCTCACCAACACTTGTTATTCTCAGACTTACGTTTTAGCCATTCGGTGTGCATGGTGGTATCTCAGTTTGCCTTCACATTACGATTAATGATACCGAACACTCAGTCTGTCATTGACCACCTTCATGTCCTCCTCCATTTTTTTGTTTTGGCTGCACCACAAGGAATGGGGGATCTTAGTTCCCCGACCCACTGGATTGAACCTGTGCCCCCTGCAATGGAAGCATGGAGTCTTAACTATTGGACTGCCAGGGAAGTCCCAATAGCCTCTTTTATGAGGTGTTCAAGTCTTGTGTGTTTTTAAAAATTCAGTTATCTTAATTGATTTGTAGGGATTCTTTATGTATTTGTGATGCAAATCCTTACTTGGATGTATTTATTACAAATATTTTCTCTCAGCCTGTCATTTGACTTTTCACATACAGTCAATTCTTTTTTTTTCCAGCTTTACCAAGATATATTTGATATAATATCGTGTAGGCTTGAGGTGTACAAGGTGATGACTTGATCCACTGATACACTGCAAAATGATTACCACAGTAGGATTAGTTAACACCTCCATCACCTCACTCAATTACCATTTCTTTTTTGTGGTGAGAACATTTAAGATCTACTCTCTTAGCAACTTTCAAGTATATAATACAGTATTGTTAACTATAGTCATCATGCTGAACTATAGTTCTGATCCCCAGAACTTGTGCATCTCATAACTGGATGTTGGTAACCCTTTGATATCTCCCCATCTCCCCCACCTCCTAGCCACTGGTAACCACCATTCTACTCTGTTTCTCTGACTTTGTTTTTCTTTATATTCTACATATATGTGGGATCATACAGTATATCTTTCTCTGACTTATTTTACATAGCATAATGCACTCAGGTCTATCCATGTTGTTACAAATGGCAGGATTTCTTTTTTTCTCATGGGTGAATAATATTCCATTGTATATATGGATCACATCTTCTTTAATCATTCATCTGTTGATGGACACTTAGGTTGCTTCCATACCTTAGCAATTAAGTAACACTGCTATGAACATTGGGGTGCATGTACCTTTTTGAATTAGTGTTTATGTTTCCTTCAGATATACACCGAGGAGTGGGATTGCTGGATCATATGGTAACTCTATTTTTAGTTTTTTGAGGAACCTCCATACTGTTTTCCATACTGGCTGCACCAATTTACATTCCCACCAACAGTGCACAAGGGTTCCCTCTTCTCCACATCCTTGTGTTCTCTCGTTTCTTTGATAATAGCTGTTCTAACAGGTGTGAGGTGATATGCATTTCCCTGATAACTAGTGATGGTGAGCACTCTCTCAAGTACCTGTTGGCCATTTGTACGTCTTTGGAAAAATGCCTATTCAGATCCTCTGCCCATTTTTAATTGGATTTTATTTGCTATAGAGTTGTAGGAGTTCCTTATATATCAATATTTTGGACATTAATGCCTTATGTGTAGTTTGCAAATATTTTCTCCCACTCTGTAGGTTGCCTTCTCATTTTGGTGACTGTATCTGTTGCTGTGCAGAAGCTTTTTATTTTAATGTGTAGTCCCACTTGTTTATTTTTGCTTTTTTGTGTGCTTTTGGTTTCATATCCAAACATTCGTTGCTAAGACCAATGTAAAGGATCTTTTTCTTTATGTTTTTTCTGGACTCTATTTTTCAAATTCCCATATGTTACATTCTCCATGGTTCCCAAGTTGCTTTAACAGAACAAGTGGAGCTGAGTTAGCTGAAGGTGTGTGTGAAGTTCTACTTCCTTGCTCAAGAAGTAGGCTACAACTGAGCTTTTGGTTACAGGACAAGCATGCCTGCTCATAATAACGAGCAAGAAATCTAAGCCAGTACCTTGAGAGGGTAGGGATTGTTTTCATTTAATAGATGAAGGTACTAAGACTTCGAAGAGTCGTGATCTTCCAAACCCAGTGTCCACGACAGCTGAAATGCCAGAATGTGCTTACATTGCAAAGCTAGAATTTCTACTCCATATGAGTACCATTTCACACAAATTAATCATGGAAATACCCATTGCTTGTCTACCAGTGCACACGTGATCAACAGGTAAATGTAGAGTAGCCAATCCACTTGGAGATAATTACAAGGGATTCTATAACTACCCACTTCCTTTAACATAACAGCATTTCATTTCAAAAGATTACATAAATAGTAAAATTTCAAGCTGCCTTAAATTTTTTTTTACACTTTATGTATTTTAAATCTCAATAGAACTTTTGAAATAAAAGGTGAAAAGAAAACGTATCATGAGAACTTCTAGTTCCCAAATTAAATTCCTGTGAAATATTCCAAACTCATTTTTCACCAGTTACTACTTGGTGAAAGTAGTTTTCTAGACTACTCTACCTTGGTATCAGGAAGTGCCTCATTCTTCTACTTTCAGACTGGACATACCCATCCCAGTCCCTGAAGTTTAAATTGCTAATAAGCAAGAAGTAGGGTGACATTAAGAAGTAGGGTAAATGAGAGAAATGCAAATCAAAACTACAATGAGGTATCACCTCACACCAGTCAGAATGGCCATCATCAAAATATCTACAAACAATAAATGCTGGAGAGTGTGTAGAGAAAAGGAAACCCTCCTACACTGTTGGTGGGAATGTAAATTGGTACAGCCACTCCGGAGAACAGTATGGAGGTTCCTTATACTAAAAATAGAACTACCATATGACCCAGCAATCCCACTACTGGGCATATAACCGGAGAAAACCATAATTCAAAAAGATACATGCACCCCAGCATTCATAGCAGCAGTACTTACAATAGCTAAGACATGGAAGCAACCTAAATGTCCTTCAATGGATGAATGGCTAAAGAAGATGTGGTACCATACATACAATGGAATGTTACTCAGCCATAAAAAAGAACGAAATAATGCCATTTGCAACAACATGGATGGACCTAGAGATTGTCATACTGAGTGAAGTAAGTCAGACAAATATATGATATTGCTTATGTGTGGAATCTAAAAAAATGGTACAAATGAACTTATTTACAAAACAGAGATGTAGAAAACAAACTTATGGTTACCAAAGGGGAAGGGGGGAGGAGGGATAAATTGGGAGATTGGGGTTGACATATACACACTACAATATATAAAACAGATAATAAGGACCTACTGTATAGCACAGGGAACTCTTCTCAATACTCTGTGATGACCTATATGGGAAAAGAATCTAAAAAAAAAAAACTGTCATGAAGAACCTAGGGGTAAGACAAGAATAAAGACACAGACCTACTAGAGAATGGACTTGAGGATATGGGGAGGGGGAAGGGTAAGCTGTGACAAAGTGAGGGAGTGGCATGGACATATATACACTACCAAACGTAAGGTAGATAGCTAGTGGGAAGCAGCCGCATAGCACAGGGAGATCAGCTCGGTGCTTTGTGACCGCCTAGAGGGGTGGGATAGGGAGGGTGGGAGGGAGACGCAAGAGGGAGGGGATATGGGGATATATGTATATGTATAGCTGATTCACTTTGTTATACAGCAGAAACTAACACACCATTGTAAAGCAATTATACTCCAATAAAGATGTTAAATAAATAAATGTTGGGGACTGAATGGAGTTTTCTGTTACCTTATTAACTGCCAGAAAGTGACAATATGAGTTAAGCAGCAGTGATCAACACCACAAATTAGTCATCCTTAGAGGCAGCAGGGTTTTGGCTGTTACATCAGACATCTTGGGTTCGTGCCTGGAAACTTCCTTGGGCAAGTGTCCTTTTAAAATCAGAATCTGTGGTGAACTCATCTAATGGATGGTTCCCACTCGTCTGGGAGTCAGAGGAGGCCTGGGCTCAGGTCCTTTCCCAGCTATGTGACCTTGGAGAAGTGGCCAAATCACCTTAAGGCACAGTTTCCTCAGTGGTTAAATTGGTTGATCCAGTGCTGCCTCTTACAGGCCTGTTTTACAGGTCTGATGAGCTCATGCCTGCAAAGCATCAGGCTCACCCCAAGTGCTTAATAAATGGTGGCCAGTATTATCATTACTAGGATAACCATATGTCATCCAAATCAAGATACTTTGACAGCAGAAAGGGGCATAAAACAATTAGAATGATAACTTTTTCTGAAAGATTTACTACCTGACCCACAAATTGTTGTCTTATATTGGTAGACCAATAAAATGGTTCTATTCAGGAGCTATGTTCAATTGTAAAATTCCTTTGAAGAAATTAAACATCTATCTCTGTACATTAAAGAAAATTTGAAAACTTTCTTAATGTTGATGATGTGATCATTAAAAAATATTTTTCTTGATATATTTTTTAACACCTTTATTGGAGTACAATTGTTTTATAATGGTGTGTTAGTTTCTGCTTTATAACAAAGTGAATCAGCTATACATTTAATCCCATATCTCCTCCCTCTTGCGTCTCCCTCCCACCCTCCCTATCCCACCCCTCTAAGTGGTTACAAAGCACTGAGCTGATCTCCCTGTGCTGTGCGGCTGCTCCCCACTAGCTATCTATTTTACATTTGGTAGTGTATATATGTCCATGCCACTCTCTCACTTCGTCCCAGCTTACCCTTCCCCTCCCTGTGTTCTCAAGTCCATTCTCTACGTCTGTGTCTTTATTCCTGTCTTGTCCCTACGTTCTTCAGAACTTCTGGTTTTTTTTTTTAGATTCCATATATATGTGTTAGCATACGGTATTTGTTTTTCTCTTTCTGACTTCACTATGCATGACAGACTCTAGGTCCATCCACCTCACTACAGATAACTCAATTTCGTTTCCTTTTATGGCTGAGTAATATTCCATTGTATATATGTGCCACATCTTCTTTATCCATTCATCTGTTGATGGACACTTAGGTTGCTTCCATGTCCTGGCTATTGTAAATAGAGCTGCAATGAACATTTTGGTACATGACTCTTTTTGAATTATGGTTTTCTCAGGGTATATGCCCAGTAGTGGGATTGCTAGGTCGTATGGTAGTTCTGTTTGTAATTTTTTTTTTTCTTTTTTTTTTAAGTACGTGGGCCTCTCACTGTTGTGGCCTCTCCTGTCGCGGAGCACAGGCTCCGGACGCGCAGGCTCAGCGGCCATGGCTCACGGGCCTAGCTGCTCCGCGGCATGTGGGATCTTCCTGGACCGGGGCACAAACCCATGTCCCCAGTATCGGCAGGCGGACTCTCAACCACTGCGCCACTAGGGAAACCCTATTTTTAGTTTTTTAAGGAACCTTCATAATGTTCTCCATAGTGGCTGTATCAATTTACCTTCCCACCAACAGTGCAAGAGGGTTCCCTTTTCTCCACACCCTCTCCAGCATTTATTGTTTGTAGATTTTTTGATGATGGCCATTCTGACTGGTGTGAGGTGATACCTCATTGTAGTTTTGATTTGCATTTCTCTAATGATTAGTGATGTTGAGCATCTTTCATGGGTTTGTTGGCAATCTGTATATCTTCTTTGGAGAAACATCTATTTAGGTCTTCTGCATTGAGCTGCATGAGCTGCTTGTATATTTTGGAGATTAATCCTTTGTCAGTTGCTTCATTTGCAAATATTTTCTCCCATTATGAGGGTTGTCTTTTCATCTTCTTTATGGTTTCCTTTGCTGTGCCAAAGCTTTTAATTTTCATTAGGTCCCATGTGTTTATTTTTGTTTGTATTTCCATTTCTCTAGGAGGTGGGTCAAAAAAGATCTTGCTGTGATTTATGTCATAGAGTGTTCTGCCTATGTTTTCCTCTAAGAGTTTGATAGTGTCTGGCCTTACATTTAGGTCTTTCATCCATTATGAGTTTATTTTTGTGTATGGTGTTAGGGAGTGTTCTAATTTCATTCTTTTACATGTAGCTGTCCAGTTTTCCCTGCACCACTTCTTGAAGAGGCTGTCTTTTCTCCATTGTATACTCTTGCCTCCTTTATCAAAAAGGTGGCCATATGTGCATGGGTTTATCTCTGGGTGTTCTATCCTGTTCCATTGATCTATATTTCTGTTTTTGTGCCAGTACCATACTGTCATGATTACTGTAGCTTTCTAGTATAGTTTAAAGTCTGGGAGCCTGATTCCTCCAGCTCTGTTTTTCTTTCTCAAGATTGCTTTGGCTATTTGGGGTCTTTTGTGTTTCCATATAAATTATGAAATTTTTTGTTCTAGTTCTGTGAAAAATGCCATTGGTAGTTTGATAGGGATTGCACTGAATCTGTAGATTGCTTTGGGTAGTAGAGTCATTTTCACAATGTTGATTCTTCCAATCCAAGAACATGGTATATCTCTCCATCTGTTTGTATCATCTTTAATTTCTTTCATCAGTGTCTCATAGTTTTCTGCATACAGGTCTTTTGTCTCCTTAGGTAGGTTTATTCCTAGGTATTTTATTCTTTTTGTTGCCATGGTAGATGGGAGTGTTTCCTTAATTTCTCTTTCAGATTTTTCATCATTAGTGTATAGGAATGCAAGAGATTTCTGTGCATTAATTTTGTATCCTGCTACTTTACCAGATTCATTGATTAGCTCTTGTAGTTTTCTGGTAGCATCTTTAGGATACTCTATGTATACTATCATGTCATCTGCAAACAGTGGCAGCTTTATTTTTTTCTTTTCCGATTTGGATTCCTTTTATTTCTTTTTCTTCTCTGATTGCTGTGGCTAAAACTTCCAAAAATAGGTTGAATAATAGTGGTGAGAGTGGACAACCTTGTTTCCTGATCTTAGAGGAAACGGTTTCAGTCTTTCACCACTCTGAACGATGTTGGCTTGTGGGTATGTCATGTATGGCCTTTATTATGTTGAGGTAAGGTCCCTCTAGCCTACTTTCTGGAGGGTTTTTATCAGAAATGGGTGTTGAATTTTGACGAAAGCTTTTTCTGAATCTATGAGATGATCATATGGTTTCTCTCCTTCAGTTTGTTAATATGGTGTATCACATTGATTGATTTATGTATATTGAAGACTCCTGCATTCCTGGGATAAACCCCACTTGATTATGGTGTATGATCCTTTTAATGTGCTGTTGGATTCTGTTTGCTAGTA
>NW_021703779.1:34238385-34247204 GCF_005190385.1 Monodon monoceros
AGTGGGAAGCAGCCGCATAGCACAGGGAGATCAGCTCAGTGCTTTGTGACCACCTGGAGGGATGGGATAGGGAGGGTGGGAGGGAGGGAGACGCAAGAGGGAAGAGATATGGGAACATATGTATAACTGATTCACTTTGTTATAAAGCAGAAACTAACACACCATTGTAAAGCAAAGCAATTATACCCCAATAAAGATGTTTAAAAAAAAAAAAGATGTTTAAAAACAAAAACTCTTGCCCAAATTAATGAAGTTCTCCACTGTCAATCCTAGCAGGTGCATGGAATTAAACAATTACAGTGGCTATATGTGTATGTATAACTGATTCACTTTGCTGTACAGCAGAAACTAACAACATTGTAAATCAACTGTAGTCCAATAAAAATTAATTTTTAAAAAAGTAGGGTAAAAGTGCCAGTCAACAATAACAGTGTCTCAGAAAAGGCCTGATAAATGCTAATATTACCACTGCACTAACATGGACATATTTAGTGAGAAGAGCCATGTGGAAGCATTGCCAGGATGGGAGTCCAGAGACTAAGTCTCAACTTAGACCTCAGAATTTCCTAGGAGACTTGTGTAAGCCTCTTAAATGCTTAACAATTCTTTTTCCTCATCTACAAAACGATAAGGATGGATAGATGTTTCTAAAGACTCTCAAAATTACTTGGCTATCTTATAGCTCAATGATTGGTCAGTCCAATGACCACCCTAGTACTTTGAGGTTTCGTTGGAACTAAGACGGTTCAGAGTCAAGTCAGACCTCACCAACCAGAGGGCGATCCCACCAACATCCACACAGCGTCTATGGGATGCCACACATACACACCATTGTCGGCAAAATTTATGGAAGATCACATCTCTAAGTGAACGTCATCTCTTAGATTTAAGTATTTTTACCTTTTTACATGAGTTACTGCCTGAGGAAGAAATTCATGCAATTTTGAAAGCATGAACCAAAATGCAGACTACACGAATTATAAGTTTGTAGAATTAGGAATAACGGAAACGATAAATAAAATACAACAAAGTAATATTGAAACATGTCCTCTACCAGGGAAGGATTAACAGGGAAGAAATTATTTAACAGGTACGGAAAATGAACTATCAATTTTAGCAAAATTGGAGTACAATGGGCCAGATTTACCCTCCTGCCTAAAATAACCAAACACCAGGCAAAATATATGAAACAACAGTTTTGAAGACACTGAAATCAGACACAGAAGAATAGTAATCCCTGAGAGACAGGAAACAAAGAAGGTGAGCACTGTGGTTCCCTCAGCTTACCGACTTGAGAGCATTTCCAGGTTGTGATATAGGGAGAGGAAACATCCTGAGGCAGAATCCCTGAGTTGAGGAGACAAACCTCCGTGTCCAGGGAGACCAAAGCAGCTAGAGTTTACAGGACAGAGTACTGGAGAGGAGAGCTGCACAGAGAACTCCAGAGATCACAGAGGAACTCCCTTAAATATTCAGTAGAATAGGGATAGAGACTGGTGGAAGAGACACCCTAAATGTTACAGTGAAACAGTACTTGGGGCTCACATAGGTACAGGGATAGTGCCTATACACATCAGCAATTCTAGAAAAACTCACAATTTCACAGGGCATTGGGCAGAGTACTCAAAAGGGTCTGAGACATAGTTCAGTTACTTCAAAACCATTTAATAACCTTAAGTCTTTTTTTAAGATTTGTCGGGGGGATCAGAGCTTTGTTTATCCTACGGCTAATTATTCCCCACTACTGAGGCAAGTACTGGATACTTTTGTATTCCTATAAGTACACAATTGCCCAAGTTTGTTGAAAACTATAAACTGACAGATCCAAGAAGCTTAACAAACCCCAAGTACGAAAAACATGAAGAAAACTACTTTAAGGAACATATCATAAGCAAATTGTATAAAATCAGTGATAAAAAGAAAAGTTTTAATTCACCAGAGGAAAAAGAGGTGATGCACAGAAAACAAAGATAAGGATGACTTCTGTTTGGAAAGAAAAACGTAAAGTAAGAAGACAGCTGCAAGTGACCAAATGTTTATGTCCCTCCAAAATTCTTATGTTGAACTCCTACCCCCAAGGTGATGGTATTAGGTGATTAGGTCATAAGGGTGAAGCCCTCATGAATGGGATTGTGCCCTTATAAAAGAAGCCTCAGAGAGCTCCCTAGCCCTTTCAACCATGTGAGGTTGCAGTGAAAACATGGCTGTCCATGAAGCAGAAAGTGGGCCAGATACTCACCAGACAATGAATCAGCTGGTACCTTTATCTTGGACATCCCAGCCTCCAGAACTGTGAGAAATAAGTGTTTGTATTTAAGCCACACAGTGTATGATATTTTTGTTATAGCAGCTGGAGCAGACTAAGCCAACAATGGAACAGCAGCTTTAAAGTACTGAAAGGAAAAAAACAAACAAATAACCCAGAATTCTTTACTCAGCAAAAATATCTTTCAAGGCACAGGGAAATAAAGACATTTTCAGATATAAAAAAATCTGAAAGAATTCACCACCAGTAGACCCACACTGTAAGAAATGTTAAGGGAGATCCTTTAGGCAAAAGAAAAATGATACTAGATGGAAATATGTATCTATTCAAAATAATAAAGAGCACAAGAAGTGATAACTACCTGGGTAAATATAAGACTTTTTCCGGGACTTCATCGATGGTCCAGTGGTTAAGACCCCACACTTCCACTTCACGGGGCACGAGTTCAATACCTGGTCGGGGAAGTTCCACATGCTGTGTGGTGTGGCCAAAAAGAACCAAACAAGCAAAAATGCAAACTGAATAGAGACTATTTAAATATAAACAATAGAGAGAATGCTAGATATCAAAACTTATATGATATGACCCAGTTGCAGTCAAATAAAAATTAATATCGTTACAAAACATTGTAAATCAACTATACTTCAATAAAAAATAAAATAAATATCATTAAATGTAAAAAAAGACTGTTATTTAATAAATTTAAAAGATAATTGACTGTTTAAACAAAAATAATAGCAATGTAGCATGGGTTGTATAATATATGTAAAACAAAATGTATAATAGCAAAAAGATTAGGAGAGGAAATATGGAAGAACACTATAGTAAGGCTCCTTCAATATATGTGAAGTGGCATAATATCACTTGTAGGTTAGACTGTGATTAATTAAAGATATATATTGTAACTCCAAAAGCAACCAATAAAATTTTAAAGGTTATAATTAGTAAGTCATTAGGTGGGATAAAATAGGATTTTAAAAGTATTCAATTTAGAGACAAGGGGAAGATGGTGGAAGGTAAGACGCGGAGATCACCTTCCTCCCCACAGATACACCAGAAATACATCTACACGTGGAACAACTGCTACAGAACACCTACTGAACGCTGGCAGAAGACCTCAGACCTCCCAAAAGGCAAGAAACCCCCCACGTACCTGGGTAGGGCAAAAGAAAAAGGAATAAACAGAGACAAAAGGATAGGGACGGGACCTGCACCAGTGGGAGGGAGCTGTGAAGGAGGAAAGGTTTCCACACACTAGGAAGCCCCTTCGCGGGCGGAGACTGCGGGTGGTGAAGCAGGGGAGCTTCGGAGCCACGGAGGAGAGCGCAGCCACAGGGGTGCGGAGGGCAAAGCGGGGAGATTCCCGCACAGAGGATCGGTGCCGACCAGCACTCACCAGCCCGAGAGGCTTGTTGGCTCACCCGCCGGGGCGGGCGGGGCTGGGAGCTGAGGCTTGGGCTTCGGTCGGAGCGCCGGGAGAGGACTGGGGTTGGTGGCATGAACACAGCCTGAAGTGGTTAGTGCACCACGGCTACCCAAGAGGGAGTCCGAGGAAAAGTCTGGACCTGCCGAAGAGGCAAGAGACTTTTTCTTCCCTCTTTGTTATCTGGTGCGCAAGGAGAGGGGATTAAGAGCACTGCTTAAAGGAGCTCCAGAGACGGGTGCGAGCCGCAGCTAAAAGCACAGACCCTAGAGACGGGCAGGAAACGCTAAGGCTGCTGCTGCCGCCGCCAAGAAGCCTGTGTGCAAGCACAGGTCACTATCCACACCGCCCCTCCCGGGAGCCTGTGCAGCCCGCCACTGCTGGGTTCCCAGGATCCAGGGACAACTTCCGCGGGAGAATGCACGGCGCACCTCAGGCTGGTGCAACATGACGCCGGCCTCTGCCACCGCAGGCTCGCCCCGCACTCCATGCCCCTCCCTCCCCCCAGGCCTGAGTGAGCCAGAGCCCCCGAATCAGCGGCTCCTTTAACCCCGTCCTGTCTGAGGGAAAAACACACGCCCTCCTGCGACCTAAACGCAGAGGCGGGGCCAAATCCAAAGCTAAGCCCCGGGAGCTGTGAGAACAAAGAAAACAAAGGGAAATCTCTCCCAGCAGCCTCAGAAACAGCGGATTAAATCTCCACAATCAACTTGATGTACCCTGCATCTGTGGAATACATGACTAGACAACAAATCATCCCAAATTAAGGAGGTGGGCTTCGAGAGCAATATTTATTATTTTTTCCCCTTTTCCTCTTTTTGTGAGTGTGTATGTGCATGCTCCTGTGTGAGATTTTGTCTGTATAGCTTTGCTTCCACCATTTGTCCTAGGGTTCTATCCGTCCGTTTTTTTTGAAAAAATTTTTTTCTCTTAATAATTATTTTTTAATTTAATAACTTTATTATATTTTACTCTATTTTATTTTATCTTCTTTCTTTCTTTTTTCCTTCCTCCCACCGTCCCTCCCTCCCTCCTTCCTTTCTTTCCTTCTTTCTTACTACTTCTACTAATTCTTTCTCTCTACTTTTTCTCCCTTTTATTCTGAGCCGTGTGGATGAAAGGCTCTTGGTGCTACAGCCAGGAGTCAGTGCTGTGCCTCTGAGGTGGGAGAGCCAACTTCAGGACACTGGTCAACAAGAGACCTCCCAGCTCCACATAATATCAAACGGCAAAAAGCTCCCAGAGATCTCCATCTCAACACCAGCACCCAACTTGACTCAATGACCAGCAAGCTACAGTGCTGGAGACCCTATGCCAAACAACTAGCAAAACAGGAACACAACCCCACCCGTTAGCAGAGAGGCTACCTAAAATCATAGTAAGTCCACAGACACCCCAAAACACACCACCAGACGTGGACCTGACCACCAGAGAGACAAGATCCAGCCTCATCCACCAGAACACAGGCACTAGTCCCCCTCCACGAGGAAGCCTACAGAACCCACTGAACCAACCTTAGCCACTGGGGACAGACACCAAAAAAAACAGGAACTACGAACCTGCAGCCTGCAAAAAGGAGACCCCAAATATAGTAAGATAACCAAAATGAGAAGACAGAAAAACACACCGCAGATGAAGGAGCAAGATAAAAACACACCAGACCCAACAAATGAAGAGAAAATAGGCAGTCTACCTGAAATAGAATTCAGAACAATGATAGTAAAGATGATCCAAAATCTTGGAAACAGAATAGACAAAATGCAAGAAACATTTAACAAGGACCTAGAAGAACTAAAGATGAAACAAACAATGATGAACAACACAATTAATGAAATTAAAAATACTCTAGAAGGGATCAATAGCAGAATAACTGAGGCAGAAGAACGGATAAGTGACCTGGAAGATAAAATACTGCAAATAACTACTGCAGAGCAGAATAAAGAAAAAAGAAGGAAAAGAACTGAGGACAGTCTCAGAGACCTCTGGGACAACATTAAACACACGAACATTCGAATTATAGGGGTGCCAGAAGAAGAAGAGAAAAAGAAAGGGACTGAGAAAATATTTGAAGACATGATAGTTGAAAACTTCCCTAATATGGAAAAGGAAATAGTTAATCAAGTCCAGAAAGCACAGAGAGTCCCATACAGGATAAATCCAAGGAGAAACACGCCAAGAAACATATTGATCAAACTGTCAAAAATTAAATACAAAGAAAGCACATTAAAAGCAGCAAGGGAAAAACAACAAATAACACACAAGGGAATCACCATAAGGTTAACAGCTGATCTTTCAGCAGAAACTCTGCAAGCCAGGAGGGAGTGGCAGGACATATTTAAAGTGATGAAGGAGAAAAACCTACAACCAAGATTACTCTACCCAGCAAGGAACTCATTCAGATTTGATGGAGAAATTAAAACCTTTACAGACAAGCAAAAGTTGAGAGAGTTCAGCACCACCAAACCAGCTTTACAACAAATGCTAAAGGAACTTCTCTAGGCAAGAAACACAAGAGAAGGAAAAGACCTACAATAACAAACCCAAAACAATTTACAAAATGGGAATAGGAACATACATATCAATAATTACCTTAAATGTAAATAGACTAAATGCTCCCACCAAAAGACACAGATTGGCTGAATGGATACAAAAACAAGACCCATATATATGCTGTCTACAAGAGACCCACTTCAGACCTAGAGACACATACAGACTGAAAGTAAGGGGATGGAAAAAGATATTCCATGCAAATGGAAATCAAAAGAAATCTGGAGTAGCAATTCTCATATCAGACAAAATAGACTTCAAGACTATTACAAGAGACAAAGAAGGACACTACATAATGATCAAGGGATTGATCCAAGAAGAAGATATAATAATTGTAAATATTTATGCACCCAACACAGGAGCACCTAAATACATAAAGCAAATACTAACAGCCATAAAATGGGAAATTGACAGTAACACATTCACAGTAGGGAACGTTAACACCACACTTTCACCAATGGACAGATCATCCAAAATGAAAATAAATAAGGAAACACAAGCTTTAAATGATACATTAAACAAGATGGACTTAATTGATATTAATAGGACACTCCATCCAAAAACAACAGAATACACATTCTTCGCAAGTGCTCATGGAACATTCTCCAGGATAGATAATATCTTGGGTCACAAATCAAGTCTTGGTAGATTTAAGAAAATTGAAATTGTATCAAGTATCTTTTCCAACCACAACGCTATGAGGCTAGATATCAATTACAGGAAAATATTTGTAAAAAATACAAACACATGGAGGCTAAAAAATACACTACTTAATAACGAAGTGATCACTGAAAAAATCAAAGAGGAAATCAAACAATACATAGAAAGAAATGACAATGGAGACACGACAACCCAAAACCTATGGGATGCAGCAAAAGCAGTTCTAAGAAGGAAGTTTATAGCAATACAAGCCCACCTTAAGAAACAGGAAACACCTCGAATAAACAACCTAACCTTACACTTAAAGCAATTAGAGAAAGAACAAAAAAAACCCCAAAGTTAGCAGAAGGAAAGAAATCATAAAGGTCACATCAGAAATAAATGAAAAAGAAATGAAGGAAATGATAGCAAAGATCAATAAAACTAAAAGCTGGTTCTTTGAGAACATAAACAAAATTATTAAACCATTAGTCAGACTCATCAAGAAAAAAAGGGAGAAGACTCAATAGAATAAGAAACGAAAAAGGAGAAGTAACAACTGACACTGCAGAAATACAAAAGATCATCAGAAATTACTACAAGCAACTCTATGCCAATAAAATGGACAATCTGGAAGAAATGGACAAATTCTTAGAAATGCACAAGCTGCCAAGACTGAATCAGGAAGAAATAGAAAATATGAACACACCAATCACAAGCAATTAAATTGAAACTGTGATTAAAAATCTTCCAACAAACAAAAGCCCAGGACCAGATGGCTTCACAGGCAAATTCTATCAACCATTTAGAGAAGACATAACACCTATCCGTCTCAAACTCTACCGACGTATAGCAGAGGGAGGAACACTCCCAAATTCATTCTACGAGGCCACCCCATCACCTTGATACCAAAACCAGACAAGGATGTCACAAAGAAAGAAAACTACTGGCCAATATCACTGATGAACATAGATGCAAAAATTCTCAACAAAATACTAGCAAACAAAATCCAACAGCACATTAAAAGGATAATACACGACGATCAAGTGGGGTTTATTCCAGGAATGCAAGGATTCTTCAATATACGCAAATCAATCAACGTGATACACCGTACTAACAAATTGAAAGAGAAAGACCGTATGATCATCTCAACAGATGCAGAGAAAGCTTTCCACAAATTTCAACACCCATTTATGCGAAAACTCTGCAGAAAGTAGGCACAGAGGGAACGTTCCTCAATATAATAAAAGCCATATATGACAAACGCACAGCCAACATCATCTTCAATGCTGAAAATCAGAACGCATTTGCACTAAGATCAGGAACAAGACAAGGGTGCTCTTATTCAACAGAGTTTTAGAAATTTTAGGCACAGCAATCAGAGAACTAAAGGAAATAAAAAGAATCCAAATAGGAAAAGAAGAAGTAAAGATGTCACTGTTTGCAAATGACATGATACTGTACATAGAGAATCCTAAAGATGCTACCAGAAAACTACTACAGCTAATCAATGAATTTGGTAAAGTTCCAGTATACAAAATTAATGCACAGAAATCTCTGGCATTCCTATACACTAATGATGAAAAATCTGAGAGTAAAATCAAGAAAACATTCCCATTTACCACTGCAACAAAAAGAATAAAATATCTAGGAATACTCCAACCTAAAGAGACACAAGACCTGTAATGCAGAAAATTATAAGACACTGATGAAAGAAATTAAAGATGATACAACTAGATGGAGAGATATACCATGTTCTTGGATTGGAAGAATCAACATGGTGAAAATGACTCTACTACCCAAAGCAATCTACAGATTCAATACAATCCCTATCAAAGTACCACTGGCATTTTTCACAGAACTAGAACAAAAAATTTCACAATTTGTATGGAAACACAAAAGACCCCGAATAGCCAAAGCAACCTTGAGAAAGAAAAACGGAGC
>NW_021703779.1:34247214-34280450 GCF_005190385.1 Monodon monoceros
ATAAACCAGACCAAAAGACAACCCTCAGAATGGGAGAAAATATTTGCAAATGAAGGAACTGACAAACGATTAATTTCCAAAATTTACAAGCAGCTCATGCAGCTCAATAACAAAAAAACAAATGACTCAATACAAAAATGTGCAGAAGACCTAAATAGACATTTGTCCAAAGAAGATATACAGACTGCCAACAAACACATGAAAGAATGCTCAACATCATTCATCATTAGAGAAATGCAAATCAAAACTACAATGAGATATCATCTCACACCCGTCCGAATGGCCATCATCAAAAAAATCTAGAAACAATAAATGCTGGAGAGGGTGTGGAGAAAAGGGAACACTCTTGCACTGCTGGTCTGAATGTGAATTGGTACAGCCACTATGGAGAACAGTATGGAGGTTCCTTTAAAAACTACAAATAGAACTACCATATGACCCAGCAATCCCACTACTGGGCATATACCCTGAGGAAACCATAATTCAAAAAGAGTCATGTACCACAATGTTCACTGCAGCTCTATTTACAATAGCCCGGAGATGGAAACAACCTCAATGCCCATCGTCAGATGAATGGATAAAGAAGATGTGGCACATATATACAATGGAATATTACTCAGCCATAAAAAGATATGAAATTGAGCTATTTGTAATGAGGTGGATAGACCTAGAGTCTGTCATGTAGAGTGAAGTAAGTCAGAACGAGAAAGACAAATACCGTACGCTAACACATATATATCTTATTTAAGAAAAAAAATGTCATGAAGAACATAGGGATAAGACCGGAATGAAGACACAAAGCTACTAGAGAACGGACTTGAGGATATGGGGAGGGTGAAGGGTGAGCTGTGACAAAGCCAGAGAGAGGCATGGACATATATACAGTTCCAAAGGTAAGGTAGATAGCTAGTGGGAAGCAGCCGCATAGCACAGGGAGATCAGCCCGTTGCTTTGTGACCACCTGGAGGGGTGGGATAGGGACAGCGGGAGGGAGGGAGACGCAAGAGGGAAGAGATATGGGAATATATGTATATGTATAACTGACTCACTTTGTTATAAAGCAGAAGCTGACACACCATTGTAAAGCAATTATACTCTAATAAATGTAAAAAAAAAAGGAAAACAAAAAAAGTATTCAATTTAAAAGGAAGTAGGAAAAAGGAAAAAAAAGAACAAATCACAGATATGACTAAAATATAACATGTAGCAAGATGAAATTTTTAAACCTTACTATATCAATAATCACGTTAAGTTTTAATGGTATAAATTCCCCAATTAAAAGGTAGATATTTTCAGATTGTATTAAAAAACCAAGACCCAACTGTATGGTCCCTAGAAGAACACACTTTAATTATAAAGGCACAAATAAAAGGATGTAAAAAGATATACTATGCTAAGACTGACAAAAAGCTGGAGTGACTATATCACTATTAGGCAAATTAGATTGCAGAGTAAAGAATATTCCCAGTGTTAAGGAATGTAATTTCATAATAATAAAGGGATCATGAGGAAGAATTGCAATCTTGAAAGTTTATGCACCTAATAAATCATGCAAACATGACAGAACTACAGAGAGAAATAAACAAATCCAATCTATAATTAATAGTTGGAGATTTCAATGTCCCTCTCTCAACAATCGATTTTTTAAAGAGACAAAAATATCAGCAAGGATATAGTAGACTTGAAGCACAAAATCAACTAACTTTACCAAGACAGAACATTTGGGCCATAAAATAAGTCCAATAAATTTAAAAAGATTCAAACCTATACAAAGTATACTCTGACCATAGTGGAATTTAAGTAGGGATCAATAACAGAATGATCTATGGAAATTCCTCAAATGTTTCAAAACTAAACATACTTCTAAATACCCTGTGGCTCAAAGAAGAAATAAAAAAATATTATAGGGCTTCCCTGGTGGCACAGTGGTTGAGAGTCCGGCTGCCAATGCAGGGGACACGGGTTCGCGCCCCGGTCCAGGAAGATCCCACATGCCGCGGAGCGTCTGGGCCTGTGAGCCATGGCCGCTGAGCCTGTGCGTCCGGAGCCTGTGCTCCGCAACAGGATAGGCCACAACAGTGAGAGGCCCGCGTACCGCAAAATAAATAAATAAATAAATAAATTTATGAGATATCGCAAAAGCAATACTTAGGAGTACATTTAAAGCACTAAATGCCTATATTAAAAAATAATCAAATTTCAACGTTATCTTAAATGTAAATGGACTAAACGCTCCAACCAAAAGAAACAGGCTAAATGGATACAAAAACAGGACCTGTATATTTGCTGCCTGTAAGAGATTCACTTCAGATCTAGACACATACAGACTGAAAGTGAGGGGATGGAAAAAGATATTCCATGCAAATGGAAATCTAAAGAAAGCTGTAGTGGCGATACTCGTATCTGACAAAATCGACTTTAAAATAAAGACTGTTACAAGAGACAGAGAAGAACACTACATAGTGATCAAAGGATCAATCCAGTAAGATATAACAATTGTAAATATATATGCACCTAATGTAGGAGCACCTCAATATATAATGCAAATGTTGACAGACAGAAAAGGAGAAATTGACAGTAACACAATAATAATGGGGGACTTTAGCCCACGACTTACATCAATGGACAGATCATCCAGACAGAAAATCAATAAGGAACACAGGCTTCAAAAGACACCTTAGACTAGATGGACTTAACTGATATTTATAGAGCATTCCATCCAAAGGCAGCAGAATACACATTCTTTTCAAGTGCACATGGAACATTCTCCAGGATAGATCACGTGCTGGGTCACAAAGCAAGTTTCAGTACATTTAAGAAAACTGAAATCATATCAAGCATCTTTTCCAACCACAATGCTGTGAGGCTAGAAATCAACTACAAGAAAAAAAAACTCCAAAAAACACAAACATGTGGAGGCTAAACAATATGCTACTAAATAAGTAATGGATCACTGAAGAAATCAAAAAATACCTAGAGACAAATAAAAACGAAAGCACAATGGTCCAAAATTTACGGGATGCAGCAAAGCTGTTCTAAGAGGGAAGTTTATAGCGATACAAGCTTACCTCAGGAAACAAAAAAAAATCTCTAATAAACAACCTAAGCTTATGCCTAAAGCAACTAGAGAAAGAAAAACAAAACCCAAAGTTAGTAGAAGGAAAGAAATAGTAAAGATCACAGCAGAAATAAATGAAACAGATTTAAAAAAAAAATAGAAAAGATCGATGAAACTAAAAGCTGGTTCTTTGAAAAGATAAACAAAATTGATAAACCTTTAGCCAGACTCATCAAGAAAAAAATGGAGAGGGCCCAAACTGCTAAAATCAGAAATGAAAAAGGAGAAGTTACCACCAACACCACAGAAATACAAAGAATCTTAAGATTACTACTAACAACTATATACCAATAAAATGGACAACCTGGAAGAAATGGACAAATTCTTAGAAAGGTACACTCTCCCAAGACTGAACCAGGAAGAAATAGAAAATATGAACAGACCAATTACCAGTACTGAAATTGAAAATTTGATTTAAAAACTCCCGACCAACAAAAGTCCAGGACCAGATGGCTTCACAGGCAAATTCTACCAAACATTTAGAGAAGAGTTAACACCTATCCTTCTGAAACTATTCCAAAACACTGCAGAGGAAGGAATACTCCCAAACTAATTTTATGAGGACACCATCGCCATGATACCAAAACCAGACAAAGATACCACAAATCAAGAAAACTACAGGCCAATATCACCGATGAACAGAGATGCAAAATTCCTCAACAAAAGACTAGCAAACCGAATCCAATAATACATTAAAAGGATCATTCACTGTGATCAAGTGGGATTTATCCCAGTGATGCAAGGATTTTTCAATATCTACAAATCAATCAGTGTGATACATCACAACAAATTAAAGAATAAAAACCATATGATCATCTCAATAGATGCAGAAAAAGCTTTTGACAAAATTCAACACCCATTTATGATACAAATGCTCCAGAAAGTGGGCATAGAGGGAACATACCTCAACATTATAAAGGCCATATATGGCAAACCTACAGCCAACATCATACTCGATGGTGAAAAGCTGAAAGCATTTCCTCGAAGATCAAGAACTAGACAAGGATGTCCACTCTCACCACTTTTATTCAACATAGTTTTGGAAGTCCTAGGCACGGCAATCAGAGAAGAAAAAGGAATCCAAATTGGAAAAGAAAAACTGTCACTGTTTGCAGATGACATGATACTATACATAGAAAATCCTAAAGATGCTACCAGAAAACTACAAGGGCTCATCAATGAATTCAGTAAAGTTACAAGATACAAAATTAATACACAGAAGTCCGTTGCATTTCTGTACATTAACAATGAAATATCAGAAAGAGAAATTTAAAGCAATAATCCCATTTACCATAGCATCAAGAAGAATAAAATACCTAGGAATAAACCTACCTAAGGAGGCAAAAGACCTGTGCTCTGAAAACTATAAGATGCTGATGAAAGAAACTGAAGATGACACAAACAGATGGAAAGATGTACCATGTTCTTGGATTGGAAGAAATAATATTATCAAAATTACTATACTAACCAAGACCACGACAAAGATCCCATATGCCACAACTAAGACCCGGCACAGCCAAAATAAAAAAAATAACTAATAAATAAATAAATATTAAACAAACAAAACAGAAACAGTCTCACAAACTTAGAGAATGAACTTATGGTTACCAGGGGGGACAGGGAAGGTGGGAGGGGCAAGACAGGGGCAAGGGATTAAGAGGTACAAACTACTATATATAAAATACATAAGCTATAAGGATATATTGTACAACACAGGGAATATATTCAATATTTTATAATAACTATAAATGAAGTATAACCTTTAAAACTCTGAATCACTATGTTGTGTACTTGAACCTTATATAATATTGTACAACAGCTATGCCTCAATAAAGAATATATATACTATATATATATCCATATTATATATATATACACACACACACACACAAACACACGTGTGCAGAAGCTACAGTAATCAAAATAGTGTGGAACTGACATAAAAAATAGACACACAGACGAATGGAACAGAATAGAGAGGCAATAAATAAACTCACACACTTATGGTCAACTAATATTTGACAAAGGTGCCAAGTATATACAATGGGGAAAGGATAATCTCTTCAATAAATGGTGTTGAGCAAACTGGATATCCACATGCAAAAGAATGAAATTGGACTCTTATAGTTTACTCAAAAGTCAAATTTTAAAAATGGGTTAAAGACTTACATAAAAGACCTGAAACAGTAAAAGTCCTAGAAGAAAACACAGGGAAAAAAGCTTCTTGACATTGGCTTTGGCAATAATTTCTTGGATATGATACCAATAGCACAGGCAGCAAAAGCAAAAATAGACAAGTGAGATTACATCAAAACAATCAACAAAATGAAAAGGCCATCTATGAAATGGGAGAAAATGTCTGCAAACCATAAATCTGATAAAGGGTTAATATCCAAAATATATAAGGAACACCTACAGCTCAGTAGCAAAAAAAAACAAATAATGTGATTTAAAAATTGACAGAGGAACTGAATAGACATTTTTCCAATGAAGACATACTCATAGCCAACAGGTATATGAGAAGGTGCTCAATATCACTGATCACCAGAGAAATGCAAATCTAAACTACAATGAGATATCATCTCATAGCTGTTAGGATGGCTATTATTTTTTTAAAAGTAATTTTTGCCAGGGGTGCGGAGAAAAATGAACCGTTGCACACTATTTGTAGCAATGCAGCCACTATGGAAAAAAGTACAAACGTTCCTAAAAAATTTAAAAATAGAACTACCATGACCCAGCAGTCCTACTTCTAGGTATAGCAAAAAGAATTGAAATCAGGATCTCAGAGAGATATCTGCACTCCCATGTTCATTGCAGCTTTACTCACCATAGCCAATTCATGGAAACAACCTAAATGTCTACCATTGGATGACTGGGTTTAAAAGCGTAGTATACACAAACAGTGTAATATTATTTAGCTTTAGAACAGAAGGAAATCCTGCCATTTGCAACAACATGGGTGAACCTGGAGGACACTGTGTTAAGTGACATAAGCCAGACACAGAAGGACGAAGGCTACATGCTACCGCTGACATTATGAATTTAAAATAGTCAAACTCATAGAAGCAGAATAGAATGGTGTTTGCCAGGAGCTGGGGGTGGGGCGGGGGGGTGGGGAGGAAACAGGGAGGGATTCGTCAAAGGATTAAAAGTTTCAGTTATAAGAGATGAACAACTCCTAGAATAACAGCATAGAGCCTACAGTTGACAATACTGCATTGCCTACTTAAAAATTTGCTAAGGGTAGATCTTACATTAAATGTTCTTATCACAAAAATTAAGTAAGTAGGTAAACAAGTCAGTAAGTATCAATCAATCAATCAATAAATATAGGGCAGGAGGGAAAAAATATCTTCCCACAAAGAAAACTCCAGGTCTGGATGGCTTTACTGGTGAATTTTACCAAACTTTTA
The DNA here is from genome assembly GCF_005190385.1 of Monodon monoceros. NCBI lineage: Eukaryota > Metazoa > Chordata > Mammalia > Artiodactyla > Monodontidae > Monodon > Monodon monoceros. Next base: position 34,253,749 of record NW_021703779.1, read on the forward strand.
AGAAAGAGATAATACCAGTTCTACACAAAGTATTCCAGAAAACAGAGAAAAAAAAAAAAAAAAAAGGTGAGGGAGGCATAATTCCCAAATCATTCTGCCAGGAGAGCATTACTCTTATACCAAAACCTAAAAAAGATATTAAAGAAAACTGCAGACCAATATCCCAATGAACATGTAGAGAAAAATTCTAAACAAAATTGTAGCACATTGAATCCCACAATATATAGAAACGATAATATGTTTTAATTTGTAGGGTGTATCCCAGGAATTAGCACTTCTCTTCTACCTCGTACTGAAAGTTCTAGCCAGAACAATCACACCAGAAAGGGAGATAAAATGCGTCTACAACATGGCTGAATCTGATGATTGCTACGCTAAGTAAAACAAACCAGTCAGAACTGATCATATATTGTATGATTCTCTTTATATGAATATAAATAGGCATATTTAGAGACACAAAGTAGATGAGTGGTTGCCTACAGGTGGACGGGCGGCGGCGTGGATGTTGGGGAGAAATGGAGAGTGTTAAAGGATACAGGGTTTCTTTCTGAGGTGATGAAAATGTTCTACGATTGTGGCAATGGTTGCACAACTCTGAATATGCTAAAATCACTGAATTGTACACTTTAAGTGGGCAAATTTTATGGTAAGTGCGTTATATCTCGATAAAGTTGTTATAAAAATATTTATGTCAATTATTATTTTTTAAAAGGTATATTTTTGTGTCACTTAGTTCTTCTGGGTCTTCCCCTAAGTATGGTTGATTGTAAAAGTAAATAAAATCCTTGTGCAGGTTAGCAAGAATTCTTTCGCCATTGCCTGTGTCACATTTTTTAAGTCAAGTTTCTTCAGGTTGTAACATTATACAAAATTCCTTGAATTCTTAGGTCACTTGCTTGCCAGATAGTCATTTCTATTTGACAGAATAGTCATTTCTGTATATGTTAATATTTTAAAAATCTGTTTCCATAAGCAATTGCGTGCTTTACCTGGCTATGAGATTGCAAGCTCAAGTCACTGAAGGCAGTATCCTCATTTTTAAACTTTTCATTGAAGTGTAAGAGGCGAACAGAAAGCGCTCGTATCACAAACGTGTTTTTGATGATTTTTCACGAAGTAAACACACTCACTTCACTAGCACCAAGATCAAGATATAGAACATTCCCAGCTTCTCGGAAACTCATGTTCGGAAGAGAATGCTTTTCATTAACTGTGGTAGAAAACCACATAAACATGAAAATTATCATCTTAACTATTAAGCGCACATTTCAGTAGTACTAAGTATTTTCACATTGTAGTGCAACCAGTCTGCAGAAATTTTTATCTTGCAAATTTGAAACGCTATACCCGATAAACATCTCTGCATTTTTTTCTTCCCCCACCATTCTACTCTGTTTCTATAAATTTGATTATTTTAGATACTTTGTGAGTAGAATCATACAGTATTTGTCTTTTTGTGACTGGCCTACTTCACTTAGCATCATGTCCTCGAGGTTCATCCATGTTGCAGCGTGTGACAGGATTTCCTTCCTTTTTAAGGATGAATAGTATTCTACTGTATGGATAGACCACATTTTGTTTATCCATTCATCCAGTGATGGACATTTGGGCTGTGTCCACCTCCTGGCTATCGTGAATAGTGCTGCAATGAACACAGGAGTGCAGATAGGAGAATGTCTTTTAGTACCAGGAGTATCTAACGTTGACTGATGACAGTCATGTCAGGAACGTTCTAAAGGCTTTATCCCATTTAATCTTCACAGTGATAATATGAATTAGGAAGCATTCTCATTATCCCCATTTTACAGATTAATAAACTGAGCAACAAGGAGGTTAAGCAACTTTCCCAAGGTCACACCAGTGGAGTTGGGACTCACAATGAATCAGTCTGGCACCAGAACCACACACTTAACCACCATGTTATATTGCCTCTTCTTTATTGTCTGTAATGATGCTATAAAGTATCTCCTATGGAGTTTTGCTCATACGTGTGCTCATAAAATGTTCTGGTCTCCCATCTACATGCCCCTTTAATTAAAAAGATGAGCATTCCCTCTTGGAGCCCCAAATTTCTTTCAATTTGATTCATTTACAAACTGCAATATCATAAAGCATATTTATTAAGCACTCGACCTTCTAAAGCTTCTTTTCTTGTTCTGGGCAAGCATTTCAGATATGGTGTATGTTGAAAAGAAATAATCAAAATTAGCTTCATGTATTCAATTCTATTAAAAGTTATTAGCAATTAATACAGAATTAAGGGGGAGGGGAGTAATTAGCCCTCTTGCCCTGAAAATTAATAGGTCCTTTTCATTATACTCCTAAGGGGTATTTTACCCAATAACATTCCATTTCAGACTAACGTAAAATGAAAACTACGTCGTTTGAGAATGCTGGCTACAAAACGATTACAAACCACAAATCTCACAAAGATTAACGGGGAAGGAAGATCAAGCGGAACAACAAACTATTAATAATTCTAGACAGGATGAAGGTAATCAAATCAATGTGTCAATCATTCTACCAGAATCGAGACACAGTAATTTTTGAGGGCATGGCCAGGCTTTTGTAAAGTAAGAGTTGATTTTTTTTGTTTTTGTTTTTTGCGGTACGTGGGCCTTTCACTGTCGTGGCCTCTCCCGTTGCGGAGCACAGGCTCCGGATGCGCAGGCTCAGCGGCCATGGCTCACGGGCCCAGCCGCTCCGCGGCATGTGGGATCTTCCCAGACCGGGGCACGAACCCGCATCCCCTACATCAGCAGGCGGACTCTCAACCACTGTGCCACCAGGGAAGCCCTGATATTATTTTTTATAGGTTAAACTAGGCTTTCAGAAATGGGTGATTTCTGGATAGTTACAAAAGAAATGAAATATGCTCCATAAATCCTAAGTTTAAAAATGTAAGAGCCTATACACAAAGATACTCTCTTCTTCATTTCTAGGCAAAATTGTCTTCCTGCACAAGGGGCCCAAAACTGCTCAAGGTTAAGAGTGTCAACAACTCCAAATGAACCACTAGGGGGCAGAAGCAGACAGAAGCTGACCAACAGGTTCCTCTCAGACCCCATTCACACTTGGAGTGACTTGAAAGACTACTGATAATTGCCTCCTATATATAAGTCGAATTTGAAAATTCATGTTTTCTTACTAAGAACCAGAAACCAAGATAAAATTGCCTAATTCCCTCTTTTCTGTTCTGATGCTTGAGTTACCATTTGGTAAGAAATACTGACCCAGGAGCCGTGAGAGCAGCCACATGAATACAAGGCACTACTGTTTTGTTTTCTGCTCCTCTCCCACTCCAGTTTTACAGTCCTTTTTATCCTGACAGCCACTTGGTTTATTCTGGCTTATGCGTGTGGTTACCCCTCAATACTTGGCAACTTGTGCTCTCATCCCAGAAGCAACATCCAGACAAGTCTGATTATATAAGCAGCCGATTACCATACACGTTTAACCTATACCATAGTCATTTCCTAACAGGCATAGAGTCCATGCCTCCCACTCCCACTATCACAATGTGTTGAAATTTAGCCAGGAAAAGTTGCAAAGGAATAAACAAGTACCCAATATATGTAGTAAAACATGGCATTGATGCCAATTCTGAAAACTTTACCCCACATAAACCCACAGAAATATGTTTTATAAGGCAGCAGAAGCTGGATTACAAAGCACCCTGAACAAGTGCATCCACATATCACTGTAATTGTCTATGCGCTGAGGAGAAGTAAATACTGTTGATTTTCCGTTCGGCAAACTGGGCCCTTAATATGTGTTAGACTAAAGATACATAAAGTATGAACCCTGTCCTCAGAGAGCTCACAGTCGAGTTGGAAGATACAGAAAAGGAAAGATAGCATAAATAGAATATTGCATTCTATGTGAAATCCCAGTGATTTGGATGGGGTATTGCTTAGCTAGGAGCGGGGGACTGAAATGCGAGGGATCTGATATAAGTAAACGCTTCGCTTCCTGGGGAAGGACACCCAGAGTCCAGTACTAAAGGATGAGTAGAGCTGGCCAGGTCAAGAGGAAGTAGAAGAGTGTTGGAGCCAAGGCAGGCGTTTGGAGCAAGAGACAAGGTAAGAATAGGATGGGTGTGGTGGTCCGTGGGAGGGCAGGTACCATCATCAGTTCTGTGCTCACTGGGAGTTGGGGACACAGCAGGAAGAGTACCCAGGAACAGAGCTCTCTGGGCCCATAACAACAGGTTGAGAACTGGGGGTTTCACCGTGCAGGCAACGAAGCCCTGGGGAACTGTTTTGAACAGGGGAAACTGATCATTCTGGAAGAAATTGAGAAGCACGAGGTTAAGGTCAGAGAGACTAGTTAAGAGGAGGCTACAATTATCCAGAGATGATGCCAACCTTAGGTAAGGCACTGAGAGTTGGGGTGGAAAGGGGTTACATTGGGGGGTTCAAATGGATAGGTTTTGGTATTTGAGGAGGAATCAAGGATACTCTTGGATTTCTAGCCTGGATGACTAGGAGGGCAGCGGGACCACCAGCGGAAATGGGAAACACAGGAACAGGGTTGGGGGACAGCAAGGGGTCTAGTTTTAGATAGGGTGAGTCTGAGGTGCCTCAGGGCTGTCCATGTGCAGATGTCTGACAGACACATGACCATCAGCCAGGTGAGTCTGAGTTGAGCTGCAGAGGTTGGTCAGGCCTCTTGTCACTGGTGGCAGAAAAGATGGAGTGGATGAGACTTTGCCATAGGATGAGTAGAGCAGAAGGGCAAGGACTGAACGGTCAGAGAACCCCAAGGTTGAAGGGATAGGCGGAGGACGTGGGTCATCAGGCTGGGGTAGAGAAGGAACAGTCAGAAGCAAGCATCTTGTGGAAGAAAGTGCTGACAAGGACCTCAGATTACAGGTTAGGAGCACCCAAGGTCCTACCCATAATATTCTGTTAGTAATCACCTGAATGCCCAGCAGTGTGATAGGTCCCACACAGGAGGGGGCCACTAAGAAATCTACCACAGGACTCTTGACCTCAAGAGCCTTGTAATCTAGTTGGGAAAACAAAACTCACTTCATAGAAGAGGTTAAATGAAAGCCTAAGGAAGAGCTAAACAGATGGGGAGGGGCAAGGTCCAGAGGACCTTGTGGGAGTGAGGGAACCAAGACTTCCACGAGAAGCAGGACTTGGCTGACCTTGGGGGCCAGATGGGCCATAGGTGGAGATCCTCCTAAGAATGACAACTTGACAACAGAGGCCAAGAAGAGCACAACGTAATGTCTACTGTAGACGGAGCAGCCACTTCACATTTGACAAGAGACAGGTGCTACTGGAAACGCAGCTCAAAGCTAGGACTGAAAGGGCCTGAATGCCCACCTGGGCGGTGCAGATCGTGTTTAAGGGGAAATGGAAAGTTCAGTGCAGGAAAAGGATTGCCTTCGTTAACAACAGCTGCGAAGTACGCATTCGCCACAGAGGGAGTAAGAAGAACTCTTTCTGACCTTCAGAGACAAATGAAAGCAGTGTTTTTAAGAAATTAATACAATGCTGGTGTCTCTTACTTTCTACTTTTGAAATAGTTTGACAAATCAAGTTTTTATTTTCAGAAAGTATAATTCCTGTGCTATTTTTAGTTGTCAAGTTTCCTGGTTACTGTTATTTTCTGCCTCTCAAACTTGAGGAAAAATAAAATTGTACTTCAGTGAGCTTTAGCCTGTGAGATTCTATACACTTCATACTTTTATAGTAGTTTCTCCTCCTTCAGAGAGCCTCAGAGAAATCTATGCCCAGAATCTTCAGAAATCACTAAATATGGGTACTTTAGTCAAGTGAATGATAAACTGTGATATCAGTGTGGTGCTGTATAGCAAAAGAACTTTCTAAAATATGATTGTATTTCACCCTTATTTAAAATCCTTAAGTTTCACAATTCAATAAAAGAAAGGCTAACAAGTTAATGGAAAAGTGGGTGAGGGGCATGAAAAGGCAGTTCAAAGAAAACAATTGCAAATAGCCATAAGCACATGAAAAATGCTTCTCATTCACTCTTATACTTCACTAACATTTAAAGACATGCATATAAAAACAGACAAATCACCGCTTTCACATCTGAAAGTATTTGCTATCATCCTCCATAGGTGAGGGTGTAGGGACTCTTGTCCGATGTTAATGGCAGAGTGTAAAATTGGTGTGTCTTCTGGGAAGGACAATTTGACATTGGCTTTCACATTGTAAATCTGTGCACTCCTTGACCCAGCAATTCTACTCCCAAATGTCTCCCACTGATATTGTTGCTCAAGGGTTTCAAGATGTGTGTAAAAGAATCTCCCCTGCAGCATTTCTGGTGAGTTTTTTTTCCTTTTCTTTTTTCAAAATAAAATCTCGGTCATCTAGTAAGAGGGGGGTGGTTAGACTGACTGTGGTATCTGCAGACACTGTTGTGGCCTTGGCCGTCGTCTACACCCTTTCAGACCCACTACATCCTCTCTCATAGACTCCCATTTGTTCCCGAAAGCCTGGCGACTAAGTGAAGAGCTATTTCATGAAAGAACACCTACATGAATCTTACTGGGTAAATTGTGTGGGGCTCTAATCCAACTTCAAATACCCCAAAACATTTCGCAGATAGAATGAGAAATGACTTGAACTATGCAAACAAGTTTGTGTAAGTAATACTTATCGGTTTGCGAGCGTGCACATAATCGTTTCACTGTTCTTACCCACAGGGGATGGTGGGGTGGCAGCAAGGGAGCTGTTCCTTTAAGAATTCTGCTTTCTGTGCCATCTTCTCCACTTTTCTGTGGCTCACAGTTACCTTGCCCTGAGATTGTTCTTAAAAATAAAGTCATAGCACAGAAAAACATTGTGGAGGAGAGGTGAAGGCTACAATGCAGGGTGTTTGGATCCCGTGGAAGCAGCACACCTGAACTCCAGGCTGAAGATGTGTGGGAGGTGCCACTGCTTCACCCCTCTTCCTGGGTCTCCATATACAAAACCAGACACTTTGGGCTTCCAACACGGTGCAGTTTAAATTAGTTCTATTCGATAATCTCTGACTAGAAACCATTGTTATTTGAGCAAATTGGGGAGTGTGTCTTTGTCTGAAACCGTAATGTCAAAATTCTCATTATAGTGCATTTATATAGGATGTTTTGTGGAGGAAAAGTCCTTATACCAATTGGAAGAAGATACTGTCCCCCAAAATGGTGCGACTTTAACAGCACTTATAGAAAAGATTAGTAATTAAGTGAAGAAGAAGAAAAAGCAAGTTGCAGGACAACATAGTACAATCTCCTTTTTAAAAGGACTTATATCCATAATACATGTTTCTGGAGAGAAAACTGAAAATATGTACAAGGAACTGTAGCAGTGGTCTTTTTGGAGGAGAGGAGTAGGGACAAGAAAGACTTAGGTGCACTATTTTTAGTATGTGAAAGTACAATTTTTTTTTTTTTTTACAGTAAAAAATGAGCAAAATAAAGAATCCTCCAGTGATTTCCCACATACTGGAGAAAGGAGCTAGAGTTAGGGTTCAGGCACTGAACGCAGAGGACCCTGCAGGGTCTATCTGGCCACACAGGTCTCACACGTGCCCCTGTGTGCCTCATTAGAGCCCCACCAAACCACTTGCCGCTCCCAGAATACACTATGCAGCCCTGAATTTCTGTGCTATTTGTTTCCTCTCTCTCAGGAATGCCCTTTCAAAACTCATCTGTCAGAAAACTCCCTCTTTTCCTTCAAGATCTAGTTCAAATGCACCTTCCTATTGGATGTCTTTCTTGACCGCCCCAAACCCCAATCCCTGCCCAGGCAGGTATGCGCTCAGAAGTGCTTTCCCTGGGATGTGAATGCTTGCGATTCAGCTGATGTGCTAAGAAGGGCTCCTCCCAGGTCTGCCAGCTGCTTGGGTCACCATTTTCCAATTGGAGGAAGGAATGGTTTAAAGTAGGGTATGGGATGCATGTGACAACCGCCCCAATCTGGGTGCAGTGTTCACTCAGATATGTCAAGGCATCTCTCCCAGCTTTCACTCAGAGCCAGATAACTGCTACCTGAACCCTTTCCCTTAAGGCTGTTAGACCTGCAGCCAGGGGCTTACGTCTTATTGGCTTAGCCCATCCTAGGGCCAGGGAAGATTGGGCTCTGACTACCATGGGTTCACCTATCTTATTTTACTTGGTGAGGTAAGTTCATTCTTCAGAGCAAGCTTCCATTGGGTTATGTTGGCCAATGCAAACTTAACCTTGGATTCACAAGAAAACTCTCCATCAAAACATTCCGCCTCATTTTTAACAAGGAGAGAAAAATAATCTATAGAAAGAAGTTCCTATGACATATGCAGAACTCTCGTTCATGTCCTCACACCCAAGGTTAAACAATAACAAAACTATAAGAAACACTCACTACAAAATAAGCAAGAGTAGCCAGTGGAATTCTGAAAGAGAAAGACAATACAGGGACACTGACCCTACCGGACATTAAAATATACTGGGATGTCTTAGCAATCGAGAAAGTGCTTGAATAAAGAGTGAGACCAATGGAGGAGAATTAGGAAGTCCAGAAATTAAATGAGGTACATGCCGTTAGCATATGATAAAGATGTCATCTCCCGTTGGTAGACTCATAAGGACTTTATACTACTGGGTTGTGAGCTAAAAAAAAAAAATACAAAGTTGTTTCTATACCTCAAACTGTACAAGTGTACACTGGAACAAGTTCCAAGTGAATTGGAGATTTAAATGTAAAAGAAACAAGAAATCCAGAAAAGCATTCCAAGAAACATGGGTAAACAGAATATACAGTTAACACACACCAAAAAAACTCCAACATAAGTGGCCCCTGAAACAGGTAAAAATATACCCAACCTCAGTCATTGTTATAGAAATGCAAATTAAAATTACACTGAGGTATTATTTTTCACCTCTCAGATTGGCAGAAGTCTAAACGCTCGACGACACATCCTACTGGTAAAGTTGTGGGGCAGCAGGCATGCTCACACATTACATGTGGAAATGCAAATGTCATATAGCCCATATCGAGGGCAAATGGACACTATCACAATTACAAACATGTTTACCTTTTGAACCTGTTGCACAGATGCACTTGCCCATGTAAGAAATGACATATGTTCATGATTATTCATTGCAGCACTGTTTGTAATTGCAAAAGATTGGACACAACCCAATTGCCCATTAATAGGGTATTGGTTAAATAAACTTTGCCACATCCATACAATGGAATACTATGCAGCTGTTCAAATCGAATGAAAGTTATTATTCTCTATGTACCAATACAGAAAAAAATCTCTAGGTTATAGTGTGAAAAAAGAGGCAGACCAACATATATAGTATGCTTCCTTTTGTATAAGAAATGAAGACTCTAAGAATAATTACTCATATTTGCTTGTGATTGCATAAGGAGGCACTGGGACACAATTAAGTAGGATGACTGATTGCCTAAAAGGGACAGGAGAGAAAGGAGTGGATGGAGACAGCAGAAGGGATATGCTTTAATATATGCCTTTCCATATTTAACTTTTGACTACTGTGAATGCATTTCCTTTTCAAAAAATAGAAATAACATTTAAAAGCATACTCTGGGGCTTCCCCAGTGGTGCAGTGGTTGAGAATCCGCCTGCCAATGCAGGGGACACGGGTTCGAGCCCTGGTCTGGGAAGATCCCACATGCCACAGAGCAACTAAGCCCATGAGCCATAACTACTGAGCCTGCGGTCTAGAGCCCGTGAGCCACAACTACTGAGCCCACATGCCACAACTACCGAAGCCTGCGTGCCTAGAGCCCATGCTCCACAACAAGAGAAGACACTGCAATGAGAAGCCCACGCACCACAACGAAGAGTAGTCCCCGCTTGCCGCAACTAGAGAAAGCCCGTGCATAGCAACAAAGACCCAATGCAGCCAAAAATAAATTTTAAAAAAAATACATACTCTGCAGAAAACTTTTGCCAAAGTCAGAGCTAAATAACACAAGAGTGGAGTAGATTTATTCTAAAGCATAAGCTCCAAGTTAAGTGTGTTTTATTGTATTATTAACTTTGCCTCCTTATTAGAATCTACTGTGATACTTTGCTTGGTGTGATGGCTCTGTCATATGTAAAACTAGGATGTCAATATTGGCTGGATAAGTCTGGAGAATACTATAATATATTCTTAGGTCCACAGATTAGAAAAAGTTATCCATAAAAAGTATAACATATTTCCATCAATTATTCATTGAGAATCCATATGGTAGAGGATAGTTGAGTACTCTGTGGGTAAATAAAAATGTGATTCTTGGCTTCAAGAAAGTGACATTTGATGGCCAAGAAGCGATTAATCATTTCCAGGTGTGAACTTACAACCAAGATTTCCTCACTAAGATTAAGCCATTAAACATCATGATTGCTGGGGAAACATACCTTGAAATCTCGTTCAGGCTATGTGGCCTTGAGGCTGATTTCATCCTCCACTGTACCAACCCAGGTTTCTCAATGGCGTTCTGGATCAGAGGAGTATCATAGTTCAAGCTTCCCTTTATCATGTCTCTATTAACATCTTTTTCTTCATCTTAAGCATTGGGGCTTTGCTCCGTCCTCACTCTTTTTGCCAGCATGTCTCTCTCTCCCATCTCTTTGATGCTGTTCAGTCACCTAGAAACATGTGCAGTGGCATTCACAGGCAATGATTGGCATCAGATTTCCCTTGTTATTCTGCCATAGAGCCAGCATTGAAATCAATGGGAAACCAAGTGCAATCACATAAAATTGATTGCCATTTGGATCCTATTGATTATCCTGCCAGTTGGATCCTATTGATTATCCTGCCAGATCTATGACAAGAAGAATAGCTTTGCTGGATGGCAAAAAGGCAGTGACTACACATGCTTCAGCTGCCATTTGAGGTTGGCTGAAATAGCATCTGTCCATTGATCTAGATCAGAAAGTTAAGAAAGAGATGCCTTTACAGAAAAGCAGCCCAGCAGAGGGAAAACATTTATTCTTGTCCACTAATGATGACTTCTTAAACTTACCTTCAAGGACAGTCATTCAACAATACTCCGTCTTTTAACCGCAAAATTTGAGGACTGGGCTTCCCTGGTGGCGCAGTGGTTGAGAGTCCGCCTGCCGATGCAGGGGACACGGGTTCGTGCCCCGGTCCGGGAAGATCCCACATGCCGCGGAGCGGCTAGGCCCGTGAGCCATGGCCACTGAGCCTGCACGTCCGGAGCCTGTGCTCCGCAACGGGAGAGGCCACAACAGTGAGAGGCCCGCGTACTGAAAAAAAAAAAAAAAAAAAAAAAAAAAAAAAAAAAAAATTTGAGGATTGAGGACCTCTGGGACCATCTTGGACTGAGTTACTATAGATAACCCTCTTACTACAAACACATAGAGGCGCTGGATAGAATGAATTAACAATAATGTGTAAATATATAGCTTAGTTCAAAATAAAGGAAAGCAAATCCTTACAAGTACAAAACTAAAAGGGAATCAAAAGCAAGGCTCCATGGGTTTGGGGTGGGGATAGGGTGCAGCATCAGATTCCAGCTATAGGTCCTCGTGGCCAAGTATTGGGATTTAATGGTCATATAGGGACAGAAGATATGGCCTTGGGTCAATGCAAGACAATGAGTTGGAATGTATTTGTTTTGTAAAACTAGATTTCCAAAAGAGCTGTCCCCTCATTGAAGGTCGATTAGAAGAACTCTGGCTCAAGGATTTAACAAGGAGGTGGTCTCCACCCACAACTTTAGATGGATTTAAAGTTTCTAAGAATATAAAGCCACAGGTTTATGCTACAAGAAGATGTGTAGTATGAATTTTTACTACCTATATGAGAATCCCTAAGCTGAGAAATCAATATAAAAACTGGTTCCAGACCAATAAAATCTGAGCCACCTGGCTGAGAGAAATGGAAACACCCTGTAGGGATCCTTCTACAATCCAAGACACACAGAACTTCAGAAACGTGGTGGTTTTAAAAATAATGTCCAAAATATTCTTGATATTCCACTGCTATTTCACTTAATTCCAGGCAGGCTTGTGACTGCTTTGACCAGAGTACAGCTGAAGTGATGCTACATGATTTCTAAGGCTAGACTTTAAGAGGACTTGAACCTAGAGATCTTGAACCTATCACCTTGTTTGCTGAATCATTCATGCTGGAGCCCTAAACCTCCATGTAAAGAAGTATCACCACTCTGAGGCTGCCATGCTGGAGAGTTCACATGTAGCTGTTTCCACCTACATGTAGCTGTTTCCACCTACATGTCAGCTGACCTGTTGGCTGATAGCCAGAATCAACGACCAGCCCTGTATGTGAGCCATCATGGATGTCTAACCCAGTAAAGCCTTCAGATGATTCTAGGCCCAGTTGGCATCTGACTGCAAAAACCATGAAAGAACTCAAGCAAGAACTACCCAGTCAGGCCCTTCCTGAATTTCTGACCCACAAAATCGTGAGCAACATAAAACAGTCATTTTAAACCAATACGCTTTGGAGTAATTTGTTTGTAGCAACAGACAACCAGAAAAGGGGGGAAGAAAATCTCTGGGGAAGAGATGCTCACCAACACAAATTATGAAAATGAGAAGAAAGGATCCTCAATGAGGGAGAAGTCCAAGGACATTATGCAGGAAGATACCAAGAACTGGAGACAATGTAATAATCTGAAAGAGACTATATGAGGTATGTTAACCATGATTAAAGACAAGATCAGGCACTATCAGGGTGGTAAAGAATCGATATATGTGTAACTGAATCACTTTGCTGTGCACCTCAAACTAACAACATTGTAAATCAACTATAATATAAAATAGAATTTTTAAAAAATGATTAAAGAAATTTCACACATACTCTGTTAGTGATATTGTGGAGAATCATGCACTTTCACGATTGTTGGTGGGGCACAAAATGTTCTAACTGCTATGAAGAACGATTGGGTTATATCTATCAAAATTACAAGTATAGTTACCCTTTCACCCAGCAATCCCAGTCTGTGACTCTATCCCATAAATATAGTCGAGTGCTTGTAAAATGATATATTCACTACAGTATTATCTTTAAGAGTAAAAAAACTGGAAACAACCAAAGTGTAGGATACTGGTTAAACTAACCATGATATACCCACACAATGGAATGCTATGTAATGGCAAAAAGGAATGAGGTCCTGTTTTTATGTGCAAAAAGTAAAACAGGCCACTGTTCATATAGTATATGGTGTTGCCTTATGGTAAACAAGGGAGAAAAAAATCAGAATATATATTCAAAAATCCTTATATTTGCATAAAGAAACATTGGGAGAATACATAGGAAACTATTAAATGAAGTTACTTATTGAGGGAGGAATGTGTTGTTTTGAATCCTAAGCTATACAAATAAAACGAGGCTTTGAGACATTTTAAAATAGGAGTTAAAGAAAAAGACATGAGGACTTTCCTGGTGGCGCAGTGGTTAAGAATCCGCCTGCCAATGCAGGGGACACAGGTTCGATCCCTGGGTGCGGAAGATCCCACATGCCGCAGAGCAACTAAGCCCATGTGCCACAACTACTGAAGCCCGTGCGCCTAGAGCCCGTGCTCCGCAATAAGAGAAGCCACCGCAGTGAGAAGCCCACGCTCCGCAAAAAGAGTAGCCCCTACTCGCCACAACTAGAGAAAGCCTGCATGCAGCAACAAAGACCCAACACAGCCAAAAATAAATAAAAACAAACCATTAAGAAAAACATGAAAAAAGTACTATTTAAAGAAGGAAAATGAAAAAGTTATTAGAATTAAAATCCAATGTCTATGTTAGACACAGCTGAAAACCTGTGAAAATTACTTATAATTCAGCAAAGGGAAATGAAGAGGTGGAAAATATAGCCAAAAATCTAAGAAACATAGAAGCAAGAATGTACAACATATATCTAATAAGAGTTCCAGAAGGAAAGATTAGAGAATGGGGTAGAGAGAGTATGGGGGTAGAGATCGACATAGTGAAACTGCAAAATACAAAAAAATTGTAAAGTAATCAGGGAAAAGACCAAAGAACAAAAATTAGACTGGGACTTAACAACAATAATGTCAGAAGATAATTGAATATTATCTTCAATTGTTAACCTCAATTCTATTCTCAGCTAGATTGTTTTGACTCGATCTTGAAGGAACTCAAAGACATTTTTAGAAAAACAAAGAAAGAGTTGACATGCATAGAACGTTGCTGGAAAAACTCTAAAGGATATACTTCAATAAGAAGGAAACAATCCAGAATGAAGAAGTGGGATGTGAGAGGCAATGTGAGTTGTCACTGCTCAACACGGAGTTCAAAATCTAAATAAACATTAACTATAAAAACAGTGACAATGAAAATGAGTGACGGGAGGTTAAAAAACAAGAAAAACATGGAAGATGGGAGGACGATGCTTGGAGTTTGTGTTCCCAGGTCTTCTCTTGTTCAGGTGGAGGGTAAAGATAGTAACTTTTTAGGTCAAGTATGTATGTTAAGCAATTAAGGGTTCCCACTAAAAGGACAGAAATGGAATGATAACTTCCAAGTGAGAAAATGAAAACAGGAAAAAAATTTAAAAAATAGAAACCGTGAGAAGGTACGGAACAAAGAAAATGCAAAAGACATATTAGTAACCACAAAAACATGGAGGAATTCAACTCACCTATAGTTTCTCACCTCAGATTTTTTAATCCAGAAAAATTCCTTAAATGAGAAAGGAGGCAAAGAACAGAGAAATCAGACAAAGCAATACGTATGTCAAATGGGATAATCTTCAAGTCAAAAAGGCATTATTTGAGGTTAAGTAACTCATTACATTTACACAGTAATGAAAGGAAAAATATAACAGGAATATAAAACAGTCATGATTTGGAATGCATCCAACAGATCTTCCAAATATACAAAGCCAAAAAAACCAAAAAACAATACTACATAGAGAATTTTAAAACTATTCAATTAGTGAGGAATTTTAACACATCTCATTGAGAGATACAGATCAAGAAGAGGAAAACTTAAGTGTACAGAAGAGCCAAACAACACAATTAACAAGCTTGAGCTAATCGAATGTGTAGAACTGAATCCAACAGCTTGTGAATAGATACTTTTCTCAAACACCAGAGAATGCTTACAAAAATTGACTATGTACTTTATTATAAAAATGTCTCTAAAATTTCAAATAGTATCTCACTACCAGGCAAAAATTTTCAGAGAAATCATTACACTACCTTACATCATCTACCATGTGACTTATTTAGTGTTTGCTCACACGTGCATGTGTATGCACACCAAATGCACATATCTTCGGAGAACAGAGAGTGAAAGTTTTCTAAGAAGAAATAAAGGGTTTTCTCCTGCTTGCTCGAGATACCGTCTCATATGATTCACTGCCCATGTGTTGCTATTTTCATTGTGTTTTTGAGCTGTTCATCAGAAGGGTGGTGTTGGCAACATTTGTTCTTCATTATCTATGAATGAAATTTGTGAGCTCTCAGTTGGACCTCAACTGAAAGCTTTGGTAGCAAGGATGAAATGGAGGACAGTAGACAAAAATGAGTTCTTAAAAATATTTTTCTTCTTTTCAACATATTTAAACAGTCTCTTTAGCTCCGTAGTCTGAGAAAAAAATAGCTGGAATAGAGAAACTCATTGCTTTATTAAACACTCCCCTGATCTTACTGTTAACCTGACAGCCTAAGAGAACCTGTATTAGCAGAATGACGACAAACAAATAATGAATTGAGTCTGAACTCTTTCTCTATTGAAGGATGAGTTGCCGTATTGATATGGTAAAAGATATTTTTGTTCCTTTTTACCTCAAACTCAGTACAAAATTCTATAGTTCTGAAGCCTATAATTACTGTCTTGCATATATGACAAGTTTAAGAATTAGGACTGTCTTTTTAAAAAGGTTCAGATGTTACAATTTCCAAACAATATTCTAATGGTACATGACTGGGGCTTGGGGTGAAAGATCTTGTCTATGTGACAGGAAGCTAAAGACCTATTCTCTAAATCTGTCCCATAACTATAGAAACTTTGGGGGCACTGACACAATTTTAGAACATCAATGCAAAGCTTATAGTATCAACTGATACATAATGTTAAGACTCGTAAACCTATTATATTGGGCTGAGCTGAGAGTATATGAAGAATGCAGACCTGTAATTGTACACAAAATACACATAAAGACGTGAGGCAGATTGGGTGATGCTCGTTAATTTCTCCAAGGCCACCTAGCTGGTGAATGACATCTCAGCATTTGACTCTAGGTGTCCCTTCTTCCAAGGCTTATGTTCTTCCCACCACACGATTTTGCCATATGCTCCACAAGCTGCATATTTTGAGCTAAGAGTTTAATTCACTTGAAGGTACATTTTCTATCAGTACCAGAAACCTTATTTACCTTGCACAAGAATGGGCCAATATGGATGTATCATTTAAGTCTCAGAAGCAGCTCCATTCTCCTACATTTGGAAACATGTAGGACCAATTTAATCAAATTTCATGTAGCAAACCAAACATAAACAAATCTTATTTTTTAGTTTGCAGCAATTGAGCTCTATAACTTCGTTTACTTATTTGTTCCCTTTTTAAACAAGCATTTATTAGATGTCTATTGTGTGCCCAGTATCACATTCGATGTTAGAGAAAAGTTATATCTTCAGTTGCCTTTATCTCATGGAAATGCTTATAATTCAGCTGGAGAAAAGCAATATACAAATAGACACTTAAAAAACAAAACAACTAGGCTTCCCTGGTGGCGCAGTGGTTAAGAATCCGCCAGCCAATGCAGGAGACACGGGTTTGAGCCCTGGTCCGGGGAAGATCCCACATGCTGTGGAGCAACTAAGCCCGTGCACCACAAGTACTGAGCCTGTGTGCTGCAACTACTGAAGCCCACGCACCCTAGACCCCATGCTCTGCAACAAGAGAAGCCACCGCAATGAGAAGCCTGCACATGGCAACGAAGAGTAGCCCCCACTCACCGCTACTAGAGAAAACCTGTGCACAGCAACCAAGACCCAACGCAGCCAAAAAAAAAAAAAAAAAAGACCGTAGACTGGTTCTACAATCATATATAGACAAATGAAATGGTGTGTTAAGGACGTTAGAATTCAAAGAAAGGGCAATGTCACTATAAAATGGCATTGAAGAGGTAAGGCTTAACTGATAAGTAGAATCATTAAGACTTGAAGAAGAGTGTGATTTAGTTCAACTTGGAGGGCAGCTTGGCTTTAGAAAATAGGAGGAACCAAAGTCAGAGTGTGGACCCGAGCCCTCTCTGACCTCCTAAACTAACACAGGTTTCCCTCTTTTGGTCCCTGCCTGAGCATCCATCACATTTCCTGAGAACTTACCAGGCTGCCTCCCTAGTTTCTAATAAGCAGGAACTCTGTCTTCTCATCTAAGTATCTCTGGCACATGGTACATTTCACATTTATCTAGTGAATGAATGAATGGCAGGTAAATTTTGGTTGAAGAAGGACTTCATTGTGATATCATATATTATGATTTTAAATACTTTTGACAGGTACCTATTCCGCAATCCCATTCTGCCAAAACACTATTGCATATACTGAGCGAAAATTATACATTACTGCATTTTATTTGTGATATAAATGAGTTTTTAAAAACAATGGTGTCCTCCTGGGCATATATGTGGAGAAAACCATAATTCAAAAAGATATGTGCACCCCAATGTTCACTGAAGCACTATTTACAATAGCCAAGACATGGAAGCAACCTAAATGTCCATTGACAGATGAATGCATAAAGATGTGGTGTATATATATATATATATATATATATGCACACACATATATGTATACATACACACACACACAATGGAATATTACTCAGCCATTAAAGAGAATGAAACAATACCATTTGCAACAACATGGATGGACCTAGAGATTATCATACTAAGTGAAATAAGCCAGACAGAAAAGACAAACATATGATATAGCTTATATGTGGAATCTAAAAGACAAATGAATTTATTTCCAAAACAGAAAGAGACCTCACAGACACAGAAAACAAACTTACAGTTACCAAGGGGGAAAGGGGGGTGGGGAGAGGGATAAATTAGGAGGCTGGGATTAACATATACACACTATTATGATAACCAATAAGGACCCACAGTATAGCACAGGGAACTATACTCAATATTATATAATAACCTATAAAGGAAAAGAATCTGAAAGTATATATATATACACACATATATATAACTGAATCACTGTGCTCTATACCTGAAACTTACATGATACTGTAAATCAACTATACTTCAATAAAAAAAAATTTAAACACTGGTGTGTCTTTTTCTAGGTATTGATTGGGTACCTCTCAGATGCTTTCGTTATCCCAGGGTTTACTACTTTGCCAGATTTGGAGAATGTAATGGACATATTTATGTTCTCAGCTAACAAGACTTGTAAATAGAAGTTTTTATGAAGGTTTTTACTTTTTAAGCCAAATTTAAAATTTGTAATGTTCAGTACTTAAATGAGAGCACATGTGCCCTGCCAATTATATTCACACTACTTCTTTTCCTATTGTATACTTCAGCCTCTTAGATAATATACACCTGGATGAAGATGGTTATAGAAAGCAGTCTTTGGAAATTTGGTGTAGTACTTGTCTAACGGTTAATAATTCTATAAATACATCAAACCTGAACATTCTTATAATAGCTTCTAGTTGGGGGCAAAATCATGATGGCAATGTAGTTTTTTTAATCTCTCCAAATCACCTCAAAACAACTAGGATAGCAAAATAAACAGTCCACAGGCACCATCTTCAACCAAAGCAAGTGACTGTACACCCGTGAGCTCCAGAACGCAGGTGAGTGGATCCAAACCCTGACATCAGCAGGACCCCTATGGGTTTAATAGCTGTGGGAGGTTAATAGAGGGGGGATAAAGCGGTGTTCTGACCATCTTAGGGGACCCAGGACACAGAAATTGCCAGATACTTCCAAAAGAAGTATTCCATTTTGAGTGGAATGTTCAGTAGGCAAGTCTGAGAACCTAACAGACATCTTCATAGCTTCCATTTGCAAGTAAGTCTAGAGAGGACCACGAGAACCCACTAAGGGGCTGTCATGGGGTACTAAGGTGAATTAAGCCCATAACAACTTCACAAATATACAACATCTGCCATCCCGAGGAACTGAGAGCCTCCCTGAAAAACAGTCTTGTTGGGAGTGGAATCTGAATTGAGCAAGCCAGAAACACTGGTGGGAGACAGAAGTTTTACACTAGCCAAGAGAGTTCCAAACTGAGTAGGTGGCTACAGAGAGGCTGTGTTTTTTAGTACTCCCCAGCAGAACCAGTTACATAACTCGCAGAGCACAGCGTAAAGTGAAAATCCAGAGCTCCTTGTTCACAAATGATTAAAAATTTCAAGACGGTAACAAGAGAGCATGAAACCCGGAGGTGGACCCTGTGTGGCTATACAGGCCACATGCCCATGAAGCCAGCCCCGCTTCTGAGCCAAAGCAGAAAGGGAACCCCTGAACAGGGAAGCCAGGAAAGCAGCTCTGGTTTGCTCTCTCCCTATTCAGGATCCTCCTAAAAGCACAGAAAAACCCACATCACTTAAACATGAGCAACAGAAACAGAGGGCGATCAAGCCCTTTACGATGATGTTATAAGGCAAAAGAGGAATAAATCAACATACCAACAGGTCATGAAGGCGCAGCAAAAAATTGTAATACAAAACCTATTATGCAGTAGTACAAAATAAGGTTAAAAGAAACTATGAAAATTATAAAACTATGAAAAAGTGTTTCCGAATGCAAGTTCTTGTGCCGGACGCGCAGCGAGGCCAATCAAACCAAACCGTCAGAGTTTGGAACGGAGGGAGGTTGACTGTAGAGCAGAGCAAGGAGACCGAGCGCCTAGCGCTCAAAAAACCTCTAACTTCCCGAAGGGTTTCAGCAAAACATTTTTAAAGGCCAGGTGAGGGAGGGGCGTCCCAAGGCACGTGATCAGCCCGTGCACAATTCTCTGATTGGTTGATGGTGATCAGTTAGGCGCCAGAAGGTGCGTGGGGGGGCGGGGCACGGGCTCAGGATCATCAACTAGTTAATTTCTTCCATTTGGTGGTGGTTTTAGCATCTGACAAACTCAGGGAATATGCATCAGGTACTATTATCCAGGTACTTCAGAGAGGAGCTAAAGCAGAGGATATGGGGGATGGGTTTGTCCCGGGAAGGCCCCCGTAGGGTCCTGCTCGGTTACAATTCCCCCCTTTTCTTTGGTACCTCTCAATCTTGAAAACAGGTGTTGGACAAGAAAGGGAATAACGTTTTGGATAGAGGTTCATCATAAACTCGGCAGAGGAACTTGGTTTCAATCTCCAATCCCGTTTCATTCTTCCCCAAATCTTTCAGGGAATGGGGTGACAACACCTGGCTACTTCCTGCTCAAATGGGGCATAGTCCTGCCTCAATTTGGGTAATGGATGTAACCGAGCAGGACCCTATGGGGCCTTCCCAGGGCAGACCCCTCCCCCATATCCTCTGCTTTAGCTCCTCTCTGAAGTACCTGGATAATAGTATCTGATGCATATTCCCCGAGTTTTACAGATGCTAAAACCACCACCAAATGGAAGAAATTAACTGCTTGATGATCTGAGCAGTGGCACCCAGACCTTCTGGCACCTAAGGAATGATCACCATCAACTAATCAGAGAATTGAGAATGGGCTGATCCCATACCCTGGGACACCCCTCCCCACCTGGCCTTTAAAAATGTTTTGCTGAAACCCTTCATGGAGTTCGGGAGTTCAGAGCACCAGCCATCCATCCTCCTAGTATTGGCACCTTTACAATAAAAGCTGCATTTTCCTTCACCACAACCCGGCGTCAACAGATTGGCTTCACTGCATGCAGGTGTGCAGACCCAAGTTTGGTTCGGTAACATGGACACAGAATTGGAAATATTCCCGACTTTCAAGTCCCGATCCAAGTCTTGTATGATCTCAGTCCCTTAGTCCACCCTTTTGGTGCCAGCCGACCCAATTAGAAGTAGTTGGAGGAGTGACAACTAGAAGTTTAACGGACAAGTATTGGGCTGCGTCCCGCAGGCCTACAAGGCCTGTGCTTGCTGTTTTAAGACCTAAGAAAGAGCCTGGAGTCAGCAACAGAGACATCAATGGTCTAGTAGATGGGGGAGCTTACACATCTGAAGCAAGGTCCTGGAGCAACACCCCACCATGTGCAGCAGGTGGTGGGCAGGACATGGTGGCAGGCTTTGCTCCCAGGGGGAAGGGGAGATTACCAGTTACAGGGGAATTGATGTCAGGTGGGCTCATTAGTTACTAGGGAAACCAGTAGAGGGGCACGCCCCTCACTACTCCTTTGGTAAGAACAATCACTAGCTGGGCCCTGGGGCAAGTAGGTAGGAAGGTCAGTTCTGTGAGCAGGGTGTAGGTGAAGCAGGCACTGGTCGAGCAGGGGAGGTACAGAGAGCAAGAGAACAGCCATCTTGAGTGGCCTGATCATATACCAAGAGACATGTCATTTCCTGAGGAATTCAGAGAATAAGTCTGAAAACCAGTCTGGACCTGCCAGTTTGGGGGAGACTTGTAGGCAGGTAGCCAGCTGTCTATTATTATCTAAGCCAATTTTAACTTCTGACGTGGTATTAACATATACATAACAGGAGCTATTGGCCACTACACGTCTCCTTTTTTCTGCTAACATCTGATCTAAAGCAATTTTATTGTCTAAAAATCTAATAGTTACAAGAGGAGACCTTGAGGTTATAAGGTTGCAGCTGCCATCTGCCAGCAGACACTGCTTTGAGAATGGCTGGTGGCGTCCTGAGTATGACACAGCTCAGAAAATTCGAGCTCCCAACAATACAGGAACATGCCTGAAATCACGTCCACAATGGCAACCTAGTTTTACCTTGGATGTCTGAACCACAGCTACTCCATTTTGATATTCAAAAGCATTCCCCTCCCCAAGGCCGATGTACAATGCATGTTCAAAAGGTCATAAAACAGGCTGCTTTGGTCAGTAAAGTATAAGTTAAATCAGGTATAAGCCAGAATGACTTCCCCATACCTCAAAAATGTGGAGATTTTCCCATTATTTCCCCTTTTGATTGCAAATCCCTGAAGGGTTTCAGCAAAACATTTTTAAAGGCAAGGTGCTCATGATCATCAAGTAGTTAATTCCTTCCATTTGGCGGTGGTTTTAGCATCTGAAAAACTCAGGGAATATGCATCCGATGCTATTATCTGGGTACTTCAGAGAGGAGCTACAGCAGAGGGTATGGGGGAGGGGTCTGTCCTGGGAAGGCCCCGTAGGGTCCTGCTCATTTACAAAAGCAGCGATCAGAAACAGGCAAAAAAAAAAATCTCTGAAAAAAGCTGTCATGACTTAGGAGCGAATTAGCAAATAAAGAAAAAAACCATTTCGGAAACAGAGACTCAGAGTAACACAAGAGTGAATAGACTCCATGTTGAAGTACAGTAAGAAATAGGGGATAGGAAAAGAAAATGAAACAAACAGAAATAAAATCCTTCTGTGAAAAGCGAATTTCATAATCTCTAACCACTTGAATCCTACTTGACAAAAAACACTAAGTTTATTTTTCTCCTTTATTTGTTGAAGTTTGATTAATCTTACCTAAAGAGGTTACAGTTAATTAATTTTTTAAAAATCCAGTTTCAAGGAGATATTCTGGCAACCAATTCTGCATCCATATTCTTCACAATTCATTTGATAATTTGAAACATTAACAAAAACATTTTTAATCTGCTTTTCAAAGGGAACATCTGTGTGTTATTGTTTATGACAGTAGCTTTGTTATAGCAAGTGAAACATCTGGAGAGACTTGATTACTTGTTGACAGAAACTCCAATGCAAAACACAGGTGAACAGCAATGTATTCTCCCTGGGCTCAAATAAATAAGCCCAGCCAATGGGGTTGGCCTAAGCTAATAAATTGGAACAGAGCAGTACTTGGGATCCTTATTTCTGAGCCATTCCTTGTAGTGGGTCTAGATCTGTGGCCAATTTTGGTTCTTCCCCAACTTAAAAGAACTAGAATTAAGAACTTTTAGCTTGTGACTTTTACTCTGGATGTTACGAGTGGCCTGTTCAGTCTCCTTAGGTTAACTCCCTGCTAGAAACAAAGAGAATCCAAGTCTCAACAATCCAGATTGTTTGAACCCATGTTGATGGAATTTTTCAGTCTTTCTAATACTGATTTTCAGTTCACTTGGTTATTAGAATCAGTTGGGTAGTATTCTTATTTGCCAATGAACAGCTCAGGGCTTCAGAGATAAATAGATGAACAAGTGGTTTCTAAGACCCCAACAGGTAATTTATTGACCATCTTAACCTTCTTACAGCTTAATTAGGTAAATAATGTAATGCAGGTGAAGGTGCCTAACAGCGTGCTAAGCCTGTGCTAAGCACTCAATGCAAATGAATCTAAGTGTAGAAGGCACTGCTGATTATGAGCACAAAGGCCATCTCCTCCTCCTTTCTTGATGGCAGAGAACCTCCCAACCCAGAGACTGAAAATGCCAGCTTCTCACTTTCCAGCCTCCTTCGTAGCTAAGGCACAGACATGTGACCCAATTCTGGCCAATGATAAGTGAGAAAGGGGACTTCTGGGGAGGACTTCCTCCCTAATAAGAAATACTTCATGAGTAGAAACATCTCTTTTCTTCAGTTGAACATTGCTGTGTTTGCACTCAGTGCTTGGGACCATGACAGCCACTTTGCAACCCTGAGGGGATGAGCCTAGGTACCTAGCTAATACCCCAAGGAAGGCAGAGCAGAAGATGGAGGGAGTCAGTGTCCTTGGTGCCATTGTGGAGCCACTGAACTGACCCTGATCCCACCCACCTCTGGATTTTTTTTTTGTATATTAAATAAGAAGCATCCTTGTGTTGAAGCAATGTTAGTTGCAGCCAAAAGCATAACTAATACATTGAAGGAGCTCTCTCCTTTTCAAATACCTCAATAGAACCTAAACCCAGTTTTCCTTTAATGTGCCGGACAAAATGTGCGTAAGTTGCCACTGAGGGGAACAGGTCCTTCCCAAACCCCCATCTGTTTCCACATTCAGTACTGTGTGTCCTCAAGTCTTCTTCATCCACAAAATGGAGATGGTTCCTGTTTCTCAACTCATTAAGTGTTTATGATGACTGGTAACCTAATTGATTTGTGGCCCCCAAATTAAAGGCACTAGAAAAGATTTTTTTTTAAATGGTAGTTTGCCATATGAGCTCTGCCCAGGCTGTGCTGTAATTTATGGATGTGCTAACAGGCGAAAGGACAAAGTGACCTGTAATTCACTGACAGAGCCCCGAGAGGCTGCATAATGTCCGTTCCTCCCCATCATCACATGAGTAATAACCATCAAACACACTGGTGGGTACTGAGGGACTCCCTTGTTTCTGAGCTTGTATCCTGCATTGGATCCAAGCCCCATGCCCAACAGCCTGTGGTGATGACATCCCGAAGAAATCAGCACAGTGCCTCACAGAATCCAGCCCAGATTGAAAAGAAATAAACAATTACAGGGTACCAAATTAATACTGAACGAAGATGTAAATGATTAGAGTCAATACTGAATTGCTTGGTGAATCTATTCCAGCAAGAGAAAGCAGCAGTGGTCGGTAGAGGCGGGGAGCTGGCTTTCTTACGAGCCATTGTTCTTTGTAACTTCTCACCGGCTCTAGCCGAGGCCTTGGTTCAGATTCCCCCAACAGCTGACGGTTGCAGCTAGAGTGAAATCAATCTTATAATCCTTCTAGCCATTGTATTCCTAATTTCCCTGTTTGTCCACCCTTTCTGTTCAGACCGTGCACTCTGAAACAAATTCCACATAGGGTTTCTGACATTAGACTTGCCTATTGCCAACACTCTGTCCCTCTGTCAGCTGGGTGTCTGCACCACTGAGAGGGGCATGATGAGTCCGAGGCAATTCCTCACCTCTGCGGAGTGGGGAGAGTGGCCGAGCTCACTGTGTCAGAAGAATCTGCCAATTCCTCAGTCAGAGCTGCAGGGTGGGTCTGAAGGTGCTGGCCCATGAAACTACACGGGAGAAAGGGGAAACCCTCCAGAAGCAGGGGAGAGCGAATCCTGGGCTGTAGGGTGTGATGGAGAATAACAGCTGCTTGTGTAGGACACTGAGCCCCTGAGAGGCCAAAAGATGCCAGGGGCTGCATCTGTTGCTCACCTTACTCTTGGGCTCCCACCCAGAAGAGGCAGTAACGGTGCTAGGGGCTGGAAGCAAAAAGAATTTCCCAGGAAAATAGTTCCCCAGCCAAGATCCCCTGCTCTCGAACAAGCTAGGGATTGAAAGACGAGGAAGCAAGCCCAAAGGTTTCTTTTCTGTTTTCCCAGGTCAGTCTAGGAAAGAGCGGATCCTTTGTCCACCAGGGGTAGAGGAAACAGCACCTTTGCTGTGCCCCAGCCCGCCAGCAGTCTGTAGAGACTGCTTCACCACGCTACGGGCTGAACTCCATCCCCAGAGCAGCCAGAACGTGACGTAAGCAGTATGGAGCCCTCAGTGAAGCTGTCCGAGCCCCAGAGAGGTGGGCTCAGCCCTCTATGATCACAATCATGTCCACAGCCCTTAGACCTCCCCTTGCCCTGCTGTAGCCTCAGGGAGACCCTGCAAAGGGGAATCCCCAGGATGGCTGCTGCCATTGGGGAATACACACTCTGGCTCACACACCCTCCCTCCGTACCTGAGAATGCTCACTGTGGACTGGAATGGTGAGAAGGGCTGCTCTGTCACTCTGTCATCACCTTACAGAGCTGTTGCTGTGCTATCTGGTAGCTCAGCGGGTGGCTTTCTGTCTTAACCTATTTTATTCATGAAGACTGATTCCAGGACCTACAGGACTCTCCGTCCCACACTAATTTCTTTCTCTCTCTAAGACTTGCGAAGGCTCGACTGAGCCTACATGTCATAGGAGATGAAATGTTTTCCCCTGCAACGCTAGAAACCACCCTAGGTATTTCAAACAGAGGGGGGTTAATACCAGCAGCTGGTTACATGGGTCAGAGAAGAGTGAGAAGCCAAAGAGGGGTCCATAAGGCAACACAGAGATCAGCCACAGCAGAAAGGTGCTAGTACCCTTAGGACGGGGGGCACGTGGGAAGAGCTGTTGTCATCAGAGACGAGAAGCTAGGGTCACATGTCAGGAACTAGAGACATGCTGAAGGCTGCCAGGAAAGAGGAGCTACCAGGTGGGGGCTTGTATTTGTCTACTGGTGTGTAATAAATGATCCCCAAACTTAGCAGCTGTAAACAATAAATTTATTACCTTACAGTTGCTGCAGGTCAGGAACCACCAGCTGAGCTGGGTCGTTCCGGTTCAGGTCTCTCACAAGGCTATGATCAAGGTGTCAGCTGTGGCTGCAGTTAGCTCAAGGCTCAACTGGGAAGGGTCTGTTTCCCATATGGATGTTGACAGGCCTCAGGTCTTCACTAGTTGGTTGAAGACATCAGTTCTTAGTCATGTGGGCCTCTCCCTAGGGCTAATCACAAGATGGTGGCTTTCTTCCTATAAAGCAAGGCTCTGGGCTTCCCTGGTGGCGCAGTGGTTGAGAGTCCGCCTGCCGATGCAGGGGACACGGGTTCATGCCCCAGTCCGGGAAGATCCCACATGCCACGGAGCGGCTGGGCCTGTGAGCCATGGCCGCTGAGCCTGCGTGTCCAGAGCCTGTGCTCCGCAACAGGAGAGGCCACAACAGTGAGAGGCCTGCGTACCGCAAA
>NW_021703779.1:34280550-34315023 GCF_005190385.1 Monodon monoceros
AGGTTGAGAGTCCGCCTGCCGATGCAGGGGACACGGGTTCATGCCCCAGTCCGGGAAGATCCCACATGCCACGGAGCGGCTGGGCCTGTGAGCCATGGCCGCTGAGCCTGCGTGTCCAGAGCCTGTGCTCCGCAACAGGAGAGGCCACAACAGTGAGAGGCCTGCGTACCGCAAAAAAAAAAAAAAAAGCAAGGGCTCTGAGAGAGAGAGCATGTGAAAAAGGGAGAGCAAGATGGAAGTCACAGTCTTCTTGTGACCCAATCTTGGAAGTGACTTCCAACACTTTAGCCATATTCTATTTGTTAGAACAGAGTCATTAGGTACAGGCCACACTCAAGAAGAAGGGATCACAAAGGGCATGAATAGCAAGAAGCAAGATCTTAGAGGCTGCCTGCCACAGGGACTGTAGCCACCCGCAGAGGCAGAGGCAGCTCTTAGTCTGGGGGCCCAAAGCTTATGCAATCTGGGGAGCCCTTTTAAGACAAAGCATGTAAAATTACAAATATAAAAATCACAGTCAGGTCCAGTAACTGGTGAAAGTATAAACAAAATGGGGAATAGCCATACAACGGAATACTATTTGGCAATAAAAAGGAATGAAGTATTGATTCATGCTACACCATGGATGAATCTCAAAAACATGCTGCTCGTTGAAGGAAACCAGCCACAAAAGACCACATACTATTTGATTCCATTTCCATGAAAATGTCCAGAAGAGGCAAATCCATAGAGACAAGAAGCAGATTAGTGGTTATCAGGGCCTGGGCTTGGGAGCCAGGATTGACTGAAAAGACACGAGGGAAATTTGGGGTGATGGAAATTTTATAAAACTGGATTGTGGTGATGGTTGTACAAATCAATAAATTTACTAAAAACCAACGAACCATACACTTACAATGGGTGATTTTCATGGTTTGTAAATGATATTTCAATAAAGCTGTTACAAAAATTATACACACAGGACATTGGAAGGGACCTGTGAAAGTGAGAGGCCCTGGAGCTTAGGCTTCATTAACTTTTCAGAAAATTTGTCTCCGTGGAAAAGATAGAGCTATTGCAGAGACACTGCCTGAGGCGGTGAGGGGAGAAGGCAATCACCAGGCTTCTCCTCTCCCTTCTCCGTCCAGTCTTCTGCCTGGGCCTCCAATTGCCCTAACCTGCCCAGAAGCCAGGGAAATGGAGTGCTTTGTGATACAGGGTGGAGATACGAAGGTCTGGGAGGAGATATGAGAACAAAGAGGCAAATGACAGGCTCATGGGCCCCAGCCTGCAGGGCTACCTCCACACCCTAATGCCAAGGCAACTTGGACCAGCTCTACCTTTTGGCGTTGAGAGATGTCTTGAGAGGAAATCCATAGAAGGCCCACGTTTCCAAATGAAGACCTAAGCTATGGATTATTTATCATCAAACAGTATAGAACACTGGATTGGTTGGTTTGCTTGAGCTGAACGTTCAAAATCACTTATTCATGCATATATATGTATGGGAGGATGGAGAGCAGGCTTTGGGTGGGTAGGAGGAAGGGAACAAGGAGATAACTCATGGAAGAAAAATACTGGATGTGTTAAATATTCAATATCGGATGTATTGTCCTGGCAGCTTTCCTCATTTAACTCTTGCAGGCAAGGAGTACCAAGGGCAGGGCCGCGGGAGCAGTCAGCCCCAGGTGCAGGCAAGAAAAGGATGCATTGTTTGTGGAGAACTTAAAAACTATAATAAAACCTACTAAAAGTTGGTATCTTTTATTATCAACATGTCCAAATAATTCTAAACAATGTCAGTGATAATACGGCTCCCCTCAAACTCCAAATATCATATTGGTTTAAGTTCTAAAACTGCCAAGTTTACAGCTGAGTTTTAAATAATATACATGTAAGCTTCAAATGAGCACATTTTCATTACTTACCCTGTACGAAACACTGTTTTCTGCACGGGAGGTGATACAAAGAACCCCAGTTATACAGTAGACCACACACACAGTGGACTGAGCTACACACATTCCACTCTACAGTAAGTTCATGTTGGTTCAGAATCATCCGGGCTCACCTTGGCTGAAGTTTGCGTCTCCAGTCCTGGCAGTACTACAGATTCCTGCATTCAAGTGGTAGATTCGGAAACACAGCGATGGCACAGTGATCGTGAAAACAAAGAAACAGAACTTGAGATGCTTCGGTCTGTCATTCTAGGCGCAGTGACTTTGAACCATGAGGTGCTCACTCTATTGGACATGTTTTTTTCATGTGGTTCCCCCTCCTTCAAAAATATATTAACATATGATAACCTATATGAGAAAAGAATCTGAAAAAGAATGAATATATGTATATGTATAACTGAATCACTTTGCTGTACACCTGAAACTAACATGACATTGTAAATCAACTGTACCTCAATAAGATTTTAAAAAATGCATTAACATAAATAAAACTATTAATCCAATTTCTTTTTCCTTTTTGGCACTATTTATTTTTACTTTATTTATATATTTATTTGTTTATTTTAAGTATTTATTTTTTATTTGTACTTGATTTTCTATTTCTACTAGAAGGAAGGTTCAACAAAAGAAAGATTTTCTCTCTCTGTGTTTCTTAGTTGGCCGTTATAATCATTTGTTTTATTTCATAATTATTACTGAAAAAGATTTTGTCATATAGAGGAAGGGAGCTTTACAAATAATCTGCTCTGGGTGTCAAATATTAATAGATATGCTACTGCATATAACCAAAAAGTATCATCTCCATAAATAAGGAAACTGAGGCTCAAAGAGGTGAAGAAATTTGCTGAAATTCACAAAAGTAGCAAGTCAGAGACCAAGGATTCAAACAATATTGTACGGTCAGCAGAAAACATGTATCCTTTACATTTATGAACTCATTTGATACTAACCACGACCAGTATCATTGTCCCCACTTGACAGATGAGGGTCAAATGACTTCCCCAAAGCTCCATAGCTAGTAAATGGCAGAACAAGGATTTGAACCCTGGTAGCACTGCATGGAAGCAACCTGAGTAAACCTTTACTCTGGGCTTCCTCGTCAACTGAGGTTCACTTCCAAAGCCATGCTCAGTTCCCATGGCTGCCGCAGCTGAGTGACTTAGACCCGCTTCCGTTTGTGCTGTCCTCTCCACCATCCACTGCCACCAAGAAGGAAATCTGGCAGACGCATGTGGGTGATTTCTAAGGACACAACTGCAATCTGGTCTGAAGTTAGCTCAGCCTGGTTGTTTACCTGGTTTACTTTGAGAAAGTAAGGATGAGAAAGAAGACTGACTTTCTGGAGGTCGGAATCCTTCGGGGTTCTAACATATATTTACCCCCCCGCCCCGCCCCCGCAGACTCAGACTTCTTGGCGAGCTTTCATAAAGGCTGAAGAAAACTGCATGGTGCTTCCTTCACAGGTAATACTGACCTGCAACACTAGATGGCAAAATGGTGCTATGTTACTGTGTTGTTATCCGAAAAAGCCTGGTATAAAAGTCTTCCCCCCAAATCCAAATCTGCTGAACTGTCCTTTTTTAAAAAAAAATGTTTATTTTTGGAAAATAAAGTTCTATGTGGAGTTAATATCTTAACTTTTAAAAATCATTGTTTAGAAATGAACTATTTTGGATGGTCTCAGTCTCCTAGGCTCTATCAAGTAGGTAAATATATGTCTCTTTGCCTAATGGCCAGCTGGTCAAAAGCTACCTCCTAATTGATCAGATAAAAACGGGAGGATAACAGAAGATAATGGAGATAGTATGAAATGTACTTTCAAAAGCTGCATGTTAACAGAAATGTGACAAATGTATACGGCACAGATGTCATCTGTCATGGCCTCTTTTGTTTAAATAAACATAGAAGCCAATAACAAATTGGACACACTGCTTTTGCTCATTTCATTCATTCAAGAATAAGCACCTCTTATGTACAGGGCAGTTGTAGGCAGCACAGAATACAAAGAGAATTCTATTCTGGCCTTTAAGAAATCGGTGTTCTAGAGGGGGACAAAAGACAAACGTGGCACTACTGTCAACCATCAGCCCCTGAATCATTCTTTCTCCGGAGCCTCACAGTTAAAGCTGCTGGTCCCCCCTTCCTCCCCCACCCCCTGCAAGCCTTGGGACCACCCAGGGTCCTGACCCGGGCAGGCAGCGCATCAGCGTATCAAGAGCGGCCCCATCCAGGGGCTCGGGGCCGAGTTTGTATTGCTCTCTGATTTGCCTGCCCAAATCAAATTTAGCAGAGTCCCTGCCTTATCAGAAGTGCAGAATAACTATTAGCAGGAGAGAGGGATGCATCATGGTGTACAGACATTGAGGAGAATTGATCCAGGAAGTTTTCTAGAACACTGCCATGAGCAATGAAGAGAAGGTGGAATTACAGGCCCAGAATATTATCCACACCGAGGCAGAGAACTCTGTCCGGGTCAGGGGAGCCTGCAGGGTTGCTTTGTGACCACCTAGAGGGGTGGGATAGGGAGAGTGGGAGGGAGACGCAGGAGGGAGGAGATATGGGGATATATGTACACGTAGAGCTGATTCACTTTGTTATACAGCAGAAACTAACACACCAATGTAAAGCAATGATACTTCAATAAAGATGTTAAAAAAAAAAGTGTGGTCTGGTCAGCAGCCTTAGCATCCCTAGGAAATTGTTAGAAATGTAAATTCTCAGGCTCCACCCCAGATCTACTGACTGAGAAACTTTGGGGCTGGGGCCTAGCTATCTGTGTGTTAACAAGTCCCCCACATGATTCTAATGCACACTTAAGGTCCAGAACCACAGGGTTAGAGTATGGCCCCTGCCAGGGAGGGCTGATAGACAAGGGAAGCTACACAGGGGTTAGACCTTGAAGGGCTTCGTGCTGAGGAGATCGGTGTTTCTCTGTTTGTTTTATCTTGTAGGCAATATGGGAGTCACTGAGGGTTTCTAAGGAAGGAAGTGGTCAGAACAAATCTGTGCTTCCAATCCATCACTCTCAGGACGGTGTGGAGGAGGATGTGGAAGGAGGGGAGACACCCCCTCTTCGGAGCATCTCTAGCTTCTCTTCTGCCTTCACCACAAAGCTCCCCCCCGAACCCCGCCCCAGCTCTCTTTGCTTGTTCTATAGCCTTGTCCCCTGGTGATCTCACCCACTTTCCTGGTGTCAGCCACCCCCTTGGCAGGTGACTACCAAACCTACCTCTTTAGTCTGTATCTTGCACCCGGCGGACCGGCTTGACTTCCTGGATGTCCAGCTGCCATCTCACACTCAGTACAGCTGAATCTGAACTCACCATCCACAAGCTACAGCTTCCTCTCCTGCCTTCTCGACTTCTGTTAATGGCAAGACTGTCTATACAGCCATTTCAGCAACAGCTGCCCTGGGGGTCATCCCCTAAGCTTTTTCAACCCCAGACCTACTTAATCACAGCCTATTCAGTGTTCCAGGAGTCCTCGGCACATACTTTTATTCCAACACATTGACATGAGTGTCGGGGTCTGAGGGTGAGCATCTTAAGGGAAAAACAAGCTCATTTGCATATGTATCAAGCTGCCACAGAAGCAGAGAAGCTGGATAGGGTAGACCTAGGATTTTTACTGAACAAAGGAGTGAATTCCACCCCTTAAAGCTGAGGGTCGAGACAGACCAGAGAACGGCAGAGAGATGCGAGTAATGCCAATTGGTATGGGGAGTGCAAACCCATAGAGGGTCCCTGGTAAGCCCTGGAAGCATGTGCAGCTGTGGGGTATGAGGGAAAGATCGGTTATGAGGAAATGGGATGAAGTTATAAGAAATTACAGAGGGAGCGGGTATGGAAGCAGAGGCAGCAGGTATAGATGAAGCTTTCTAGAAGTCTAGGGAAGAAAGAAAGGGAGATGGGCTAGCATTTCATAGGAGAAGGAAGGAAAAGGGAAGGGTGTTTGGGGGGTCTTGTTTTAAAAGGTAGGGGAAAACTCTGAATATGCAATTCAAGAAAAAGCAACAAAAAAGAAATCGGTGGAATAGGAAAGACTTAAGACATCAGAGAGGGTTGAGGGAGCGCTCAAAAATCACAAAGACCGGGGTAGGTGACATCATGGACACAGAGGAAGGGGCTGGTCTAGGAGCAGAGGATTCAGCTCCATGGTGTCGGCAGGTGGGCTGAATTGACACTTTCGGAGCATGTCATCTCTGAGGTTGGTGAGAAGGTGGAGAAAGATCCAGAGATGTTGAAGTGGCGAGAAAGAAAAGTCAGCAAGCTCACAGAGATGTCTGTGATGTTGAGGAGAGGAAAATGGAGGCAGGAAGAGGTTGGTGGTCTTTGGGAGAATGGAAAATGTTTGGAACATGAAGAATTTGATTGGCAGTCAGCAAGAGGCCCCAAACACAAGCTTCCCAGCATCGTCCACACTGGGCCCACTGCCTATATTACCTCAGCTTCTCCCCTGCCTGTTGGAAGCCTTCTCCTCTTCAAGCCCCAGGACCAAAGCCACTGTCTCTCTGAAATCTTTCTTGGGAGCCCGTCCCAGGCACAGCTGTTCTCATTAATAATAGCGTTTATGTAGTGCTTTACAGCTTAAAAGCAATCACGCATACCTTTTCTTACATACGTTATCTTAATTAACTACTCTCTCCTCTGTAGTTATATAGCACTCTGTTCCTTACAGGAATGTAACACTTTATCAGTTCATATGCCCCAAAAACGAGATGTTCATTCTGTCTACTAGACTGTGAGTTTATTAAAAGGCAGCGTTGCACCTGACTCACCTTTGGAACCCTGTCTAACATAGCACCTGGCCCCAATTAGCAGCACAAAGGCATAGGTTGAACCAAATGAATGAATCTCTGTTGAAAGTATATGCTTAAAACAATCGTATTGATCCTTCAAGACCCCGTTCGACGGCAATTTATTCTCATGCCCCATCAGTAGTATCTTCTTCAGATTAAATAAGCATAATTCCTTCTTTTTTCCTCAGAAAATGTATTTTCATTCTTTAGGTTTCAAAGTGATTTTGTTCAGACGTCTCGAAATTATTCTTAAACATTCAGTGTTATGGAGTCAGAAAAGGCCTCAGTGAGTTCTGAACCATCGATGCTTCTCTACTCCTGGTTTGGCACAGGCTTGGGGTTGGCTTTGGATAGCTTTTCCTTCTGGTTACTAAAAGATATTAACAGGTACAATGAGGTTCTTTCCCCTAACTTCAATTAGCATCACTCTTCATTGTTAAGTAGTAAGGGCTTTTGTCTTGAAAGGCAGAGCAGAAGACCACCTTTTTGTTGAGAACAGCCAGAGTCAATTCTAAATATGCTATGTGGTTTGGTTATAAATACATCCCAGTGATTTTGGTCCTTAGGCAACTGAGAACCTTCTGCTTAACCTATGGCATCCAAGCGGGAAATAAAACAGAAAGATCTCCTGAAAGTCTAAAAATACGAGGGCAGGTTGCCCCAATCCAAACTTCACCTACAGTTCCCTAGAGTTTGTGGGATTCCTAGCAGGAAGAAGGTGGTGAAAGCCATATTTTAACACCGTCAGTACCACTCCACTGATGGCTACCATGTTCTGGAACACATTCCTAGCTCCCTTTCTGACTGTTGAGATCTGCTGGGAGACAGGGATTGTGGTGAAAGGATGTAGTGTTTCCCAAACTGGGCTACACATAAGGATCACTATATGTGTTAAAAATATGGATTTCCTGCGACTGACTTCCCTGAGATACTGATTCAGTTGATCTGAGGTTGAGCCAGAGAACATATATTTTTTTAAAAAATTGTCTAAGGTTGGATTCTCCCAGAATCAGACCTTGAGAAAAATGTGAGAGCAAGGAGTTTATCTGAGAGGTAATTCCAGGGGGTAATGATAGGGAAGTGAGGAAGGGGAGAAGTCCAATAAGACATGTTATTGAGCAGGTTACCACTGTGGGAAATCACATCTTAGAAATATTCCACCCAAGGTAGGTATTAGCTGGGGTATTAGTCAATTTCCATCATTGATTCCCTGGCCCTGCCAGCCTGACTGACAGGTGAACCAAGGGGGCTCTGGCCCCCTTGCCCAAAGGCAAAGGCAAGGAGTTGCAGATGTGATTAGTCGGAGGCCATCTGATTGGCTTGCACAGGGATGGTGAATGTCCAGGGGATACAGGTAGGCCCTAACAGTGTTAGCTGCAACAAGCATCCTGGGTGTTTTGGATATAGCCAAGGCTCACAAGAAGCCAGATTTGGGAAATCTCACTAGGATTTTATGTAAAAACTCAATAGTTTTTATTTACCATTTTCTTCTCCATGATCTTGCTGACCACACTCCATCCTTTGACAACAACCACCAACAAAGATGACAACTCCAACCTTTTACATTGAAATGGATTTCAATCCACTCTGAAATTTTAACGAAAACACTTATTACCAAACAACTCAGGTGAACAATGCACAACAGACAAGAAATGGCTTGGATTAGAAGGAAAGATGAAAGCACAGTGTCTCATCTACTACTGTAGAGGAAGGAGAGAAGGGTCCTAGTCTACATCAAGGTGTCTCAATTGTCTCAGCAGCTATGAAGCCAAGGACATCGACATTTCCTACGCATCAGGACTGCCTGGGATGCCTTCCAGCTGCAGGACTGGGACTTTAATACACGAGCCATATTATGTTTATACTTTACTGTTTAAGTAATGGTATTTCACTCTGTGCAAAGCCACTTAAAACACCAGTGGAAACACATGCATGGACCATGAAACAACTTTAAATGGATAATCAATTTTTATCACATATTGAGGGTTAGGCTGGTATATCTGAGTGAATTATGAAAGTCTGTATGTGCTCTGGCTAGGAGTGTTTGCATACCAAATCTTCTTCTTTGTTACAGAACCAATCTATTGTAAGCATGTTGGGAGTTTTGAAAATCTAACACTGAAAAACTTCCATTCTGAAAGAATTTTTCTGAACTTTAAAAACATGGATGTATTTTATTTGGGCTTAGCCGTGAAAGATTGTATTAGAACATCTTAATTCCCCTGCACAATGATTCTCCCCTAAAATAGAGGGAATAGGATCAACATGTCAGACACCAAGAAAGTATGGCCAGCACGAAGATGAACTTACTGATGAAAGTCTAGAATGTACAATGTACCCTAAAACTTACGGGATATGGTTTTGGAACAAACATGAAGAATTTGTTTTTGCAGTGACATGTAAACACATGGAACTCATTATATCTGCAAAGCTGGGCAAGATGAGAAGGTAAATGTGGTCAAGGAGAATTTGGATCAATTCATGGATAACAGAACCTTAACAGTTCACTAAGGGGAAATTAGGGAAGTTCAAGTTACATCCTTAGCCTCTGAGATTGATGTCATGGATGCAAACTGCCACATTCTTACAAAGGAGTGGTATCACCTTCAGATAGAGAACACAAGATTGGTGGACCACTGATCTCACATATTATGACATTTCTTATGTTAACTAGAGGATGTTGAAAATGTCATAAAATCTGAGCACCCTGAACCACCAAGAAGCTATCAGCTCTTTGATCTCCCAAGTTCCTTGAAGCACTTGTTGTTCCTTTTCCGGTTCCGAAAGAGAACGGAGTAGAGAAGGTACCCGGTCATAATTACCCTTCCTTCCCACACACCTGACACAATACACACCAATTGTGAACTTCCTAAAGCACTTCGAAAATTGATACTCTCCTTTATTTGTAAATGAGGATGCAGAATTGGGAAGGGCAATAGGCCAAACTTAATTCTTTTTTTTTTTTTTTTTTTTTTTGCGGTACGCGGGCCTCCCACTGTTGTGGCCTCTCCCGTTGCGGAGCACAGGCTCCGGATGTGCAGGCTCAGCGGCCATGGCTCACGGGCCCAGCCACTCCGCGGCATGTGGGACCCTCCCGGACCGGGGCATGAACCCGTGTCCCCTGCATCGCCAGGCGGACTCTCAACCACTGCGCCACCGGGGAAGCCCCAACCTTAATTCTTTAAAAAATGATCCACACCTCGGCCAAACAGTTCATTCATTTAGCATGTCTGACCATGTTTTAAGCACTAAAATAGAATCAGGATCAGTACTCCTGCCAACATAGCCTAATCACCAGTCGGTTTCACTTTTTAAAAAAATTTTATTGAAGTATAGTTGATTTACAATGTTGTGTTAATTTCTACTGTACAGCAAAGTGACTCGGTTATACATATATATATTCTTTTTCATATTCTTTTCCATTATGGGTTATCACAGGATATTGAATATAGTTTCCTGTGCTATACAGTAGGACCTTGTTGTTTATCCATCCTGTATATAATAGTTTGCATCTGCTAACCCCAAACTCCCAATCCATCCATCCTCCACCCCACCCCCTTGGCTGGTTTCACTTTTAAATCCAGTGTTACATGAAGTTTGACTATGTGACAAGTCAAGTGAGACTATTTATTTCAACCAAGTCCCCATTTGATATTTGACCATGTGACATGTTCACACACTTAAGGGACAACCACAGGGACTACACATGTTCCTCAGCTCTGAACTGTCACCCAATGACAGGTTTATATCAAAAACTCTGATGCTGGAAGATATAATTTTGTGCATGTGATAATTTTAACTTGTATTAATTGACTGTATTAAAGCATGGAATATATTTTTAACCATAGTCTGACCTGTGTGCTGAGATGAATAAACATGTGTCTTAATGTAAAACATTCTTACACCAGAAAGAACATTCTGGTTTTGTTTTAGGTCATTGTTCACACAGCTCTTTTCTAACTCATATTATTTTTCAAAATGTTCATAACCCTCTGATAATTTATTTTTATTACCTCTGTCCCCTTTAGGATTTGCAGGTCAAAAAGGAGGAAGAGGAGGGGGGAGGAGGAGAGGGAGGAAGAGGGTGAAATTTAAAGAGATGGAATTTACTATCAAAGAAGAAATGATTTGTGAATAACAAATGACATAGGTCAAACCTCCGTTTTGAGTGATAAATACATAAGTCCATTAAAAAGGTAAGTGATGGTAGCATTCATTTAATCAACATTAAATTCATCAAAATAACTTACAGATTTGGGTTTAAGAGAAAAATAACTAAAAAATTCCCATTTTAAAAAAGTTGTTATCAGATGCTGAACTTTGTGATACACAATAATGACTCTGGTTAAATCAAGGAATATTTTGAGTACAAAAAAAATGCATGAAAAATATTTTAAAAATTAAAATTGAAATGACTCCTTCCTGCTTAGTAAATGTCATAGAAAAGGAGCAAAATTACATTTTAATTTACTTTCAGTAAAGTCTGAAACATCTAGCTTTTGTGTAAAATTGGCATAAAAATATAAGTAAAACACAATTGAAGAAAATATTAAAATATGAAAATGATTGCTATAACTAAAGCCAAGAAATTATAGCGTTCTAAAGTTTTTTTTTAAATATTCCTGCATCAATTCCTTGAACTCGATATAATCTACTAAGATAACTCGATGGTAAATAATACCAAAAAAAAAAATTGTTTCCCTTGTTTAAAAGCAGTTGTAAGTACCTGCATGTCTTGCGTATTAAGCACTTTATGGGAATAGCTGAAGGAGGGTTACAAGAGAAGTTTCAAATCATTTCTAAGTTGTAACTAAATTGGGAAGTAATACACATAAAACAATCAGAAAATTATAAAATAATACATTAATAAGGAAACATAAAATAATATAGCATAATCTGTCTAGACAAATGCAGAAAGAACATAGATGGAAATATCTGATTTCAGGTTAGAAAAAGAATTCACAACCCCTAGTAATTAGCGAAATATAAAAAGATGTATTGTATACACATATACTCTAAATATACACATGCACATACATATAATTAGACATTCCTGTTGCTTCCAGATTACACTGATAATCAGGTATTTTTCTAGCTAACACTGTATCCACTGCAGTTTCTATTTTTGAATTCCCTAGTTGGTGTTTGATAGTAATTCGGCAGTATTCAACAAATCGTAAATTAAGAAGAAATAACAGATAATCTTCCTAATGAGGAAATTCCTGTATACCCCTGAAATGAACTTCAGCTCTGCCAAATTCTTGAAAAATTCCCCACGTATTTGTTTCCGATTATTCCACATTAGGCAAAAATATGCAATATTGCTATGTTTTACCCTAATATTCTTCTTCCTATGTCTCTAAATCCTAACACATCTATAACATTCATTTGATGAATAATAACATTTCGGTGCACTAGGTAATACATATGTTTTTTATTTGCCACAAAGAACTGTATTTCCTCAACTGATTTATATACCACCTGGACAAAATTATTTTTATTACGGTTTATTTCATTTTCTCCAGCATCCACAACTGAGAAACACTTGTAAACAGTCAATGACAATGGTAAAGAGGAAAGAAAGAAAGAGAGAGAAAGAATGAATAAACATGAAATTCAAAATCGGAACTCTATATTTCTTCAGAGAACCCCAATGAAAAATGCAGCTGCAATACTTTGTTTGTTTTTGTTTATAACATTATTTTATTTTTAACATCTTTATTGGAGTATAATTGCTTTACAATGGTGTGTTAGTTTCTGCTGTATAACAAAGTGAATCAGCTATATGTATACATATATCCCCATATCCCCTCCCTCTTTCATCTCCCTCCCACCCTCCCTATCCCACCCCTCTCAGTGGTCACAAAGCACCGCAGCTGCAATACTTTTAAACTAACAAATTCAAGATAAAATCAAACAGCCATCCATTTTTTTTTCTGTGTTTCCTTATGGACAACTAGATAAAATTCACTGACAGTTCCAAATTTTTCCAAAACAGAAATAATTATTTGGTTTATAGCCTGCATAAGGGACTTGTAAAGAAATTATACAAACCACAAAAAATTATCATGACATAATAACAAAGAAAGTTAATGATATTTTTTTAATCGCATGACTTCATTTCCTGAATTACATTTCATCTAGGACCTGAGAAAAAGTTCAGGGAGTATTCTACCACTTCTAAGTTAAAAGTACTCCTTCACAGATTATTGTGTCCTGTCGATGACTTCTATTGAATTTCCTTGATAATTTTTTAACCAACAAAATTGCAACATGTTAAAGGCAAGCAATTCAGAGAATGTTTGGGAAACATACCAGGGTTTGAGGCTATTTGCCTAATGAATATAACATGGACTCATTTCATTCCTCCTTTCCTGGAATAGCTTTGAATTTCAAACATTTGTTAGCCATTAACTACATTTTGCCTCTAATACTTCATATGTGCATTTTGGAGTCCACATGCAAAACTAACTTATTTGTGATCCTATAACTCTAGTAATGGCCCTGCCCAGAACCACTAAGGTCAACCCTCCCTCCCACCCAAATCTGAACAATTGGTTCTGACTGGAACTAAACAGATTAACAGGATTTATCATCCAAAGATACTTTCTGTGCCTTTCAAAGTCACCCTAGGAAAGTTCTCCGGAATCTTCTCTAAATGGTTCATCGTTTTGTTTTTTTCTGTTTAGCTTTAAGTTCTACCAAAGTCAACATTTGTATTACTACAAGCCCACCTTCAAAATCTGGTGACACTCGAGTTATTTTTGCATGATTCTCTGAAGCAACCAAACCAGAGATGCTGATTTGCTAGTGAACAGTTTCTCAAATATAGGCCACAACACATACACATAAACATACATACTCATAATGTAGGTATTTCTTGACTCAGAAATGCCTAGCTTATGAATTTCCTATACATACAAACAGCTAACCAGGGATGGCATCAACTGCTTTGTTAGTAGCCTTAAGAGTCTCCTCTGTTGCCCACTTTCATTTTCTCCTCAGACTGATCCACAGACTTTGGGGAGAGGAGGAAGGGGTGAGGTATGCTGAATTCCACCAAAGTGATTACACACGCCCACCCCAGTACACACGCTTATACACGTGCTCACAAAGTCGTGGCTCTATGTGTGATCTCCCTAAATGTTCACTCACGTGCAGACAGGGTGTCTTGATAGATGCATTAGGAATTATCCAGTGGCTTCTCAAGCCTTCCAGATATGTTCCACAAAACTGATTTGGGTCACTTACCCCAGGGCCAACAGCACAGAATGACCTTTGTAACCTAGTTGGGGGCTGCAGGCCAGTTCCCAGGGTGGTGCAACCCAACTCTCATAAACTCTACTGTAGGGCTTGAGTTATTCTTCAGGGTGCCCATAACAAACAATGACCCCTTTTCCTTAGACAAGCTTCTGCAAAGGTATTTTAGGTTCCAAGAGGCTAAACAGATAATCATTCTCATTCATCTATTGAAATATGAATTTATTCTACATTTATTGAGCACCTACTGTCCTCAAAACTGTTTTGCTCATGAACAAAGAGGACACAGACACACACACACACACACACCCCCTAACAAGCCAAGAAGAATATAGTAGTTGCTGTAAGAGAGGCTCAAATGGAAATGAGAATTCAGAGGCAGAAGATACTGCTTTGAACAAGGAGTTCAGGGATTCTTTCCTAAAGGAAGTCTTGGTTTGGCTATGCCTTGAAAGATGGGTGTGAATTCAATGGGTGGGAATGGGGTTGGGAAAAGAGGTGCATTTAGGCATAGAGGTGGAAAAAGTACAAAGTCACTGAAGAGCATAATATGGTCAGAACATGGGCTTCCCTGGTGGCGCAGTGGTTGAGAATCTGCCTGCCAATGCAGGGGACATGGGTTCGAACCCTAGTCCGCGAAGATCCCACCTGCCGCGGAGCAACTAAGCCCATGCACCACAACTACTGAGCCTGCACTCTAGAGCCTGCGAGCCACAACTACTGAGCCCATGTGCCACAACTACTGAAGCCCACGTGCCTATAGCCTGTGCTCTGCAACAAGAGAAGCCACCGCAGTGAGAAGCCTGCGCATCACAACGAAGAGTAGCCCCCGCTCACCACAACTAGAGAAAAGCCCGCGTGCAGCAATGATGACCCAACACAGCCAAAAATAAATAAATAAGTTTATTTAAAAAAAATATGGTCAGAACATGAATTACACAATGAGGAAAAGAGGGGACCAGACAAGGCCAGGAGCTGGGAGCAGATATGAGGAGCTCTAATTAATAAGATGAGGAATTGGGTGGGCCATGGAGATACATAGCAGGATTTTCATTATTTGTCTTTAAACTCTTTTTGTAACTGTGAAATACAACAAATTCAGAGAAGTGTATAAATCATAACTATAGCTAAGGGAATTATTATAAGGCAAACACCTAACAAACCAGCACCCAGGAAGCAGAATGTTACCAGTGCCTCAGAGGCCTCTCCTCATGTGTCCTCCTAGTCACTCTATCACTCCCTTAAGGGTAACCACTAACCTGACTGTTATGATAATGACACCATTGCTTTTTAAAATAATTTTACTACCTAGGCATGTACTCCTTAAACATAGTTTAATTTTGCTTCTTTTGAGAACTTTATATAAATGCTATAATTTCGTATATATTCTTTCGTGTGTCTGGCTTCTTACATTGTGTTGTATTTGTGAGACTCGCCCACGTTGCTGTGTTCATTCATTTTCATTGCTCTAGAGTATGTCTGCGTGTGAATATATCACATTTATCCATCCTATTGTTGATGGCTATCTGGATTGTTTCTAGTTGGGGGCCATCATGAATAACGCTGCTAGGAACCTTCTTGTACCTGTGTCTTGATGCACACACCATCTCCTAATGTTGGCAACATCACAACAACACCTAAAGAAGGAGTGGACTACACAGAAACTAGTGACAAGGAAACTCCTTTAAAGATCAAGAAACTAGTTAGGAAAATCCTAACTAGTCTTGAGGATCTGACTAGGGATGTTGCCTCACTTGTCAAAAACTCACTAGGCAGAAGGTCTTTGGTTTCTAATATTCAAACCAAAGTAGGAATATTTTCCTTTCACTTTGGATTGTGGGAGCAAGAAATTGGATTTATCATAATCCTTGGTCCACAATGGACTCTATTACTGGTCCATTCCTGGTCTATTTCAATTAGTTTTTTTTTTTACTGTTTATTTGGTTAGTTTGAAAAATGTAATGATCACCTGCAAATCCACAGCCCCAAACGAAAGCCAGGACCTTGGTAATAAATACAGCTCACTCTACATTTTCTCCCATCGTTCCATCCTCCAGCCTTTCCCTACCTGGAGTAGAGGTATTTTTGAACATTATGTAAAACTCTCAAAAAGGACTATTGACCCCAAGTAAGTATCCACTTGTGCTAGGTAAGTAGAAAAGAATATTGATTTCATTCTCTTTATGTCCTGCTATTTCCAGGGAGGTAGCTAAATGATAAAACAATAAGTTGTGTGAATCATGTGAACACATTCTCCCAGGACAAAGCAATTGCCAGGGCGCCACAGTTTTTTTCACAGATAACTACTCACTCCTTTTAGAAAGATTTCTAGTGGAAATATAGCTTATGGCACAACAGACTTAAAGATAACCCAGATCTGAGAAACCTATTCCTTGATGATAAAACTGAACAGTGCCATGAAATTTAAATTCCTTGCTATAAAAAAATTATGATTATACAATATTGACTTTCCTTGATATTAAAAGGCAATTGGATGATTAAAACTCATTTTAATGGCAAAACATTCCTTATTATATGTTTTGCCACCAAATTGCTTGGTTTTCAGTTTAACTATGAACGTACAACTTTGGTGGACTGAGTATTGCCAGGACAGAGTAAAGGAATCTGAACATCACGGTTTTGAGAAAAGAACGATAAGTCCAATATTACAAAGTTACAGTAGATGGTGCTAGACGGGTGCAAAAGATCCAACAGCCATTTGGGCCACCTTCAAGATTTCTCCTGAGCTTAGCAGTTTAGAAAATGTGCAATTTAGATTTATCAATTCAGGAGAGGCAGTCAGATAAAACAGTTGAATTAGTGAGATCAATGGATGCAGAACCCTATAATTAGACAAATGTTAAGGTTTTTATGGAAATTAACAATGAAGACAACTTTAAAGCTAAGGTCAAATCGTCTGTCTTTCTGGGGTACTGGTGCCAATGTTAAATTGCTAAAAGAATGATTTTCTATTCATTTAAAATAATGTCAGCTATCAAGTTAATTTTTAAGCTACTCTGCTCTTGGTATTAGTTATTTATTACTTATAAAGTATTGTACACTATGTAGGTTGGCTTGGAGATTTTAACGTCCTGTGTAATGTATACAAAGTGATTTACAAAGCATGACCTAGTATACATTTTTCTGTAGATGTAAATGAGTATTTTTATGATTATTTACTTAAAAGTATTTTTTTTTAATATTTGTGTTCATTACTTTTTTACAGCCACTTTGGGCTAAGTATTCTTCCTCTGATTCTTTTAGCTTTTTAGGTAAAACGGCTGAGACACAGGATAATGAAGTGAATAACTTCGAACATGTCTATTTTCCCCTTGCAGCCACAGTACAAAATGACTCTCAAATCGATGAGCCGGAGATCAGGCAAGCACCAGCCCTTAATGAGAGGGTTATCTAGGGTTAAGAAGAGAGGCTCCAAACCATCTCACTGGGCGCATCTCTGTAACAGATGCTTCCTTCCCATGATCTGCTGAGTGCTCAGTGGATGCACTGGTCCTTGCCTTCCCTGCAGAAAGCAGCGACACAACAGCGCTAACCATATTCAGGATGTGACTTATCTCAGAATCTGTCAGTGACTGAGGGAAAATGTCAGATGGAGTGAAACTCACCCCTTGTCTCTCCCCA
Source organism: Monodon monoceros (assembly GCF_005190385.1). Lineage (NCBI taxonomy): Eukaryota > Metazoa > Chordata > Mammalia > Artiodactyla > Monodontidae > Monodon > Monodon monoceros. The sequence goes on from NW_021703779.1 coordinate 34,298,185, forward strand.
AAGCCACGTTCAGTCTAGGTTCATTTATCGGACAGGGCGTGGTGGAAATTCCTTTTCTGAAAGGTAACCCACATTTTCTAGCATTCAGTCGTATGTCCAGTCCAAAATACTCTCTTAGATGCATACCTGCAAATCCTTGGAACTCCGAAGGCGTTTTCAGAGGCTGGGAGGTCCTAATTTTCAGTGAACTCTCTATTTATGAATCATTATGGCCTATTGATTGAATGTGTGACATACAGTTCTAATACATCCGTCTGCCTTATCTAAACAGAATAGAAAATGTCCTATGGGCAGGGATACTATCTATAGTGATAGGGTGTTGATAGTGTTTTGCTTTTTATAGAACTTAGAACCTAAATGGTTAAATAAATATAATATTAGTATTAGTATTAAATAATGATAGTAATATGAATATTTCTTTCATTTATTTTCCAAAATGTGTTTAGTGTTTATTGTCTCTAGAAGAATGGGCCTCGTCCTGGCTGTGATCAGTAGTGACAGACGTCACAGTGGCTTTGGCTTCCTCAGCCACACCGACAGTATATCCAGAGACTAATATGCGATAGGCCTGTCCAGGAAGAAGGAGGAGAAAAATCCATATTTTTAAATGTCATAAAAGCGATTTGTGCAGTCGCCCAACAGCCGACTTTCAGATGTTAATAATTAGGCTGCGGGCCAGGCCCATGGCTCAGCGGCTAACACACTGTGCGTGCCGCCCTCGAGAGGCCCCAATCTGACGCTCCCCGGAAGCTCTCCGATCTTTCAGGGGAGCAGGAACACGGTGGAGGTGACACTGGGCGCCTTCGGAGGAGCGATTGGCGTGATGTATCACCACTCACCAGCCCTCACCGGAGACCTGTTTAGAGCGAGATTACGGTCTCCGCAGAACCTCTCATTTCTCCTGATCACGGGGTGACGGAGCACTTTACAACTTGCGCTCCAGTTAGGCGAGGAGGGATTTAAATGCAAGGCTGGAAGGGCCCCTCCATAAACCTCAGCCAGATCAGCCCTGATTCACATGAAGTTTCTGCTTCCTCTGCCTTCGAGCCGACCAGATCAACGTTTATGGAAAAATGTAAACTTGAAACGTGGAATGGAATACGAGTCTCCCATATTTCATCTGATCACAAATTTAACAGACAACTGGGGAAGCCTCTGAAATTCTGGCAGGAAAATGGTTCTTTCTCAGAATTGAGGTATATTTACTGCCCATCTCTATGGAGCCCCTACTACCACTAATGGGAGAACAACCCCTATAAGGTCAACACAAATGTTCCTGTAATAGTGTTCATTAACAGCGCTGCTCAGTGACTGTTTAAAATCGCTCCTGCTACGATCTCTCCCATGGATGAAATCATTTGTTTCATTTTTAACCACTGCTGGTAATTCTAGGATTTCCAAATCTTCCCCTATGCTCCTTATCTTGAAGGCATGATCTAACATTATTATTTTTATTATTTGAAACTTAAAATTTCTGGGGATGGTCTCTCAGTGGTTTTTGAAAGTTAATCCATGACAATGATTAATGAGATAATATTCCTTTCTTGAGATTGCTATCAGTATTACCATCAAAGGGCCCATCAACTTCCCAAATTCAGAACTGCATCTCTTTGTTTCCCTCTCCCCCTTTGCTTCCCACATACAATTTACTACGAAGCCCAGCTGTTTATTTTTTCCCTCCACAATATCTCTAATTTCTATTTGTTAATTCACTAAATATGTATTAAGTGACAGGAACAATGCTACAAATGGGGGTTCTGTGCTCGAGCTAGGCCTGAGATCTACTTATTTTCATAGTCATTATCCTGGACCAAGTCTGTGCTGGATTAAAGATGGCCACACATTCCTTGACAGTTCTCCCATTGAGAGGTTTTATATATCTAATGAGATCGTAAGCCTTTTAAGGTATAGACTTTATATTCTATACATGGACTAAATAGGTGACATACCACAACTAACATTTAACCCACCAGAAATATTCATGTCAATTAGAACTTGACAGAATCCCATCAGTGTTGATGTAATCTTCAAGGTCTTCCAAAAAGTCTGAAAAGACTTTGATCTCTAGAATCAGAAACTCTGTACAGCATTGTCTTAATTTTGATAAAATTCCCTTGAAAGAGCTCATTATAACTCTTTCTTATGATGCTTAATAAAATTTGCAGGTTCTTTTCTTAAAACAGAAAAGAAGTAAATCAAAAATTTCCAAGGATTTTCTAATGGATTCCAAGAGATTAGATCTGTATACCTTTTTTTTTTTTTTTTTTTTTTTCTTTTTTGGCAGGCTCAGCGGCCATGGCTCACGGGCCCAGCCGCTCCGCGGCATGTGGGATCTTCCCGGACGGGGGCACAAACCCGTGTCCCCTGCATCGGCAGGCGGACTCTCAACCACTGCGCCACCAGGGAAACCCTCTCTCTGTTTCTAATGTCCTGTTTTTTGTTCCTTTTTGGATTGAGGAGAGGAAGGAAGCAGGGCGGAAGAGACAATAATTGAAGTGAAACTTTTTGAACACAGCTTGTCAAATTATTTTGACTTTGGAAATAGAGATATATTTTAGATAATTAAAAACAATTTAAAAAGGAAACAAATTGGTGGCAAATACAGCCGAGAGACTGGAAACAAGAATGCTGCTTAAGAGGTTATTGCAAGAATTCAGCTCATATATAAGGGCGGCAGGGGGTGGAGAAGAGGCGTAGACACTGGTGGTGGCAGAGTCATCACCTTTGAATGCTGCTTTCCCATGTCTACTGGAGCTGTCTGTCTGATTGAAGACAATTCACGCAGTTTTAGAGTTTACCCCCAGGGGTACAATAGAGAGCAATGGGAGAGCCACCATAGTTGAAGGAAGGAAGTAGTTTGGGAAGTGAAACTTGCATTTTATGAAATATTGATTAATCCTTACTTGCTCAGCCCACACTAGCCAGGAGGGTGGACAGATGCGGGTGTGGGTAAAATGGCTGTGGTGACAAAAATACCTTTGGCGCTGAGCCCCCTGAACTTCATAGGGTTCCTAAAACCTCAATGTCCTTTCGCCTCTCCTAGAATGATTCAGAGTCACTCAATTAGGTAGCAATGAAAGTTACCCCCTCACCTTAGCTGCTCAACTTTTCCCACTGCCATCACAGGGGCTGTCACTGGTTATGTTGCGGCTTTGCTTTGTCCATCCACAGCGCTCATCACAAGCTGATCCTGCCACCAGCACTGACTCTGCTTGTCCCCTAGTCACTTCCCACATTGATGCCACTGCTCCCAAGCCCATTCAGTCAACCCCATTGAGGTGGCCTCATTCTGAGTTCTCCAGCCTCTCTCAGTGCAAAAGTTTCCTGAGGTTGGGGAAGGGAACACCTGAGAAGCAGCCACCAGAACTGGGCTCACAGCAACCAACTGATTTGACTGTCTGGAGAGACAAAGGGCCTGCTGTACTCTGAGGGATTGGGGGAGCCACTGCCTACTTTTTTTTTTTTTTAATTTTTTGGCCACGCTGCGCGTTATGCAAGATCCTAGTTCCCCGACCAGGGATCAAACCTGCGCCCCCCTGCATTGGAAGCATGGACTCTTAACCACTGGACTGCCAGGGAAGTCTGCCACTGTCTTCTTTACACTGAGGAATTTTAATCCTAGGGCCCAAATGTTAGTTAATTCCAACTGTGATCATTTCAATGAAGGCCACTTTGAAGAACTGTCAAAAGCAAGTGTATTTGCCTTAAACTGGGTGGTGGGTAATATTTTTGTTCATTGCATCATGATCCTTTATACCTTACATATAGTTTATAATTATTCCTTTCTATCTATTCAATATTCAATCAATGTTTAAAAGACTGTTCTAGTCACACCTCAGGAGAATTTTGAGATTTTCTTTACCAGGGTTCAGATCCCAGCTCCAATACTTACCAGCTGTGTGACTTTGAGCAAGTTACTTAACCTCTCTAAGGCTTGATTTCCTTCTCCGTGAAATGGGAACATCCTAGTACCTCACAGATGGTTGCAAGGATTAAAGGAGAAAATACATGTAAAGTGCTTAGCCAAGTAGTACTGGGTGCATAGTAAATGCTTATTAATATTCACTAGAACTTAAAATATAATGATGATGGGAAATGATAGCACAGGAACACGCTTATAATAAAATGTAGAGTAAAAGAAGAAGTCCAAATGACTCTAATTACCTTAAAATTATATATATATATATATATGTGTACATATATATATATATATATATACGTATACACACACACACATACACATGTATATATAACATAAAAATAATATCTGGATGTTATGCATAGAAATAATGCTGGAATAGGGACTTCCCTGGTGGCCCAGTGGGTAAGATTCTGCTCTCCCAGGGCAGGGGGCCGGGGTTCGATCCCTGGTCAGGGAACTAGATCCCGCATGCATGCCGCAACTAAGAGTTCACATGCCTCAACTAGGAGGTCCGCATGCTGCAACTAAGACCTGGCGCAACCAAAATAAATAAAAATAAATAAATATTTTTTAAAAAAGAAGAAATACTGGAATAAAATAAGACAAAATGTTATCAGTGATATCTTTTAGGAAGCATGATTACAGGTGATTTTCTTTTCTTTTTTATACTTCTCTGTATTTTCCAATTCTCTACCACTGAATACAGTTACTTTAATAATTTGAAAAAGAACAATAAATGTTATCTTAAAAGGATAAAAGAAGGTGAGAATGACTGGGGCATCCTAGATTTGGGGAACCAGAAGTGAGATGACACTGGAGAGCTAAGTAGAAGGCAGGCCATGTAGAGCCTTGTAAGCTACCTCGGGGCTTTGAGACTCGTTATCTTTGAATGGCAATGGAAGGCCAGTCAAAGGTTTTAACCATGGGTTAGGGCTCACACTAGATTCAGGGTTTCCAACAAAAGATGGTGAAGTAAAGGTATATTTGTTACACTCTTTTGTTCCAAGCCCACAGATTTGAATGAAGGAAATCAAAGGAAAATTCCATCCATACTGAAACTAAGAAATGCCTACTATGCCCCAAAGAGCGAAGGATATTTGCTAAGCAAAGTGAACCCTGGGCCAAGTTATGGGCCAATGTCGGGCGGGGAGTAGGGGGCACAGATAGCTAACAAATAACTCTCCAGATCTCAAGCAGGGTGTAAATATCTCTGCACATAAGTGAGAGGGTTTTGAGGCATCTACAGGCAATGGGTTCTTTGAGAATGGGCTGGGGAGGGGGGTGTGTGTGAGTGGGCCATAGTGGAATAGAGACCATCGCTGTATAGACTTATTTCCACCCTGAAAAACTATAGGGAAAGCAATGGTGAAGAAATGGATATGCCATTTTTGTTTTCCCCAGCCCAGATAAATGTTCTCTAGAAAGTAAGGCAACTGGTAGTCAGAGTCGGAGAGCAAAGGGAAGTCAAACCATGCCAAACCAAACCAGACAAAAAACATAGGCTCCATAAAAGAAAAAATTCCAATGAGCTGAAAAGTTAAACTAACCCATCTCCCCAGTAAACAATACCTTCCCCTTACCCCACGGAAGAGATACAGATTTGGATACAGTTTTCTAAGCCATCATACCTGATTTAAAGCTTCAGGCTACCGCAGCATACTTCCTTTCATATTCATCACAGTGTTCCTTTTGTTTGTTTGTTTGCGGCAAAATTTACCTACAATAAAAGACGAAAATCTTAAGTTTACAATTCAATGAGTTCCGGCAAATGTATACACCTCTGTAATTACCATCCTAATCAAGAATAAAATAGAACATTTCCATCACCCAATAAAGCTCTTTTGTGCCCCCTTGCAGTCAAACTCTAACTTCCCCTTCTCCCCTCCCTCCAACACAATCACTGTTCTGATTTCTGTCACCATTGATTAGTTTTGCCTATTCTTGAACTTCATATCAACGTAATCATAGAGTACGTACTCCACTGTATTGGGCTCCTTTTGCTCAACATAATGTCTTTAAGATTCATCCACGTTGTTCCATATATAAGCAATTCATTCACTTTTATTGCTGACTAGTATTCCATTGTGCGACTATAGCACATTTATTTATCCAGTCATCTGTTAACAGACATTTGTATGATTTCCAGTTTTTGGTTATTATGAATAAAAGGGCTGTAAACGTTCTTGTACAAATCTTTTTGTGGACATAAGTTTTTATTTCTTTGAATGAACTGGAGTAGAATTAATGGTCATAGTAAAGGTGTGTGTTTCACATTACAAGAAACGGACAGTTTTCCAAAGTGGTTGTACTATTTTATACCCCAGCTGCAATGCTGGATTTCAGTTACTCCACATCTTCAGCAAAATTCAGTGTTATCAGACTTGTAAATTTGAGCCATTTTAGTGGGTGTGAAGAAGTATCACATTGTGGTTTTAATCTGCATTTCTCTGATGACTGGTAATGTCGAATACCTTTTCATATGCTTATTGGCCTTCATATATTTTCTTTTGCAAAGTGTCTTTTCAAAAGTATTTTATGCATTTTAAAATTGGGCTGCTTCTTATTTTATTACTGAAGGCATTCTTTACGAATTCTGGATACAAACCCCTTGTGAGACATATGCATTATGAATATTTTCAACTAGACCATAGATAGCTTGCCTTTTCATTTTCTTAACTGACTTTGGATGAGCAGAAGTTTGCACTTTTGATGCAGCCCAATTTACAATTTTTAATGATTAGTTTCTTTTGTGTCCTGATTAGGAAATCTTTGCCTTCTTAAATTCATAAAGATAGTTTCCTACACTTAATTCTAGAAGTTTATAATTTTCGCTTGTTTGCTTAGGTCTGTGGTTCATCTAGAAGTAATTTTTGTGTATGAGGTAAGTTTTTCTTTTAATGTATGGATGATTAGTTGTTCTAGCAAAACTTTTTGAAAAGACTTTCCTTTTTCCCATTGTCTTGGCCTCTATATCATAAATAAATTGACTGTGTGTCTATATCTATTTATTATATTTTGTTTCACTAATCTATTTGTCTTTATGCCTTGATTTGATAGCTTTATAATAATCCTTGAAATTGAATAGGTGTGAGTCCTACAACTTTTTTTTTTAATCCCAAGACCATATTGGCTATTCTAGGTCCTGTTCTGCTCTGATCCCTCCTCTTTAGTACCCTGTCAGAAAATTCCATATGCTCCAGCTGCCCCAAACTCTGACTTCCTCAGCTCAGTAAGACTGGCATCCTCTGCTTGGTCTGCACCATGATCCAAAAAGTACCCTAAGTCAGAAAGGTGATGTGAATTTGAGGCTTCCCTCCTGTGTTTCCATCCTCTCAAGGATCACACTCCTGTACTGCCTGTTGTTCAAAGCCTGCAAACACTTGTCTCCTATATTTTTCCAGTTTTTTAGTGTTTTATGATGGGAGGGTAAGTCCATTTCCAGTTATTCTGTCATGGATGGAAGCTGAAAGCGTCCTCACGCTATTATGAAGTAGTGGCCTCTTTCTGAACTGCCACCATATAAGCAAAAGGGAGGAAGGACCTTGCATGGCCTATATAGATATTAGTATCATCTCTACTCCCCCGAAGAAACATCAGAAGAAACAAAAAAAATGTCAGATACTCTAGAGCAGCACTTTCCAATAGAACTTTCTGCAATGATGGAAATGTACTTCTGAGCTGTTCGGTATGGTAACCACCAGCCACATGTGGCTGTGGAGAACGTGAAATGTGACAGTGCAACTGAGGGACTGAATTATTATTATTTTTTTTTTTTTTTTTTTTTTTTTTGCGGTACGCGGGCCTCTCACTGTTGTGGCTTCACCCGCTGCGGAGCACAGGCTCCGGACGCGCAGGCTCAGCGGCCATGGCTCACGGGCCCAGCCGCTCCGCGGCATGTGGGATCTTCCCAGACCGGGGCACGAACCCGCGTCCCCTGCAACGGCAGGCGGACTCTCAGCCACTGCGCCACCAGGGAAGCCCGGGACTGAATTTTTAATGATACTTAATTTAAATTTCATTTAATTTTAATTAATCTTATATTAATTAATTTTGGCTAGTGGTTACCAAATGGTTAGTATCACTCTATACTCTCATACGAACTTTTAAGGGGATAAAAAGGGAGACTTTCAGAAAATCAAGTCAGTGAGAGACTTGTTTTAACAGTTATCAGAATATACTGAAAAGTCACTTTTAGCCAATCAATATGATATTGACATAAGAAGAAACATAGTAATCAGTATAAAAGGATAGAGAATCAAGAATTATAGCCCGTGTATATGAGAAATTAATAGATGACCAAGTCATAGTTCAAACCACTTTTTTGGAAAAGTATGAATTTATTCAAATAAGTGGTATATTACAATTGGATATCCATATGGAAAAAATTAAAATGGACTCCATCTTCCATGATATAAAAAATAAATTTCAGAAGAGTTAAAGATGTAAATATAAAATTAAGCAACTAGAATCTTCAGAGAAAATTAGGCGACTACATGTACAATATAGGGTCAGAGGAAACATTTTTAACCAAGATTAAAAACACAGAAGCTATAAAGAAAAAGATAGATGTATTTGGCTTTACATATAAAAAAAGTATCTAATTTGCAAGGACAGTTGTTGCTGGTAGGGGCTGATTGCATCACTCCATATGGGACAGAAAGCTAGGGGAGGGGGGCGGGCTACAGAATCAGGCTCTCCACTGAGGGACTACTAGATTCCATGACCACTTCTCTCTTTTGGAATGGGAATGTCTATCCAATGCCCATCTCATTATTGCATTTTGGGAAGCAGATAACTTATTTTCTAGTTTCCCAGCTCCACAGATGTAGAGGAAGTTAGATCCAAGGTGGATCATATGCAAATCCTCACCTATACCTGATTTAGATGATTTACAGGACGAGATTTTGAACTTTTTGAGATCTTGAACTTTCTGAGTTGATGATACTTATATGAGATTTTGGATTCAGAGTCAATGCTGAAATGAGTCAAGACTTTGGGGGATGTATTTTGCACACGAGATTGATGTGGTTGTTTTTGGGGTGGGATGCAGGCAGAGGGCAGACTGTACTGGGTTGAATAGTGTCCCTAAAAAATTCATCTCCACCTCAGAATGTGACTTTATAGAGAAATATGGTCTTTGCAGATGTAATGTGTTAGGTTAATATGCGATCATAACGGATTATAGTGGGCCCTAAATCCAATGACCGGTGTCTTTATAAGAAGGCCATGTGAAGACACACAGGGAAGAAGGTCAGGTGATGATGGAGGCAGAGACTGAAGTCATGTGTCTACACGCTGAGGAAAGCCGAGGATGGCCAGCCGCCACCAGAAGCCAGGAGAGAGGCAGGAGACAGGTTCTCCCTCAGAGCCTCCAAAAAACAAACAGCCTTGGGCTTCCCTGGTGGCACAGTGGTTAAGAATCTGCCTGCCAATGCAGGGGACATGGGTTTGAGCCCTGGTCCGGGAAGATCCCACATGCCGTGGGCCAACTAAGCCCGTGCGCCACAACTACCGAGTCTGAGCTCTAGAGCCCGCGTGCCACACTGCTGAAGCCCACGTGCCACAACTACTGAAGCCCGCGTCCCTAGAGCCCGTGCTCCGCAACAAGAGAAGCCACCGCAATGAGAAGCCCGCGCACCGCAACGAAGAGCAGCCCCCGCTCACCACAACTAGAGAAAGTCCACGCACAGCAACCAAAACCCAACACAGCCAAAAATAAATAAATGAATTATAAATTTATAAGAAACAAAAAACATACTTGTTAACACCTTGGTTTCAGAGGTTTAGAATTGTGAGACAATAAATTTCTGTTGCTTGAAAGCATCAAGATTGTGGTGCTTCGTTACAGCAGCCCTAGGAAACGAATACAGTGCCCTAGCTGAGCCTCTCCTTCAGTGCTAGTTAACCCAAGTGGGCTTTCTTCTATTAAATAACAGTTGCTGGGGCTTCGTCACATGTCCTTTGCCTGTGACTTCTCATTTATCTCTCTCCTTTTTCAATTTTGTAGAGGTATAATTGAAATGCCCTATTTCATTTCTCTTTTGCATGCACTGAGAATTTGGGGGAAGCTCTGGGCAGTGTCAAGAGATGATCCACCTCCCCCGCTCAGCCTCCTAATGATTACAGTGGCTTAGTGAGCACAGCAGTGTTTCTAAAACCCTTTAATTCAATAAGTATTTAAACAGTAAAAACAGCCTCAAACAAAACTTTTGCATGACAAAGGATACCATAAACAAAATGAATAAGCAAAGAGCTGGAAAGATATCGCATAAGACAATCAAAGGCATACTTTCTGCAATATACAAAGAGCTCTTATAAATTGACAAGAAAATGAAAAACAACTCAATAGAAAACGGAGGAAAGGGTATAAACAGACTAGTAACAGAAGTGCAAATTTAAATGGCAAAATCATATGAAAAGATGCTCAAATTCATAAGCAGTTAGAGAAATGAAAAATGAAGAAGCAATAGTCACTTTATATACAACAAAGTGGCAAAGATTAATAAAGAACAGTGCCACCACTTCTTAGCGGTAATGTAGGGAAGAATGACATAAATTGTTGATTAAACTGAAGCACTGCAGCCTTATTTAAAAAGTAACCTGGAAATTCCTATTAAAATTAACAATACAAATATCTTTTGACCCAGGAGAGATTTTTTTTTTCTGTACTGTTCAAAATAAATGACCAAAAAAAAAGAAACAAGAAACAAATTGAATACCCATCAGGAGAAAAACAGTTAAATAATTATAGTAGATTTACAAGATGGAATAAAATATGTAGCATTTAAAAACTGAATCAGAGAGGGACTTTCCTAGAGGTCCAGTGGTTAGGACTCCTCACTTCCACTGCAGGGACACAGGTTTGATCCCTGGTCGGGGAACAAAGATCCAGCAAGCCATGTGTGTGGCGTGCCCCCCACCCCCCGCAAGAAAAACTGAATCAGAGATAAATAAGATGACTTAGAGATATTTCCATGAGGTGTCACTGAGAAAAGGAAGATGCAAACAAATTACGTAGTATGAACCTATGTTTTTAAACACTCACCAGATGAAGGCATATATGTTTGTTTATCATATCTGTTTGTAAGATAGATTGCATTATGGTTGCAATTTTGTGCTCCTCTCTGTTCTCATGCCTTTGCCATGTAACTTCACAGTTTCTTCCATCAAGAGATGAAATAGATTTCCCTGCCCATTGATTATGATGTGAGCCAATGAGATGTTAGCTGATGTGACACGAGCAGACTCTTGAAAAAGCGCTTGGGTGATTGGACTTGCCTGCCTATATTTCTCCTATCTCCATGGGAAGGATATTCCTGGGCTAGCTCACTGATCCCAGGAGGAGGATGAGGGATCCTTGAATCAGAGCAACTCTAGCAAAGATAAAAGCTATTCCAGACAAACCCAATCTACAGCAGAGCCCCTAGCTGATCCTGAGATGTATGAGCAAACCCAACCAAGAGTGACCAAACCCCAATCTCATTATTTATGAACTACAATATTATGTAACTGCCATATTAAATTACTGAGTTTTGGGTAGTTCATTATGCAGAATAACTAACCAATACTGTGTGTGTGTGTGCATGTGTATGCGTTTATCTGTGTATATACATTCTGTCTGCATAGGATTAAATGTCTGTGGATAAAATAAAAGTATCCGTGGGACTTCCCTCGGAGTGCAGTGGTTAAGAATCCACCTGCCAATGCAGGGGACACGGGTTCGAGCCCTGGTCCGGGAAGATCCCACACGCTGCGGAGCAACTAAGCATGTGCACCACAACTACTGAGCCTGTGCTCTAGAGCCTGTGAGCCACAACTACTGAAGCCCAAGCACCTAGAGAAGCGCTCCACAACACGAGAAGCCCCTGCTCACCGCAACTAGAGAAAGCCTGCGTGCAGCAAAGAAGACCCAGCACAGCCAAAAATAAATTTTAAAAAAATAAAAATAAAAGTATTCACAATAGGTTAACCAGGATTATGGATTATTAGTATCATGTAGTTTGATGTGGGAAGAGAGGGAGAAGAATCAAGCAAAAATTAAAATATAAAGAAATAAATACATAAATAAAAGGATTGCTCTAAAACAAAAATACATGTATATTATCCCATGTAGCTACATACACACACACACACACACACACACACACACACACACGCAGTGGATTAGATAGTGCCCCTCACCAAAGACATGCCCACTCCGTATCTCAGAATATGGCCTTATTTGGAATAAAGGTCTTTGCAGAGGTAATTAAGGTAAGGATCTGTAGATGATATCATCCTGGATTACGGTGGACCCTAAATCCAAAGACTGGTGTCCATATAAGAGACAACAAAAGACAATATATAGAAACAGAGAGGAAGGCCATGTGAAGACAGAAGCAGAGATCAGAGTAATGCATATACAAGCCAAGGATTGCCGGCAGCTGGTAGACACCACCAGAGAAGCCTGGAACAGATTCTCTCCCTCAGAGCATAAAGAAGGAAGCGATCTTGCTCACACCTTGATTTTGGACTTCTGGTCTCTAGGACAGTGAAAGAATAAATTTCTGTTTTAAAACACCAAGTTTGTGGTACTTTGTTGTGGCAGCCAGAGGAAACTAATACATACTCTATCTATGGTGTTCATCAGTCAAGATGGTGTTCAGCTGCACATACCATCAAACTGACCACACCCACTTTCTTATAGATTCATGCTTTATTATGGGTATATATGGTTATCTTCCTTATGGTGACAAATGGATGCTGCAGCTGAGGCACCAAGCTGCTTTTCCAATGGTAGGAAGGGAGGAAGGGCAAATAGAAAAAGGTGAAAGGCGATGCCAGTGTGGTCTGTCTTCTTTTAAAAAGTTTTTCCTGAGAGCCGCTGAGAAATTTCATCTTTCAAGTCACTGGCCAGACCTGACCTCTCCTAGCTGCAAGGGGGCATAAAATGCAATCATATCCTAGAGATATTTTGAAGATTGAGCCAGTGTGATTTATTGATGGGTTCAATGTGAAGTTAGAAGAGATGTAAAGAAGTAAAAAATACACAACTGGAAAAATGAAACTGCTCTCAATTAAGAAGAAATGTACAATTATAAATAAGTTACATGTTTAACTACAATGAAGTATCATCTCACACCGGTCAGAATGGCCATCATCAAAAAATCTACAGACAATAAATGCTGGAGAGGGTGTGGAGAAAAGGGAACCCTCCTACACTATTGGTGGGAATGTAAATTGATACAGCCACTATGGAGAACAGCATGGAGGTTCCTTAAGAAACTAAAAATAGAACTACCATATGATCTAAGCAATCCCACTCCTAGGCATATACCCAGAGAAAACCATAATTCGAAAAGATACATGCACCACAATGTTAATTGCAGCACTGTTTACAATAGCCAGGACATGGAAGCAACCTAAATGTCCATCAACAGAGGAATGGATAAAGAAGATGTGGTACATATATACAATGGAATATTACTCAGCCATTAAAAAAGACAAAATAATGCCATTTGCAGCAACATGGATGGACCTAGAGATTGTCATACTGAGTGAAGTAAGCCAGACAAAGACAAATATCGTATGATATCACTTATATGTGGAATCTAAAAAGAGGGTACAAATGAACTTATTTACAAAACAGAAGTAGAGTCACAGATGTAGAAAACAAACTTATGGTTACCAGGGGGGTAAAGGGGGAGGGATAAATTGGGAGACTGGGGTTGACATATACACACTACTATATATAAAATAGATAACTAATAAGGACCTACTGTATAGCACAGGGAACTCTACTCAACACTGTAATGGCCTATATGGGAAAAGAATCTTAAAAAAGAGGGGGTATATGTATATGTATAACTGAATCACTTTTCTGTACACCTGAAACTCACACAACATTGTAAATCAACTCTACTCCAATAAAAAGTTAAAAAAAGTAAGTTATATGTTTTTGAAGAGGAAAAGGAAAGGGGCTCAAGGAAGAGATAGTAAGGGATGATAAGATGCTGAGTAAGAGATATAAAATGTACTGACAGGACTCAGGAAATATGGATAATAACAAAACAGTTATAGAAATAACAACTACATTTATAATGTAAACTATGGACTTTGGGTGATAATGATGGGTCAATGTAGGTTCATTGATTGTAACAAAGGTATCACTCTGGTGGGGGATGCTGAGAGTGGAGGAGGCTGTGGGTGTGTGTCTATTTCGGGGACTTCCCTGGTGGTCCAGTGGCTAAGACTCCGTGCTCCCCATGCAGGGAGCCTGGGTCTGATCCCTGGTCAGGGAACTAGATCCCACATGTATGCTGCAACTAAGAATTCACACGCCGCAACTGAAGATCCCACACACTGCAACAAAGATCCTGCATGCCGCAACTAAGATCCGGCACAGCCAAATAAATAAATAAATTTAAAAATAAATAAATAAATAAAAATTAAAAAGTCTATTTTTAAAAAACCAAGCATACAGAAAAATATAGATGTTAATAAACAACCCAGGTACCCCCAACCCAATTTTATCAGATGTTGACCTATTCACCATGATTTTTAAAAATGCTTCTTTAAATGAAGTATTTCAGATTGCTGGAAAGAAACCACCACATTTGAAAGGCAAAAAGTAGAATAGGTATTACTGCTATCAGAAGAAAGTAATATGGAGACAGGCTTGAAAAAATTGTCCAATATGAAATGGAAAAGGGGAAATAAATGAAACTAAATAGGAAAAAAGTAACAGCTATGAAAGGGAGACAAAAGAATACCGATAAGCTCCAGAAGAAAAGGGTAGAAAACCTAGAGGAGAAAAAATATTCAATGATAAAATTAAAGGAAACTTGCTTGAAATTAAGGAAGCCACAAATCTGTGGATTGAATGTATACTAAATTCAAGGGAAAAAATGATTTAGAATAGTAAATAGTGAGACATATACAAGTAATGTTACTGAACCTCAATGAATACATAAAATCTTATGGGCATCCATAAAAAAAGCTAGAATAAATCAGGGAGACTTCAGACTTCTCCACAGCAACACTCAGCCATGGAAGATAGTAGGGTATATTCAGAGTTCTGGGGCAGAGAGTGTGATCCAATAATGTTATAGTCAGGCTAACTGTTGTCCAGATTAAAAAAAAATAAGAAATATATTTTAAAACCTACAAAAACTCACAGAATATTGCACCCACAAACTCTTCTTGGGAAAAAAAAAATCACCTGATGACAAAATCAAGCCAACCAAGAGATGAATTGAAATTAAAAAACCAAGGAATGAGGAAGCTGGTAAAATCCAATTACCATAAAAACAGTTTGATATACAGAGATTTAAATTAAAACAATGGGCAAAACATCAGGCAAATGGAACGAAAGTGAAAAATTCGTCAACAAAATTAATATCCTGTAAGGTTAAATTTTTAAAAACACATTAAAATGGCAAAGAGAATCAATTTTTAATGATAAAAGGTACAATTCAAATAACGAACTAACATTTGTGCAGCAAGTAATATATATTCAACATGCATACATTAAAAGCCTGAAGGAACTACAATGAGAAATCGATAACATGTCCAAAAATTGGAGACTTTGACTTACTCTGCAGTAACACAGACCAAGTATACCAACTCCCCACCTCCCACCATCATCAAAATCTAAGTAAGGTTTTATTGAGGATTTAAATAACATAATTAAGATAATTGATTGAACAGATATATATTAAACTTTATACCCTGAAAACAGGTAATATTTCTTTTTCATGTATCCATAGAACTATAAGAAAGACTTTGTCTTTAGTTCTAAGATTTCATCAACAATAAGATACACCAATGATTCAATAATAGCAGTAGAGGGCTTCTCTGGTGGCACAGTGGTTAAGAATGTGCCTGTCAAATCAAGGGACATGGGTTCAAGCCCTGGTCCTGGAAGATCCCACATGCTGCGGAGCAACTAAGCCCATGCACCACAACTACTGAGCCTGCGTGCCACAACGAGCCACAGCTACTGAGCCTGCGTGCCACAACTACTGAAGCCCGCGCGCCTAGAGCCCGCGCTCCGCAACAAGAGAAGCCGCCACAATGAGAAGCCCCGCACAACGCGACAAAGCATAGTCCCCGCTCGCCGCAACTACAGAAAGCCCACGTGCAGCAACGAAAACCCAACGCAGCCAAAAAAAAAAAAAAAAAAAGCTGTAGGGAAAAATCCTTAACAGTTGTCAATTTTCTTTTAGTAGACATGTTGAGGTATGTTACAATTTTAGAGTGATTTAAACAAAACACATTCATCAAATTTAAGATGTCATCAGATTGTAAAATCTAACATTATTTTATGCTCCACTAAGAAAGTAAAAACGCTGCCAATTATGTAACTGCAAGATACCATTAATTGTTGATAAGATGTCCCATTTCATAAACATTAAAATGTGTCTTAGAATCAATAAAAAGGGCAGTAAAATTAAAGTTTATATTAGAATTGAAGGAATAAGGCATAATCAAAGAAAACTTTAATAAATCCCCAGAGTAGAAATCATGCAGATTATATTTGTTGACCCCAAATAATGAAACTTAACTTAATAACAAGCATAGAAACTAAAATAACTTATATTATATAGAAATTTTTAAAATCTCAAGTAACTTTTGGGCCAAAGAAGATATCAAAGCCACAAATAGAGTCTATCTAAAGAAGAATAATTAAAAGAACTAAAGCAGTAATCAAAGAAAAATCCATACCCTTAAGCAGTTTCATTACTAAATAGGATAGATGAAAACAAATGAATTAAATAGTCAATAAGTTTTAAAAAACTGGCAAAACAACAAAGGAAAGCAGAAAGAAGAAACTCATAAGATAAAAAATATAGTAAAACCAAATGTAAAATAGATAGCTAGTGGGAAGCAGCCGCATAGCACAGGGAGATCAGCTCGGTGCTTTGTGACTACCTAGA
>NW_021703779.1:34320023-34399226 GCF_005190385.1 Monodon monoceros
GGACATATATATACTACCAAATGTAAAATAGATAGCTAGTGGGAAGCAGCCGCACAGCACACGGAGATCAGCTCTGTGCTTTGTGACCACCTAGAGAGGTGGGATAGGAAGGATGGGAGGGAGACGCAAGAGGGAGGGGATATGGGGATATCAGTATACATATAGCTGATTCACTTTGCTATAAAGCAGAAACTAACACACCATTGTAAAGCAATTATACTCCAATGAAGATGTTAAAAAATATATATATAGTAAATTTTAAAAAATGACAGAATTCATAAATCAATTCAAAAGCAGTTGTTTCTTCAGAAAGGGGACAAAAAGCTAAATGGCCTAAATGAGAAAAAAGGATGACTATGAGAATGAATACAAAAATCTACAAATGAGATTAGGTTTATTATCATAGAAACAGGGGATCCTGATAGAACTAGAAGAAAATACTTTACACAACTCTGTTGATAAAATGGATAATTTTCCAGGCAGATAAAAAGTATTAAAAATGACTAAAGATTAAAAAACCCCAAATGGACTCATAACCAAAGTTGTTGTGTCAGTAAGGCCCATCCAAGAAAACAGAAACTGCCCTAGGTATTTTAACAGAGAGGTTTTAACATTGGAATTTAATTACACAGGTGGTGGAGGGCTGAAAGAACAAAAAGGCAAAATTGAGGAAGTGCAGAGATAATAGCTGTAAGAAGCAGCTGCCACTCATAAGGTTGGGGGAACAAGAAAGGAGAGGTTGGCATTACTCAAACCTAAGAGGTCAGACAAGAGGCCCCAAGAAGTTGCTGCTCAGACCTTTGTAGAGGGGTCCTGCCAGCTGCTGCTAGCATCCCAGTGCTCAGAGGAGCAGCTCCACAGGGCTGGGATATGGAGCAGCTGAGAGAGATTTGTCTTAGGTAGGGTGATTAGAGAAGACCCTTGAGTCTAGATCGGAAAGACAAGAATGAGCCAGCCAAACACAAAGCCAGGGAGCTGAAGGTGACAGATCTGAGATATGTTTAGGATTTTGTGACTAACTGGATGTGAAGGATGAAGAATAGAAGGATGTCCAGGGCAACTTCCAAGTTTCTGGCATATATAACTAACTGGCTGGATAATGGTGCCATTTCATGAGAAACGTGATACTTAAGGGAAGCAGGCTTGGCAGAGGTGAAAGTATGGTTTTGGACATGTTGAGTTTGAGATGCCTGGGAGGCACGACTGTGGAGAAATGGGGTGAATATATGGGTCAGAGGCTAAGAAGAGGGGTCTCGGCTAGAGACACATCTTTTTTCAATTTATTTATTTTATTTATTTATTTCTGGCTGAGTTGGGTCTTCGTTGCTGCATGCAAGCTTTCTCTAGTTGTGGCGAGCGGGGGCTACCCTTCATTGTGGTGCGCGGGCCTCTCACTGCGGTGGCCTCTCTCTTTGAGGAGCACGGGCTCTAGAGCACAGGCTCAGTAGCTGTGGCGCACATGCTCAGTTGCTCCGCGGCATGTGGGATCCTCCCCGACCAGGGCTCGAACCCGTGTCCCCTGCACTGGCAGGCGGATTCTTAACCACTGCGCCACCAGGGAAGCCCCGAGACACATATTTTTGAGTCAACCACATATGGACGACATTTGACACCATGGCAATGCCCAGGGCAAAAGAACAAGGGGAGAAGAGAACAGGATCTAAGAGGGAGTCCTTATGAACTCCAACATTTAAAGACTGGGTAGAGAAGGATAAACTAGCAATGGAGACTAAGCAAGAGAGAAAAGAGGAAAACATAGAAGCTGAGGAAAGAGCACAGTCCAATGAGGATGTGGTCGGCAGTGTCAAGTGCTGACAACATCAAGTAGCAGGAGAACTGAAAACTTGCTTTGCACCATATAGACAGTGACTAGTAGCACCAGCAAAAGCAATTTCTGTGGAGTGATGGCTCTGGAAGCCAGAGTGGAGTGGGTTGAGGAGTGAAAAGGCGGTGACAGAGATGCTTAGGCAACTCTGGGGAAGGTAGCCCGTGAAGGGAACAAGAAAGATGGTGTGGCTGTTGGTGCTGGATTTTTTATAATCAAAACCTTTTTGATCCATTGCACTCTTATGAAAACTAGAATTTGGGGCAGCACTTAAAAAACACTGTGATTCAACGCTGATATCTGACCACCAATGCAGTGTCTCTGCTTGAAGTATAATATGTATCTTGAAATTAACATGTTTAAAACTGGATTCTTTTTTTTTGCGGTATGCGGGCCTCTCACTGATGTGGCCTCTCCCGTTGCGGAGCACAGGCTCCGGACGCGCAGGCTCAGCGGCCATGGCTCACGGGCCCAGCCGCTCTGCAGCACGTGGCATCTTCCCGGACCAGGGCACGAACCCGCGTCCCCTACATCGGCAGGCGGACTCTCAACCACTGCGCCACCAGGGAAGCCCCTAAAATTGGATTCTTGATCCTCTCATTCAAACATGCTCTGCCAGGACTCTTTCCCATTTCAGTGTTAGCTCTTTTTGGTTGCTTGGATCAAAAACTTGTCTTCCTTGATTATCTTTTTTTCTGACACCTAAATGCAATCCATCAGCAGATTTTACTGGCTCAACTTTTTAAATATACCTAGAACACAACCACATCTCACCACTGCCATCTTTGTCTAAGCCACTTTCATCTCTCTCCTGGATGATTTCAGTGGTCTTCTAACTGCCCATCTAGCTTCCACCCTTGCTCCTCTGGAGACTATTCTCAACCCAGAGAATAATACAGGGTTCTTTTCATATGTAAATCAAAGCACGTCGTGCTTTTGCTCAAAACACTCCAATGACACCTCTTCCTCCACTAAGAGCTAAAGTCTTTAAAACAGCTTACAAATCCCTCTGTGATCTGATCCCATTGCCTTTCGGATCTCATCACCTAACACTCTGCCCTTTACTCTACCTGCTACTGCTACACTGGCCTCTTTGTCATTCCGTGAATATTTCAAGCAGGCCTCTGCCTCAAGGCCTTTGCACTGGCTGTTTCCCCGTTTGCCCTGCTTTTCCCCCAGCTATCTGCATGGCTAACTTCCTCTCCTCCTTTCATTTATGATTTCTCTTTAAATTATTTGTTCTTCAAATACTACCTTTCCTGGCTAAATAAGTTTGAGAGATTTAAACCATGAATGTTGTAAATGTTCACGTTATGTATGATGAGGAATTTGTGAACTGTTTTAAGAATGTGTGCTGAGGGCTTCCGTGGTGGCACAGTGGTTAGGAATCCGCCTGCCAATGCAGGGGACACGGGTTCGAGCCCTGGCCCAGTAAGATCCCACACGCCGCGAAGCAACTAAGCCCACACACCACAACTACTGAAGCCCACGTCCCTAGAGCCCATGCTCTGCAACAAGAGAAGCCACGACAATGAGAAGTCCGCGTACTGCAAAGAAGAGTAGCCCCCGCTTGCCACAACTAGAGAGAGCACATGCACAGCAACGAAGACCCAACGCAGCCAAAAATAAAAACAAATAAATTTCTTTTTAAAAAAAAAAGCAAAAAAAAGAATGTGTGCTGAGAGAAAGCATAGTGACAGAACTGACAAGAAAGGAAAGAAGGAAGGAATGAAGGAAGCAAGGAAGGAAGGAAAGAAAAGAAAAGAGAGAAGGAAAGAAAAAGAAAGAAAGAGGGGAGGGAGGGGGGAGGGGGGGGAGAAAAGAAAGAAAAAGACATCATGTATCCCCAAAACTTGAAAGCGGAAGAGGTCCAAGGCCCCAAACAATGCTTCACATTACAAAAGATAGATGAGCTACAAGAAAATACAGGCGTTTCTTGTCATTCACAATTCTCATATACAGCCTCATGATATAGACTAATACAATATACAGTGAAAATATATCATAGCCAGGTGACATATTAACAGCCTACCATATGCTTGATATTCTATAAGGTGCATACTTCATCTTTAATGCTTCCATTAACTCTGCAAGGTGAGGAAACTGAGGCTTACAGAGGGTATGTGTCTCCTCTGAGCCCACAGGCTAGGAAGTGGCAGAGGAGTGACTTACACCTGGGGGTTGTGGGGTGGGAGATGGAGATGGGTCTGACTCCAGAAGCTTTGCTCTTTCCGTTACACTATGTGATCTGACACCTCCACCCTCTCAAGTAGATAGAATGTTTGTTAGAGAAAACTTATTTCTACCTAATTTTGGTATTGAAACACAAATTTACTTGGATGTTTCTATGGCCTTAATAAGAATGCAGTCATCATTTTGGAATTAATCACTTACTTTGCAATGTGTGGTGGGTTTAATTTTTTCTGTGGCTGACTTATTGATATTATACCATCATATACAATATCTTGTAGGTGAACTTGGCCTCCTTGCACACCTCATCGTTTGGAATGGATCAAAGAAGGATTCCAAAATAGTTCGAAACTTGGGAGTACATCATACTCCTGTTGTGGGGAGAGAAAGAGGAGGGGGGTAGGAGCAGGGAGGGAGGGGAGGGGAGGGGAGAGGAGACTGTTTCTGTCTGGAAGATAGGTTAAGAATTGTGTTCTAGAAGGAAGGCAAATTAATACCTTATGCTTGAATAAATAAAAAATAGAATTTTGAGTAAACATGACATTAGATAGTAATAACCCAAGCACTCTATTTTCCAGCTTTGGAGGAATTACACAAATGGTACAAAGAAATGCAAAGTACTTGAACCAACTGGTTGAATGCACAGAGGTCTGGTCCCTAGAATAGGTCAAGAGTGACATTTATAAAAGCAGCTGAAATGGTCATTCTTAGCGGCATCAGTTTGCTTCAATCTGGAGCTAACGAAGCTGAACATGGTGTCTGAAACTAAATGAAAAAACAGGAGGGAATGAACAAACCCTAAACCCACATTAGAATTTCTTAATTTAATACTTCATAGATTCCTAAGAATCTTCAATTTGTAATATTCTGGATTCTGAATCCAAAGCCCCAGTGATTTAGATAATATGCTAATGAAGGAGACTAAATGAGAGAGAGAAGTTTTCATACACAGCAACGTTGTTCATTTTTTCTCTTATAGACTTTTTGTTAAGTAAATATTGTTCTTTCTAAAACCAAAATCTAATTACTATGTGAATCACCTCAGCATTTCCACTTATAGTTTTTTTTTTTTAATTTATTTTATTTATTTATTTATTTTTGGCTGCGTTGGGTCTTCATTGCTGTGTGTGGGCGTTCTCTAGTTGCTGTGCGCGGGCTTCTCATTGCGGTGGCTTCTCTTGTTGCGGAGCATGGGCTCTAGGCGCACGGGCTTCAGTAGACATGGCGCACGGGCTTCAGTAGCCATGGCACACGGGCTCAGTAGTTGTGGCTCGCAGGCTCTAGAGTGCAGGCTCAGTAGTTGTGGTGCACGGGCTTAGGTGCTCTGCGGCATGTGGGATCTTCCCCAACCAGGGATGGAACCTGTGTGCCCTGCATTTGGCAGGCGGATTCTTAACCACTGCGCCACCAGGGAAGTCTCTCATCTATAGTTTAAATCAGGATTGTAATGATATTTGAGCCCCTCCAATAGAAACCAAGTAAGTCGTTTCTAAAGATACTGTGTAGCCCCAAATAAACATTTTTGATAAATATTGCTGACTGAACGCTGTGCCACAAACACTTTCTACTTCCAGCCAAGCAATCACCCATTTGGCACAAAATGAAATTACACGAGACGTTCTGTGTCTTAAAGATGGAAAACGTTTCCCTGTCTAATATTCTTCCAGGAACAAAACGACAATTATAACCATGATAATTATGACAAAGTTGCTTATTAATGGTGTACACATGAATTTGTTTCCAAATTTCTACTAATTGTAAAACAAAGAGAAATATCGTATGATATCGCTTATATGCAGAATCTAAAAAGAAATGATACAAATGAACGTATTTACAAGACAGAAACGGTCTCACAGACTTAGAGAATGATCTTATGGTTACGGTGGATGGGGGGGAGGGTGGGGGGAAGGGATAGTTAGGGAGCTTGGGATTGACATGTACACACTGCTATATTTAAAAAGGATAACCAACAAGGACCTACTGTATTTTACAGGGAACTCTGCTCAATGTTATGTGGCAGCCTGGATGGGAGGGGAGTCTGGGGGAGAATGGATACATGTATACGTATGGCTGAGTCGCTATGCTGTGCACTTGAAACTATCAAAACATTGTTAATCGGCTATACTCCAATATAACATAAAAAGTCAAAAAAATAATAAAGAGGCTTTTTAAAAATAAGATTGGGACAAAATGCTAACCACAACATATTCAGACATGCCAGAACCTGAAAGCTTAAGGTTGGAGGCCAGCAGACTCACTACTGCCATATTCCCAGGTTTTAGCATCTTCCTATCTTCTCCCAACTAAATCTTCATGAGGGTGTTTCCCATAATGACGATTATATTGAGATTAAATACCACCCCCTACAATTTTAACTTGGAATATTCTGATGCGATTTCTGCATTTTTGTATCATGTGACAGTGGCTCTTCCGTGGCAGATGACAAAAATGCCCTTCTTCCCGGTTCCATAAAAGAAAAACTGGCCATTAACTTGGGACTCTAGCAAGGCATTTAGCAAGGCCTCTCATAATATTCTGTGGTCAAGAAGAAAAATATAGGCTAGATGATTATACAGTTAACATGATTCATAGCTGGCTGAAACAACATACGCCAAAAGGTGCTAATTAATTAATAAAAGATGCTAATTAATGGGCTGATATCAAGCTGAAGAAGCTTTCCAAATGTTCCAAAGTACTTTGCCCTTTGCCCAGCCAGTGCTGCCTGTAAATTATCAATAACTTGGATGAATATGTAGGATAGTTATCAAATGCATGGGTAAGACTCAAATACATTAGAGCACCGAGTTAGGACCTAAAATATTGAAACAGGCTGAAGTAATGGGCTAAATCTAATGAGATAAAGTTTAAGTAAGATAAATTAAAAGTTCTGTACTTTGGTCCAAAAAGATCTGCCCTGCTCAAGAAATGGGATACAGAGAACTGGACAACTACATGTAAAAGAATGAAATTAGAACATTCTCTAACACCATATACAAAAACACAAAAGGGGTTAAAGACCTAAAAGTAAGACCAGATACTACAAAACTCCTAGAGGAAAACATAGGCAGAACACTCTGACATAAATTGCAGCAATATCTTTTTGGATCCGTCTCCTAGAGTAATGGAAATAAAAACAAAAATAAACAAATGGGACCTAATTAAACTTAAAAGCTTTTGCACAGCAAAGGAAACGCTAAACAAAGCGAAAAGACAACCTATATGATGGGAGATAATATTTGCAAACAACGTGACCGACAAGGGATTAATTTCCAAAATATACAAGCAACTCATATAGCTCAATATCAAAAAAACAAACAACCCAATCAAAAAATGGGCAGAAGATCTAAACAGACATTTCTCCAAAGAAGACATACAGATGGCTAACAGGCACATGAAAAAATGCTCAACATCGCTAATTATTAGAGAAATGCAAATCAAAACTACAATGAGGTATCAGCTCACACTGGTCAGAATGGCCATCAACAAAAAGTCTACAAATAATAAATGCTGGAGAGGATGTGGAAAACAGAAACCCTCCTACACTGTTGGTGGGAATGTAAACTGGTACAGCCACTATGGAGAACAGTATGGAGGTTCCTTAAAAAACTAAAAATAGAATTACCATATGATCCAGCAATCCCACTCCTGGGCATAAAAGCAGAGGAAACCATAATTTGAAAAGATACATGCACCCCAATGTTCATTGCAGCTCTATTGACAATAGCCAAGTCATGGAAGCAACCTAAACATCCGTTGGCAGATGAATGGTAAAGACGATGTGGTACATATATACGATGGAATATTACTCAGCCATTAAAAAGAATGAAATAATGCCATTTGCAGCAACATGGATGGACCCAGAGATTATCATACTAAGTGAAGTTAGCCAGAGAAAGACAAATATCTTATGATATCGCTTATATGTGGAATCTGAAAAACAAATGATACAAATGAACTTATTTACAAAACAGAAATAGACCCACAGACATAGAAAACAAATTTATGGTTACCAAAGGGGAAAGGGGGGAGGAGGGATAAATTAGAAGTTTGGAGTTAACAGATACACACTACTATATATAAAACAGATAACCAACAAGGACCTACTGTATAGCACAGGGAACTCTGCTCAATATTTTGTAATAACCTATAAGGGAAAAGAACCTGAAAAGGAACATATATACACGTATAACTGAATCACTTTGCTGTACACCTGAAACTAACACAACATTGTAAATCAACTATACTGCAATTTAAAAAAAAAAAAAGAACGGGATACATAGAATTTTGTTAACCAGCTGCATATGGATGTAGCAGTTAAAAGAAGTCCATTTAAATAGTAGGCAGCATTGTAAGAAATAGATATTTATTGGGTAGTAGAAGGAACACTGGTTCCGGCATCAGCAAACTAGGTCAAATCCCAGTTCTGCTACTTTGGCTACTTAAACTCTGTGATCCTTACTTCCTTCTCAGGGTTGTTGTGAAGTTAAAATGTGTTAACATGTTTAAGTTCCAAGCACTTGTGTGCAATCAATATGATCTAGAAAAGTTACCATTTACAGTAAAATAGGTGGCCACGCCACTCCATTCTGTCCTAGAAAAAATGGTGCTTGAATGAATTCCAGGTGCCACACTTACAAGCAAAGTGGAGCTACTTCTGGAGACAGTGAGCAGGATGGATGAGCAACTCCAGAGAGACCACGAAAAACTGCTGCAGGAACTTGGAATAGCTGGCTTGAAAAATAGTGGATTGGAGACCCTATCTATTGGTATCTGACGGTGTGTTGCATGGCCTCCCAGAGGGCTCCAAGATGGGAGAACTAACCTAGAAGATGGAAATTACAAGAATGTGGGCCAGGGTGACCACTTGGTGGGGATGTTGTGAGCAATTTCAGCACAAGTGGATGGCTGGACTACATGGCCTTTAACAAGACAGTCTGATTGTCATATTTCTATGACACTTAGCATGAAGTGGTTCCTTCTAATTTCTACCTCAAAGTAATCCAGAGTCTCCACTATCTTGAGTTGGGCTGGTTTCTAGCTTTTCAAGGATACCACCCTCCCACCAGCTCTTATTTCTAAATCTCTTATTTCTCCAATGTGCCTTCTTTGACCAGTTTACTGTTGTTCTGTATTTTGTTTAGGAATTTCTGGTTACTTTAAATGCCATCTTTCCCGGAACTATCCAAAGGACACAGAAGGGGTCATTTGTGAACGATTTTTGGGAGACGGACCAGCAAAACGTGATGTTATGGTTGCTGAAGTAAGAAGGTAAATGTGGGAATTAATCTGAACTAAGCTCCAGAGTTGGAGCTGTGGACCAAGAAGTGGGGTGGGTGCCAGACACCAGACAAAGCTTTTACTGAGAATTTAGCGTATTGGAGAGGAAGCAGGGACCAGAGGCCTGGAGCCTGCTGGCCTGCAAAAAGTACTCAAAAGTTGTTTGCTCACCAGACGACTTCTGTTTTCCAGAGGCAAAATGAGGCCTGGGCAGGTTGCTCAGCATCTCCAGCCTGTTCCGGATTGTAACTGGGAAAGCGCCTAGGGCAACCGCAGAGGCTCTTCGCCTCCGGCCGGGCCAGACCCGCCCGCTCCCCTCCCAGGTGACCCCAAGGAACCAATTTTTTTTTCCAGGCGTAAGTGGAGGGGGAAATTGGCGGCGCTCCGGTTGCCAGAGACGCCGCCGCCACTTCGGCTCGGCTGGGGTGAAAGAGGACGCTGGGGGGAGGGGGCCGTGGCTCCTGACTGGCTGGGGCACGAAGGCTTATTTGCATAATATTCCTTGACGGCACCTGATTGGCTGAAGCCGGAGGGGCGGTGGTGGGGTGATTCCAAGGGCCTGGAGCTCTGGCTCCGGACCTTTCCGTTCAGGAGTTACCCGGGTGGGCGTGAGTTGTTCTTCCGGCCCTGCGGGAGCCGAGAAGGCCCGGTTTGGGAAGTTTTGCAAGCAGGTGCATGAGCCATCTTTTTCTTATAGTGTTTAAGAAATGTGAAAGAACAGGAGTCAAGAAGCTGGGGGATGGAGAGTGACCTCGACACCAGAAGAAGGAAGGAAACAGACCGGGGAGGAGTGGAGGCCAAAAAGAAGGCATTAGGGGCTTTCTCCCAAGCTGGGCTTTTTTTGCTGGGATCCCTTTGCTAGATCACTTGAATTTCCGTTTTCTGCGAGTCATTATCACACTTTGCTGAAACTGGGAAGAAAAGAGGCAGGATCCCGGCATTTTGTAACTCAGATTTGAATACCAAGTTTTCATCAGAGGTATACGGACTTAAAATATCCAGAGGGTCTGTCATGGGAGACAAAATACGTTTTAATTTATAGAGAATCAGTTGTTGGAAACTGGATGTGTGTGTGGTTTTTTCCGAGATTACTTCTTGCAATGTTTTTTGTATGTCATTGCACATAGGGCTTAAAATCAAGCTGGACTATTTTGTACTTGCCGGTTGCTGAAGCAATGGGGGGAGGGTCTGTGGATCATCATAGACCATTTCCACATTTTAAGGTTTCTGACTCTTCACATAAACACCTTTAGACTATGATAAGATCCTACATAAAGTACAATTTCATCTTTGTAAAGTACTTTGTATTTACATAATTTGTACATCTATTATCTTATTCACCCCAAATCTGGCACAGCCCATGGGATAAGCTCCATTTTATTGATAAGGAAACTGGGGCTGGAAAAGTTTGCAAGTCTCCACGTGTGTAAAGAGGGGAGTGAGATTATTTTAATGCTTGAAATTTATATAATGCTTTTTTTGCTCTATATTTTCCTTTCCATTGATTCTCCCAAAGCCCCTGATAGGTTGAGCAGGTAACATGATTCCAGTTTTTCTAGATAAGAAAACAAGGGCTATGATCTGGCAGAGCTAATAAGCCCTGGGAAGGGGGCTCCCCAGGCTGAGCTCTGTCTCCATAAGTCACTGACTCCTGTCCAGCCCTTGTCACACCAAGTCACAGTTTCATTCAAAAGACAATTAGGAAGATGGTTTGCTGTGGGAAAAAATTAAATATATATTATTAAGGTGAAAGAAACAGGGAAAAAATAAACCTCTTATTATGTGCTTCTCCCTTTTGGCACTTTTTGTCCTGTGAAAAAACAGTGTACTAAAAGCACCCCTGAAAGGTTTTGGAGAAAAGAGATTCAAAATTAGAAACTTGAGTCTTCTTGAATTATCTGTAGGACTGTTGGAGAAGGCTGGTGTATGAAGGACAGACATGGCATGGGGATTGAGATGGTGAAACAAAAATGAAAACAGGCTGTGGTTTGGAGTCTCAAAGTGAAATTGAAGGTGCAAGGCTCTTAAAAGTTAAATCCAGCGATTTGGTACCTAGTTTAGGGCCTATTAAATGACCTTGCGTTTTAAGAACTATTTTTGGAAAGGTACATTTCAAACTCCCCTCCAAAAAAAAAATTGGACACCTCCCCCCTTTTCTGTTAAATGATTAAGGACACCCAACACCGGACCTACCTACTGTCACTCTCTCCTGGCCCTTTGGCAGCCAAAAGGCCACAGGGCCTGGGGCCTGGGATCTCTGAGTAGCGGGACTTGGACAAAAGTCAGGAATTTGGCTGCTTCACCGCATTGTCACATCTGATCTCTTGGAAAAATGTGCAGATCCGATTGTGGGTCGCTCTTCATCCCTGGCAAAGTCTGTTACAGGAAATATTGGGAAAGACATCGCCAGCAGGGAGACAAAAGCCTCTGAGGTCCCCCTCCCCCAGCAGCTGGCCAAGGCCAGGGCCACGGCGGGAGCACCACGCGTCCACGTGCACCCGGCATGCCCAGTCACCCTTCTTACGTAAGAGTCTTGGGATGGAGTTGCTGCTGCTGCGGGTCCCTCTTCCCCGACGGCTATTAATAAACTGGATCGGTAGTTTCCGGGCCACTGCCAGCATAGATGCGGGGTTGGGGGCCTCACTTTACAACCTGGGCGCCAGCACTTCGGTCATCCCACCCTGGGAGCGTGAGCGAGGCGCACCCATCCCCCCGCACTCCAGCCCGCCCTCTTGCGGGACCGGACGCCGGCACCTTCTTTACCCGCACTGTGCCTGGCCCTCCCCCCAAGCTGGCCTGCTCTGCACTCGGCGATGGCTGGGTGCGGCTGTTCTGTCCCTCCTCTGCCCTGCCCTGCCCTGCTACTGCGCCCTCCCTCCGCCCGGGTATCAGGCGAGAGGCGGGGCTGGCCCGGCGCGCCCCGCCCCCGCTGTAGAAAGGGCCTGGAGTGTTACTCGCGGTCATCCCCAGCTCGGGCCTTTTATCTCCGCGCTACCGGGGAGGCGGGAGGAGGAGACACGGCGAGTGGCCCTGAGCGCCGGCGACACCTTTCCGGGGCTCTATAAATTGAGCACCTGGGATGGGTAGGGGGCCGACGCCACCACCACCGCCCGCAGTCACAGTTCGGCCACTGACCGCAGCAGCGTCCGCAGGCAGCAGCAGCCAGCAGCGAGAACACTGAGTTACCCAGCAGCAGGGGATCTCGAGGCGCCGGAGGAAGTGCGTGCCCCCGCCCCACCTCTGCCCCGTCAGCGTGGGTGCTTGGACTCAGGCTTTGCGGAGGGAGACGGGAGTGGGGAGCACCCCCTCCTTTTCTCCGCGGCCCTGGGCGGGGGGCGAGGAGGTGGGACTCCTGCTGGGAGTCACCCGGGAGGCGTCCCAGACAAGCTGTAACCAGGGAGGGAGGTGCGCGCGGGTGGGGGCGCCGGGCAGTCTAGCCGCGTGAATAATCTGCTCTTTCGTCCCCGTCTCCCAACCAGGCCAGGGCTCGACCCAGAGACCACGCGCCGATATCGCGAGCTTCCGGACGCCAGAGCCAGGAGAAGTCGTGCTTCCCGCGGGGCCGGGCTTCGATCTAGACGAGAGTTGGAGAGGGCGGAGGAAGCCGGGAATCCCGCCGCACCGGCTGTAGCCAGGCCCCCGGCGCGGGCCTCAGAGAGCGCGTGAAAGGCGTACAGCCCCTCGCCCCGGCCGGCCATCCCGTGCCCCTGCGTCCCTGTGCTTCGGCGCCCGCGCGGCCACCATGATGCAGGTTTGCGACACCTACAACCAGAAGCACTCGCTCTTTAACGCCATGAATCGCTTCATCGGCGCCGTGAACAACATGGACCAGACGGTGATGGTGCCCAGCCTGCTGCGCGACGTGCCACTGGCCGAGCCCGGGCTGGACAACGGCGTCGGCGTGGAGGTAGGCGGCAGTGGCGGCTGCCTGGAGGAGCGCAAGCCCCCGGCCCCCGGCGCGGGCGGCGGCAACGGCAGCTTTTTCGCGCCCTCCCGGGACATGTACAGCCACTACGTGCTGCTCAAGTCCATCCGCAACGACATCGAGTGGGGGGTCCTGCAGCAGCCGCCGCCGGCGGCGGGGAGCGAGGAGGGGAGCGCCTGGAAGTCCAAGGACATCCTGGTGGACCTGAGCCACCTGGAGGGCGCGGACGCCGGCGAGGAGGACCTGGAACAGCAGTTCCACTACCACCTGCGCGGGCTGCACACTGTGCTCTCCAAACTCACGCGCAAAGCCAACATCCTCACTAATAGATACAAGCAGGAGATCGGCTTCAGCAATTGGGGGCACTGAGGCGGGTTGCCCGCGGCTGCCCAGCACCCTTCCCGGCCCCATCTCTCACCCTCTCTTTCCTCAAAGCTATTTTCTTTCTGGCTCTAGGGCACGATGGGCAAACTGCAAAGTTGGGGGGCTGCGTACGTACAGGGGACGCGGCAGGGCTGCATGGAGGAGGGGGCTTCTTTGGGGAGAGGAGAGGAAAGCGGTGGCAAAAGAGGTGGGGTAGTGCTCAAGGACTTCCCTCTCTCCCGCGGGGGTGGGGAGGGGGAATGAGGGGGCTGTGTTCTACTTTGGTGGGAATAGGACTGAGTTGACGCCCTGCATTCAGTCTGTGCTTTTCCTGGAGTTTCTTTTCTGTTCTTTCCGGAGGAGAAGGGCCGAGAAAGGGCCATTCCAGGGCGCGGCGCTGGGTTGCCACATTTGGGAGCCTGGAGTTGGGCGCTAGGGAAGGCGGGGCGGGCGCACAGCCTCCCGCCGCCCTGCCGTTGGGCTGGTGGAGGCCGCAGCGCTGCTAGGGTTGCATCAGTTTTCCTGTTTGCACTATTTCTTTTTGTAACCGTGGCCCCGTCTTAAGTATTTCCAATCTCCTCGCTCTGAAACTTCGGCGATTCCATTGTGATAAGCGCACAAACAGCACTGTCTGTCGGTAACCGGTACTACTTTATTAATGATTTTCTGTTACACTGTAGAGTTGTCCTGTGGTACCCCTATCCCATCCTTTTCACGCCACCCCCTCAAAGTGTGTAAGCTGGCACTGTGCCAGCTCGTACGAAGCGTGCCACTCAGTGAAAGTAATGTTATTATGAGAAAGTGGACTTACCCGAAATGGAACCAACTGACATTCTATCTGTGTTGTACATAGAATGATGAAGGGTTCCACTGTTGTTATGTGTCTTAAATTTATTTAAAACTTTTTTAATCCAGATGTAGACTATATTCTAAAAAATTAAAAAAAGCAAATGTGTTAACGAAATTTGACAAAAGTTTGTTGCTTTCTAATCCACCAATGGATGGCTTAGTAGTTAAATAAAATAGTTAATTGATTTTTTTTTTAGCAAAAACCAGTTTTATTTTTCTCTGGTATTTCAAAGTGGTAGATAATCATCTCCGTAAGTGTTCAGTTTTGTTTGGGAAGAAGCTACCAAGCTTTTTATTTCTAATTCAGTACCAAGGTAAGCACATACATCTCAACAAAAAGTTCATAAATATTCAAAGAATTTGGGAAGGTACATATATTACAGTTTTCAACCAACTTGACTAGTTTATTGGAGTGCTTAGTCAACATTTTGAATCTTTTAAGGGGCTCAAGCACGACCTATGCATTTTGAGGCCTAGAAACTTATTTTAAAGGCAGAAATTTCACTTGGCTACTGAGAAATAAAGAGTCGGAAGAAAAACACCAGCTAACACTAGTGCACGCATCTTGCAGGTCTTTATTTACAAGTCTTTTGCGTTAATCTTGGGAGAGACTTAAATGTGTTATAACGTGCTGTGGCCTCTTTGACTAGTTCCCAGTGAAGTGCTAAGCTTTGTTAAGCAGTGTCCAGCAATGCTTCCAGTTTTCCAGGGAGCCAGTCTGCTGCTGTGGACAGCAGATCTGAGCATGGCTGCAGTAGGGCCCTTTGGAACACTTCCTTAGATGCCATTATGATGCTTTCCTGGGAGGGTGGGACAGGTGAAACGCAATGCTCTGTATTTTCTCTATTTCATGATTCGTTTAGGGGGGATAAGTGTTGGATCGACTTCAGTTTTCGATCTTGAAGTCATTAGACATTCTCTAAGCTCATAGAGCTTGAATTTAAAATACATATAACTTTGCAGTTTAAAAAAAAAAGGCAAAAAGTTTTTTTGTGCTGTGGGCAGCTCAAACCTATTATCAGCTTTTAGCAGCAGTGAAAAAATGGGGAAGTGTTAAGGCTGGTGCCTGTGCTCCCAGAGAAAGTTAATAGTTAATATATAAAGATAAGCTAGGCAGCGCCAGAAGTAAGGTGTATGGCCTCTTGCCCTGTATCCCCTTGAAAATCCCAAAGTGCAAGCAAAAAATACAAAGAAAGGAAACTACAGAAGCCACATGGTAGAAACACCAAGACTTGGAGCCAGAAAGTTGTGTGTTCAAGTCCTCTTGTTATTACATATTAACTGTGAGAATTTAACTCTCCAAGCTTGTTGCCACATTTGAAATTAGGCATAATAACTATAAGGCTTACTTCGTGGAGATGCAGTGAGTGAAAGGAGTTGGTATATAGAATGTCTGATGCTTAGAAGTTTCTTTAGGTGCTACTGAAGGGCACTACAGGTTCTCTCCAGCTCTCTGAACGTGGCTTGTATCTTTATCTCCCTCCTTGCCTTTCTCCAGGAATATATGAAGTTTAGGACAATATGTTCACTTTAAAAGCATAATTTCAATTACATACATGAAACCACAGGTAAACTATTTCCTTTCTCAAAGTCTCAGGGAAGAAGCTGAATTAAAATCAAATAGTCATAGTTTGGGCAAGTGATAGCAAGAATTTTATGACATGTTAACACGATGTTTTCAGAACATTCTTGTATATAGAATACAGAAAGGTAGATGTTGATAGCAAAACCAAACTGTAAATAAAGCTATTAACTTTATCTTTTGAAAATATTCATGTGAGAGTATTTTTATATATAAATAGTGATTCTGACCTAGGAGTAGTGATGATCACTGTTAAAAGAGGATTGGATTTTTTCATGAACCAGTAGCCTTTCCCAGGCCCAGTAAGTGTTATTCCACTGATATAACTATTTTATTCAAGTTCAGTTTATGCAACGATACAAAGTCAGATCCCTGACCAGATTTACCTGTTAAAACTTCTCAAGCCATTTAAAACTTTGCTTAACTTCTGAGGTAAAGTGATAAGTGACTTCATATTTTTAGGTCTTTCCTGAGGAAGCTCAAAGTACTTCATAGATTTTAAAAGTTGCAAAATTGTGTGGACCCTCCTTCAAAGAGCTCTCAGGGATCATGGTTGTCTGCAAGTGCCCATCTCCGTGGCAATTTGGGACGAAAGGGAAGGCAGGGATAGATGAGCTGGGCAAAAAGGAACAGCTTAGATTGGAGTTGATTACCCTCCAGATATTTACATTTGATAAGAATTTTCTACATCAAAACCTCACACCAGAGCCTTTGAGAAGGCCTGCGTTTGCCTCTAAAAACAGCTTTCTGCTTTGCGCACATGGGGCTTTTCGTGTTTTACATTTACACAGTGTTCCTTAGTGGTCTAGCCTGATTTACTCTTGCTCTGAACCTGAACCCATTGTTAGCATGTCACAGCTGCTGGGATTATCCTTCTTTGGACCAACCTGAAAACTAGTCTACTCTTAACAATGTTTTTAAAAAATGAAAGTTATTGTCATTTGCGTATGCCTCCTCGCTTTTAATTGCTGAACAAAAATCATTTGGGAGGCTCGTCTTCTCCACCCACCTCCCCGCTCACACCTTCTCTCCTTACTCCTGTGGTTCTCAGATGTTTCCAAATTGGATACAGTTCTGGTGGACTGAGGGCTCAAAGTTCATATACCTTTTTTCTTTTTCAAAGGTAATTATCTTTTTATGGGACATCTAGTACATTTATACCAATCATTACATCCTTGGGTGATTTATTTTGAAGAGTTTTGAACAAAATAATGATGGAAAGAATGTTTTCTTTAAAATTCTAGAGGTAATTTTTACCCCCAACAGATAGAAAATTCTGAATCAGAAGCTTATGGAAAATTTAAACATGTGGACTATTGGATTGGTCTCAAAAATTAATATTATTAATCGTTTTAAAATTTCAAACTTTATGTAGTTTCTGATCAAGGCTAAGTTGCTTTAATTAGCAAGATAATTTAAGCTTAAAATTATTTTTTAAACTTTTTTTTCTTTCAAGGCAAGGCCATGTTTCATTTTTTTTTAAATAACTCAAGAAAATTTAAAGGTTGTCCCTGAGTTACTCTAAATATTAGGTCTCCAGTTAGTTCATCTGAAACTATGTAGAACTTTCTGATAAGTGGTGGAGATAATGATAGTCTATGACCAATATAACTATTTCAGTATCTGGAAGTCAGTACTGTCCTTTGCCTCATGCAACCAGGGCTCCTTCTCTGGGATCCCCACTTTAGAGGGCCTCCACACTGACTCTTTGTAAGGCCTTGCAATTCCCCATGGGCAAGGAATCTTCAGAACCAAGGGAATGCCCAGAGCTTGTGCCCTTCCTTCTAGACCACGCTTGGGTTCCTGGCTCCCCAGAGTTCCCTGTCCAGATGGCCCCGAGCCCATTCCAGGGATT
The DNA here is from genome assembly GCF_005190385.1 of Monodon monoceros. NCBI lineage: Eukaryota > Metazoa > Chordata > Mammalia > Artiodactyla > Monodontidae > Monodon > Monodon monoceros. Next base: position 34,337,890 of record NW_021703779.1, read on the forward strand.
TCATAGGCATTTGCCCTGAGTTTATCCTTCCGATAGCAGACAGGCTTGGTTGGTGGACAAGGCTTAGCCATGCAAACTGGGCTGTCCAAGGATGGAACTTGGGGGGAAAGATAAGGGGGTAGAATGTAGGCTGGAGGTTCCCGTTCGTCCTCTTGTCTTGGCCTCCCTGGGTTTCAGGGTGAACAAACGTTTTGAAAGCCTGCAGAAAGGAAATAAGAGGGGAAAGCAGCTCAAGCTTTAAGGCCTCTTCCATTATTGACAAACGAGGATCCTATGGTTTTTCTCACTATTTCCCACATCCCTCATGAGTCTCCTTGTGCCATTGATAGAATGTTATTTAATTAATGAAATGTTGGTTAAGGAAAAGGAAAACCACATCTGTATACAGGCCTTTTCCAGCTGCTTGCTATCCATTGCTGGAAAGGTGGTGATTATGGTAAAGACCTAAATGGATACATCTTCCATAAAACCATGAAGATTTCGCCTCCTCACATGTTCTTTCATCTTGTTTTTATTATTATTATTAATTATTATTATTATTATTGAGTTAGCTGTTTTCTTTTTGGCGTCAAAAGTCTTGGTCAGGTTAAAGCAGAAAACTAATAGTCGTGCATCTGTCTAAACAAAGCCTGCTAAAACCACAACTATGTCATCGGCCCTTCCTGTTTTGGCGTTCTCTATTTTTAAGAGGAAAATTTTTGTATCTTCCCATTCTTTTTCTTATATTTTATTACTTCTTTGCCTATTGTTTCAGAACGCTTTGCCTAGCAGTTTTAAAAATATATCTGCTGGTGTGTCCAACTTCAATAATCCCAAACTGGTAAGAATTTTGACTGGAGAAAGTTCTTATCATTTAGTTAAGAACAGAGTTATAGAAGGTCACTTTCTGACTTTGAACTGTCTAGAGAAAGTGCCTTCAAACCCAGTAGACAAGGAGACTGGGAAAATACTAGCAAAACATAGAGCCCAGCTCTTTATTTTAGTGAGGAAATAAACAATGTTGGAGGTGGAGCGTTTTCTCAAATCTGTTTTACTTTTGAATCCCAATCTTACTAGTGTTGATATGTGCACTTTTATCAACAAGCATTCAGTTAACAGGATGAAACTGAACATGATTCATTTGATGTTTTCAAAGGTGGAAACTAACTTTGTAGTTTTTTTTTTTTTCCTTTTGAATACCACACTGCTGAGGTAAAGAAGGTTGTAGCTTGTGGGTGAGCTCAATAGGGCCAGTTAAAACCTGACTACTCTTCCGCCATGTTGAAATACCGGACAGGACTTTCTGTGTCCTTAGATAATGGCATTTTTTCCTACTTAGCGTACATCTAATTGAGGAGATTTCCTGTTTGGTAGTCAAGGAAAGATGAAAACGAAAGTACCACATTGTTAATTCTGACAGAGGTATTTAAGTTTTTCTAGTTGTTCACAATGTGATGTTAATTTGAAGCCCTGTTTTGGGGTTTTTTTTTTTAATGAAACATATACATTGTGAAAGAACATGCATATGTTCCCTAGCAGCCAAACTATGTGTAGAATGTAAGGAGTGTAGTTAGTGTACATTGGTCATTCAAAACAAGGTGTAGTATTTTGTGGCATCTATTTGACATTGCAGCTTGTAACTCATGGATGCTTTGGGGGTATAATTCATTTCTGTTGTGGTAAATACTTGTTGACAGTGCTTTCATAGCTTAAGCGTTTGAGGGGAAAGTGCCAGAAACTTAGATGTTTAACCCAGCTATTGGGGCCTAGGGGGAATCTCAGAAACCAGCAGCCCTTCCCTTTAGTGGGTTGGGGAGCAGAGGAAAAGGCCTGATACCTGCAGCCAGTTTGGCCCCAAGTGGAAAAGCCAAGCCACGCCTGCCTTTCCAAATTTACCAGATGTCACTCCACCATTCCTGGGTCAATGTGATATGGGAAGTGATGGAGAAGTGCAAGGTATCTCTCAGGACCCTCCCCACCACTGGAAACCTGAGGAGTGGGGAGGGAATCATTTCTCTTCTGGTAGTAGGTTGTGGTATATTTTCCTCTCCCTAGACAGGCAGCAAATGTTAGGTTGAAGCATATGAAATTGCCATTTTTGTCAGTCCAAGGTGGTTAAATAATCCCTGATTCCAGCAATTAGATGTCCCTTTGTGGACATGCTATAGTCTTCTTACATCACCTCATGAAACTGTTGTTTGCCAACTCAGGGTTGACCTGATTTTGAGATAGAAGGAGTGAGGGACAAAAAAAAGACCAAGATGGGCAACTATATAAGGGAGACGCATACAATGGAAGAAAGAGGAGACTTAAAATGAAGAGAAGAAATGGGAAAGTGGCAGAGACGTTGTGGCCAATTGTATTTTCTCAAAGAGACTGCAAAGTTATTTCTGGCCCTAAATGCTCTTCCATCAAGAGGTAGAATCTCTTGTCTCCTCACCTTGAATTTAGGTGGGGCTTTGTTGCTGCCTTGACAAAATCAATGTGACCATCACTTCCAAGGCCAGACCATAAAGGGTGATACATCTTCCTCTTGTATGAGATCCATGGCTGTCTCTTAAGAGATACTCATCCTTGGAACCCAGCTGCAATGCTATGAGGAAGCCCAGGCCACATGGAGAGGTCACATGTAGGTGTTCCTGATGACAGCCTCACTGAGGTCCCAGCCACCAGCCAGCATCAAACTGCCAAACACGTGAGCAAGCCTTCAATTGATTCTAGCCCCCAGCCTCGGAGCTACTCTAGCTGATGCCAAGTGGAGCAGAGACAAGCTGTCCCCACCAAGCACTACCCAAATTTTAGACTTGTGTGCAAAATATTTTCATTCTTTTAAGCCACTAAGTGGTTTGTTACACAGCATTAGATAATTGGAACAGAGACCTTTTTTCCAAATTTCAGGAGATTGTAGAAATAAGTGAAAGCAATTGAAAGTAGAATGTAATCTATGAAACACGGTCTATTTTATCGCCTGTACCTGAGTAACAGCTTAAAATAAATCCGGAACCTTTGGAAACATTCATCTGATGGCTGATGTAGAGAATGGAAGGATTAGAAGTGATGGATGATGAGAGAGATGTTTTAAGTAACATTTTACAGTTCTGTTAAAGCTCGACATGGTAGGCAGAATAATGGTCCCCCAAAGATGTCTGTGTCCTAATCCTTGGAACCTGTGAATATATCGCCTACGTGGCAAGGGGCGATTAAGGTTGGCTGCAGCTGGAATTAAGGTTGCTAATCACCTGACCTTCAGATGGAGAAATTATCCTTGATTATCCAGATGGGCCCAATGTAATCACAAGAGTCTTTCAAAATGGAAGTAGAAGGCAGAAGAGCCAGAGTCAGAGTGACGCAGCATGACAAGGATTTGACTTGCCCTCGATGGCTTTGAAGATGGAGAAAAGCACCGTAGCCAAAAGATGTAGGCAGACTCTATAAGCTTGAAAAGGCAGGGCAACAGATTCTCCCTAAAGCTTCCAGAAGGAATAGAGCCCTGCCAACACCTTGATTTTAGCCCAGTGAGACCCATCATAGACTTCTGACTTCCAGAACTGTGAGAGAATAAGTTTGCATTGTTGTAAGTCACCAAGTTTGTTGGAATTTGTTACGGAAGCAATAGGACACTAAAACACTCTGCCTCTAGCCTGTGGCACTTAATCCATTCATTGCTTTTGGGCTGGCTAAAATAGAGAATTTCAAACACAGCCACTTGTTGAAAACAGGACTGAATGGTACTTTTAGTCTTCTTTTGTGAAAGAGACTTTATTTTTCTTTTAATCTCTAATCTTGTTGACAGTAGCCCTGCATAAACAGACACTACTTATGGGGCTGCCACTGTAGCACTGAAAGGGCTTGATTCAAATATAGCGGCATTATTTATTACATATTTTGTCGTTAAGATCTTAGATCCACTCTCTCTTTAATTTTTTTTTAAATTCTCACTTCTTTCCCTTCTGAAGATATTTTTGGATCTTTATGTGTAGCATTTATTTCTGCAGCCCCCATCTCATTATTATTTTCTTTTTTATTGACATATTACATGCAATAAAATGTATAGCTCTTAAGTGTATATAGTTTGTTAAGTTTTGGCAAGTGCATACACCCATGTAACTGACACCTCGATAAAGGTACAGACCATTCTCATCACCCTAAGAAATTTCCTTATATTCCTTTCTGATCATCTCCCCCCCACCCCAGGCAACCACTATTCTGATTTCTATCCCCATATATTAGTTTTGCCTGTTATTGATCTTCATATAAATTGAATCATACAGTATGTACTCTAGGGTCTGGCTTTTTTCACCCAACATATTTTTGAGGTTCACCCATACTTTTGCCTAAATTAGTAGTTCATTCCTTTTTATTGCTGAGCAGTATTACGTTTTGTAAATTTTCACAATTTATTTTCCTGTTGATGGACATTTAGGTTGTTTCATTTTTTAACTTATTTCTTTTAGCTTTTATGAATAAATCTATAAATAACATTCTAGTTCAAGTCTTTTTTTGGGGGATAAATACATAGGGGTGGAATTGCTAGTTCATAAGACACGTATATATTTAACTTTATAAGAAACTGCTAAAGAGTTTTGCACAGTGGTTATACCATATACCCTCTCACCAGTGATACATGAGAGATACAGTTATGCGGCCCCTTCTGATTAGTGATGTCTTCACCACTGGGACCTGGTACTCCTAGCTCTCATTGAATGGTGATCAGTTAGTGCTGGGATGGAGCATAAAAGCTTTTCAATGGAGAAACATATTAGATGTTGCCTTGGTGAACATGAGAGACGTTAAGAGAGGTGGTTGTGGTGAGGTGAGGTAGAAGGCAAGGTGGTACCCAGTGGTGAAAGAAAACCAGGATTTAGAGTCAAAGAAACTCTATTTAGCCCCCGTTCTGCCAGTTCATTCTGTGTGTCCTGGGGAAGTTAACTGTTTGGATTTTCAGTTTTCTCTTTTGCAAAATGGAGATACCAGCTCACAGGCTTCATAGTAATAGCAGTGAACTACCATTCAGTGTACACTTATTGTGTATACTTCCTTCTTATTATGAAGGAAGTCATCATTACTGTGAGTGTGGCAAACTTCCTGCGTTATCTCATTTTCTACTCACAAGGACTCTATGCGGTATGTATTAATATTATTCTCATTTTACAGATGAGTAAATTGTGTCAAAGACTGCTTATTGTTTCCCATTATCTGTTCTCTCCTTATTCCTCCAGCTTTAGCTGGGAACTGGATCGCCTCAGATAAAAGCTATAATTCTCAGCTTCCCTTACAGCTAGGAGTGACCACGTGACAAGGCTGTAGCCAACGAGCTGAAAGCAGGAGTTTCACATCTGACTTCCAAAAGGTGTCTTTAGAGGATAGAAGAGTACCTTTGTTCCTTTCTCCTTCTTGTTGGATGGAATGACATGGGACGGCTGGAGCTCCAGCAGCCATCTTAGCTAATAAGGTAGCAGCAACATGTTCAGAACAACAAAACAACAGGAGAGAAGGAACCTGGGTTTCTGATTTTCATGGATAGCCTACCTCTGAACTTTGCTTTCAAAAGCCAGAAATAAACTGCTATCTTGTTTAAGCCGCTGCCATGTCTATTGATCATGGCCAAATCTAATCCTAATACTGAAAGAAGGGCTTAAAGAAGTTGTTATAAGGAAAACCGAACCTTCAAGATATTACAAAGATTAAATTATAATTTGTAAAATCTTGAAGTAAGCGTTTGCTAGTTGTTAATTAAATATGAGGGCCAGGGAAAGGAGAAAAAGGAAACCCTTGGGGAAGGAGCTCCTTCTCTCACCTGATTTATTCATTTAGGCTTCATAAGACAGTAGAGCCAAGTTCTGGATTATTCTGACTATTTAATCTGTGAGTATTCCAGGCCTCCTTTTCTTTCTTCTCTTTTTTCTTCCTTTATTTATTTCACTGCTTATTAGTATATACACTGATGAGAATTTACCCTAGAAAAGCTTTAGAATCTTGTTAATAACTCTCACAAAGAGCATAAACTCAACCTTAAAGCAACCATTCCAGAATTGGGACTGACAGGGAGTGAGAAGGCGACTAAAGCAACTGGAATGGTTCCCAGCCCCACCCCTCCCCAGTGCAATGCTGGAAGGCAGAATAAACAGGAAGTGGGGTGTGAGGGGAGGGGTGGCTGGGAGAGAGGCTCCAAAAAGCTCTGCACCTGCTCAACACAAACTCAGAAGGAACAATGTTCTAAGACCAAAGGTCCAATCTCCCTCCCTCTTTCTTTCCTTCTGTGTTCAGGTGTACTGGAATCAAATGCAAGAGCTCAGATGTGGTTCCAGGAATTTTCTAGCAGGGAACACCAAACGTAGACAAACAATCTAGCAACACCATGAAAGACACAATGGAGTTATGCAGGGCTCTGGGAACATGCAGGAGGAAGCCTGCATGGAAGCACTGCTTCATTCAGTAAATATTTGTTGGGAGGCTACTTACTATGCGCCAGACCTTGGGCTATGTGCTGGTGGTGAAATGGTGAAAATGGGGCTGGCAAGGATTATCTGAGACTATGTCTGAGAACCTGGGAGCAAGGATGGATAGAGGGTGAGCGACGAGGATGACACATAAACAGAAGCAACGTTATGAAGAAGCTTTTAAAAACATGCTAAGGATCTGCCTCCTGATATGATACACTGAGAAGGACACATCACTTCTGTGCTCATCCTGCCCCACAGGCACAACCTAAATCTAACCATGAGGAAACATCAGACAAATCCAAACTGAGGGGCCTTCTACAAAATAGCTTTATACTCCTCAAAAGTGTCCACGTCATAAAAGGCAAAGACTGAGGAACTGTTCCAGAATAAAAGAGCCCAGAGAGACAGGAAAACTGAATGCCACGTGTGATCCTGGATTAGCTCCTGGACCAGTAGTGTCAACAACATCTATATCTATATCTGTATCTCTTTTGCTATAAAGGACACAGTTTGTTCAACTGGAAAAAATCTAAAGTCTGTATATTACATAATTGTATTGTAACAATGTACATTTTCTGGTTATAATAATTGTGTTGCAGTTATATAAGTGATTGTTCTCATTCCTAGGAAACTATACACTGAAGTATTTAGGGGTAAAAGAGTATTATGTTCACAATGCATTCTCAAATTATGTATATATATATATATATATTACTACTATAGCTCTCTCTATATATATAGAGAGAGAGTAGTAAAATGGTATATCTGGGTGAGGGGTATATGGAAAGGTTTTGTACTATTCTGCCAACTTTTCTGTGAGTCAGAAATTATTTTAAAACAAAAAGTTAAAGAAAAATACACTTAGCACTTTGGGCTATATCCAAGGACAACAAGAAACGGTGGCCATCGGAGGGATTGGTGCTTTCAAGTGCAGTGCAGTGAATGGCGCAATCCGCAGTGGACTCGTCGCCAGTTCAGAGGCTCTTGTGAAAATGCAGATGAGCGATGATGGTGGCCTTGAATAAAGTGATGGCAATGGATGAGAGAAGTGGATGGATAAATGGAATATCTAGGAAGTAGAAATCAGAGGACATGATGGGATGTTACGGAGGGAGAGGGAGGAATCAGGGTGACCTATGGGACTCTTCCTGGAGTCACTGAGTAGGTCTTCGTTGAGTTTGTGAGCTAAGCACCAGAAGCAAAGGAGCAGATTTTAGGGGGAGGATGATTTTAGTTACCTTACCAGTGAGCCAGCTCTAGCTACAACCTTCCTCATGAAGTTGATGGCAACTCCACCCTTCCAGTTGCTGAGGCCCAAAATTCTGGAGATACTCTTGACTTTTCTCTTTCTTTCATATCAGGAAATCTTGTTGACTCTGTCTTCATAAAATACCAGATATCTAACCACTTCTCACCACCTGTACTGATGCTGTGCTGGTTCAAGCCACCATGATATCCCATCTGGATTATTTCATAGCTTCTTAACAGGTTTCTCTGCCTCTACACATTTTTATTTACAATAACCAGATGGATATTGTTGAAACAGAGGTCCTATCATGTTACTTCTCTGATCCAAACTCTGCAATAACTCCTAGCATCTCTCCGTGTAATAGGCAGTGTCCTTCCAAGGGCCTTTAAGACTACATGGAGTGGCTTCCAGTACCACTCTGATCTCATCTTCCACTCTCCCCCTTGTTCACTCTGTTCCAGCCACACCAGCCACTTCAATTCTCCTTAAACTTGCAAGATGCACTCCAGCCTTGGGGCCCTTGCTCTTACTGTCCTCTCTTCTGGAACGCTCTTTCCTCAGATATCAGTATAACAGAAAACTCTGAAATTACAAGGACTTAGAATCGTTTCTCTCTGCATAAAGGGAATATAAAGGCAAGGTGTCCAGGGATGCTACTGTGACCCCATGGTGTGCCATCAGGCTCCAGGCTCAGAAATTTATGCTTCCATAGCTTCAGCATCATTCCTTAAGGATACTCCATGGCACAAGGTAGATGGCTGGAGCCCCGGATATCATGTTCATATTTTACACTGTCAGCAGGAGGGTAGGCAGAAAGAAACTCTCAACCAAGTCAGTTCCATTATAAGCAGCAATCCTAGCCCTTCCACAAATAATTCTGTGTAGAGTTCTTTGGTTACATGTTACTCACAACTTGCAATTTGAAAGCCTTTGGAAGGACTATGGCTTTTACATTGAGAGACCATACTTAGTTGCTAAGAATGCTGAAAAATACAGTTGTTTATTTCAGGTGGCAACGTGCCCAGCTAAAAATTAGACTCCTGTTCCTAAGGAGAAAGGGGAGAATGGATATTGGCATAGGTAGCTAGCAGGCTTTGCCGCAGATATCTTGTTTCTAATGTTGATGACTTCACCACTACCTTATCCTCTGCCAGCACAGCCACAGGGCCTGATGCCATGTTGCCCATCTTCATTGTGGGTGGGCAGTGGGGAGCCTGGGTTTCGAGCCACACTGGTGAGGTAGTAAGAAGGACAGATAGGCTGAGAGAGAGGGTGTGGAAGCCCTGGACATGTAGGAAGGGGGAGGGGAAACACATGCAGGAATCAGAGCTCTGGTCTTTGATGAATCTAAGACTAAACTGAGGTTTGAGTCTTACTATTGATGTTTATCCTTGTGTCTCTTTCCACTGTAGTCGTTCACGCTCGGTGGTCTGTGTGGGATCTGGCGTAAGACATAGGTGTTCTGCTGGGCCTGTGTATGAAATGTGTCTGTGTTCAGAGTTTCTCGTATTTCCCATTCTTTTTGCATTTTCATTTCAGTCTAGGATATTGGTAATGCTTTTTGGCCACATGTGCTATTATCTAGTGCAACTTGTAAGAAGAGACCCAAGTGTGAGTGAAGCTTTGCTACAAAGAGATAGAAAGGACTAAATGTTACCTTAAATTATAATAATATATTTTCTGAGGTGTAAACTTCTTTGTGAAAGGAATGTGTAGATAAATTTATCTCTTTTAATAAACTAGCAGAACTGAGGGGTTGTGGAAGTTAAAAAAAATAAACACCAAGAGATCATTTCTTAGAATTTGACATGTTCACAAATACCTTTTAAAATCAAGGCAGGCAAAGTATACATCTTAGACTAGTATATCCCATAGAAAAAAGTCTTTAGGGATAACCAATATTCTCCAACCATTGGGTATCTCTGTGGGAGTGATAGGAGGAATTTTAGTTTTATTATCTCCTTCTAAAATGATCAATTTGTATTATTTTTTTAATGTGTACAAAACCCCTGAAACCCAAGGCAGGACAAATAGCCAAGCGGTCCCTGGATTGGCTCTCTTCAAAAGCCCAGGGCACAATAATCAGACCATAGCCAACACAAATGATTTGTTCTAAAATGTCCAACTCGTATCAAGATTGACCAATCTTCTTTGGGGGAAGATTGGGGAAAGAATAGGGATCTTTTAGGTGTGGAACACTGGGAAATGGAGATGGTTCCAAACTTTCATGCCAACAGTGATATGGACTTTTGGCAAAACATTTCAATGTATGTTGCATAGATAGCAAAAGAGGAAGGTGTAAGATGGGGGCTTGGATACTGAACCGTGGAGAAATGGAGACAAAGAAGATGAGCTAGCATGACTGGCATGGAAGGCAGTTCTGCTGATAGCAAGGAGACCACGAGGAAGCCCAGCAGAGCTGGGCAGGACACTCCTGCTGCTGAGGAAAGAGGGGGAGTCCCTCAGCAAGAGGGCGAGTCCACATGCAAGGTTAGAGCCAAGTCTATGAGAAGAGAGGACAGGAGTCTATCTCAACATGTTTCCTCTGGAAGATGCCTCTCAGAAAGGTAGAAATAAACATCTTGCTATCTAGGATCCAATACATTCCCACCTCAGCAAGCTAATTCCTTCCCCAAAGATGTATTTGTAAATCTGTAGAAACAGCCTAATTCTCTAATATGATGCCTGGTAGGAGTTCTAGCCTTGTCTCCGTAAAGGTCAATTTCTTACTAGCAATTCGTCTCTCATGGAAACACACTATTATCCAAAGTGGGTTACAGAGATCTGATGATAATTGCAAGGTAAAAATATTGTCTGCATTTGTTCATTTAAACATCTTGTCCAGAGAAACCATTTCTTCTTTCAGCTGAGAAAACAATCTAATCTAAAAAGTGTAAGTTCTTATTGTGGTAGAAATTCCCTTTTCGAGGTGAGCCTATGACTCTATGCATTCATGGACACAATGTCCTGACACTTCATGGCATCATGACCAGCACTGTTATATCAGAAAGAAGCCCTGTGGGTAAATTTTACTTCTGGACTCAGGTGATAATGTTACCTTTATGGCAATGGCAGGGCAATTTTTTTTTTTTGGTCATTTTAGCAATATAATTATCTCTACTCATTCTGAACATCATGGTTTTCAGACTATGGTTCATTCACGTAGGCTTGCAGCCATTATGTTTGGATTTTCTTTCACTTAAAAGGATAGTGTCTTTTGTTTGTAAACCATGCAAATTAAAATGCAGAAAGACAAGCCACTGTGATATTCGAATCTGATATTTTAATCACTTAAGTCAAAGAAGTCAAGGTTCTATTTTCATGGCGAATATAATTTGCAGATGACCTTACTGTATATTTGTACTTGTCCCTCAGGTGAATTAGGGGTCTTAAAAAAAATCTTCACACCAGGAGGGCTATTGTGTGGGAAAGGAGGTGTCAAATACTGAAAACTCAGATATAAAAAGGGTAATGTGATGCATGGAAAAGTTGTCAAAATGGTAATCCTGACTGACTATATGAAAGGGAAACACCCAAGAGGTGACCTTATTTAACCCTTAGGAACAGAAGCCATGCACTCCGACAACAGTTGTACCCCTCTCAGCTTCTCATGATGGTTTCAGATTAAGGTGGCATACATTCCCTTCAAAGTTAACTCCATTTGTACATACTTTCTTCCCAAAGCAATTTCTTTCCATTTAAATAAGCCAGACAGCCTTTAGAGTATCTCCCATGAGAATTAACTTGCATAAGATATTTAACCACTTAGTAAACATCAAAGTGTCATATGAATGCTTAACCTTACAACAAGGAGACATAAATCTACCCCAAAATAAAGATGTAAAAGGTAATGCTAAATTTTCGTCAGATTGTAACTGAAAAAAATTGATGAAGACATTTTAGTATTCTAATTCTTGTAAGGAGGATAGTAACTCCACACAAGAAAAGAATTTAGCAAATGCTTCTAATCTAAGGTCCCCCACCCCCCATCTCCAGGATTATTTTGAAGGGAGTTAAAACACTCGGATGAAAAGGTTGCTTATACAAATACATGTAGTCCATTATTTATGCGTGTATTGAAAATCAGACAATGGAATTCATAAAAGGTTAGAGCTGAAATGAACCTTAGGGATCATCTAGTATATTTTCCATTGTCTGTGACAGAGGCAAGACTAGAATTTAGGTCTCTCAACTTCTAGGTCTTTGTTCCTTTCATTACACTGAGTTCTTTATTGTCCCTATTTAAACTATTTAATTTTTTGAGAAAAGTAAAAATTTTACCAAGGTGCTTTTAAAATTTTGTCTTTGGATATGAATTTCTAAAATTTGGGGGCTATCACTTACTAGTTCCTAAGGGGAAGGATCATTTGATAGTGTATATTATAGACAATTTTTAAGCCTAAGAAATAGCTTTCTCTACCTCAAACACGGGTTAGGAATGCTTATTAGCAAAACAAGTCTTTACTTTTAACCTTGAAAAGATCTCCTTTTTCTTTATTCTGCAAACTTTGTCTTCCTGAATGATCACGTTGAGCCCTTATTTAAATCAAGGATTAAATCCCCCAACTCACTGTAGGAAAATAAACGTTCAAAGTTTTGATAGTACAACTTTAAGGAAAATCTAAAGTCCTTTCTTTGTCGTTGTCTCATTCAGATCATAATAAATATTTCATTCCCAATCTAATGGATTTGGCTTGGAGGTACCTTACATAGCCATATTGTGATGTTAGGGTTTGGTTTGTTTTAAAAATTTATAGCAGTTCCAAGCAGAAGTTAGATCTGTTCTCACAACTGCCAATACCACAGGCCATTTTCTATAAACATCTTCTCAAAAAAAAAAAAACAGTCAAACACACATTACCCAAAGAACCAGAGACACAGCTGTTTCTGGTTGTGATCTTAAGAGACATCAACTTTTGCTTGGCAAAGTGCAAGTGAGAAGGGAATTGATGAGGTCTGGTCACCTATTCCAAGGAATTCTGCCTGGGGATGGAAAAAGTAGAAGAGGATGTCCCTGACATCACTTTCTTATTTAATTCAAAACTTATTTCCTAGCTGAGATGAGAAAGTAGAAGTAGTGAGAGAATCCATATAGTCCAAAATAAAGAAAGATTTATTTTGTCTTTCTTATTTTAAAAATATAAGCCCTTTGAGTTAAATGTATACTTACCATATGACCTAGCAATTCCATTCCTAGGTATTCATCCAAAAGAACTAAAAACATCTGTCCACACAAAGACTTCTAAACAGTTTTCCTTTTACTCCTAAAATCCCCAAACTGGAACCAACCCAAATGCCCATTAATAAAGTACAGTATAGCCATACAATGGAGTACTGTTCAATAAAAAGGAACAAACTACTGATACATAAAACAACATGGATGAATCTCAACATTATGCTGAGTGAAAGAAGCCAGAGACAAAAAGAGAAAGAAAGTATTATTCCATCTATATGATGTTCAAGAACAAGCGAAACTACTCAATGGTAGAAAAACAGAATAGCGCTTTCCAGGGACAGGTATTGGGGGATTGGCTGCAAAGAAACACAAGAGATTTTTGGGGTGCTGCCAGGTCTAAATTGGGAACAGTGGTTACATGCGTGTATATCAGGGTTTCTCAGCCTTGTTACTACTGACATTTTGGGCTGTATAATTCTTTCTTGAGGAGGGCTGACTTGTGCATTATAGAATATTTAGCAGTGTCCCTGGCCTTCACCCACTAGATGCCAGTAACACCTCCCCTCATCTGAGATGAAACCACCAAAAATGTCTCTGGACATCGTCAAATGTCTTCTGGGTGACAAAATCACCTCTGGTTGAAAACCACCGCTGTGGTTCATCAATCCTTGTCAAACTGCACACTTTAAATGGGTGCGCTCATTTTACTGTATATAAAACATACTGCATAAAATAAATAAAAATAAGCCCCTTGGGAAGAAAGAGTAATTTTGCAATGGAGAAACCTGACAAACACTACCTCAGTCAGGTGACCAAGCGCAACATCAACAGTGATAAGTCATGTTGATAGTATGTAAACTGGATATAATGAGAATGGCAACCTTCCTTCCAAAAACACATAACCCCAGTCTAATCATGACAAAAACACCAGAGAAATTCCAACAGAGGGGAAATCTATAAAATATCTGACCAGTACTCCTCAAAACTGTCAAAAACAAGGAAAGTCTGAGAAACTGTCACAGCCAAGAGGAGCCTAAGGAGACACGACAACTAAATGTAATGTGGGATCCTGGATGGGATCCTGCAACAGAAAAAGGACAGGAGATGCAAATTAAGGAAATCTGAATAAAGTATGGACTTTAGTTAATAATAATATGTCAATGTTGGTTCATTAATTATGACAAATGTACCACACTAATGTAAGATGTTAATTATAGTGGAAACTGCATGTAGGGTGTGTGAGAACTCTCTGTACTATCTATGCAATTTTTGTATAAACCTAAAACTTTTCTTAAAAAAACTTTTATTAAAAGTAAGCCCTTTTAATATTTACACTGAGTTTAGAGTGTTCAGAAATCTACATTTATGGTTTTTTGTTGTTTATTTTATTGTTTTTAATACTGCTTAACCACAAACATGCCAAAGACATTTTATTAAATCATTGCCATCTACCCCTAGACCTTTGAAGTCATAAATGACCTTAAAATCTGCTCAGGACACGTTGGAGCTAAATAAGATTTAATCAAATTGGATAAAAAAATTTTTGAGCACTTACTATATGCCATGCATTGACCTGGTTATTGGAGACATGAAGATGGGTGCTATCTGGTCGTCCCTGCTCTCCAGGAACTCAGAGTCTTGAAGAAGGGCACCATTTGGTGTAATGGTGAAATTATTTATTACAGGAACAACAAGGTAGAAAACATTATTTTATAATGGGAGAGCCTTTTCCTTCCCACAACACAGATTGTAGTGATTCTGGCTGAGGAAGGGCCCAAGCCTGGATTAGGTAGTAAAGAGCTATTATGAAGAAGAGAGAAATACAAACCGATGGGAGGTAGAAATATTTCTTCAACATGCTCCTATCATTCTCATTACTCTTTTAGTGTTGACCTGTGGGAGCAGTTGATAGAGTTTTGTGAGCCATTACATTTGCTTTCTGTATGACAGAAGAATTGTATTCTGCCAGATAGGCTTCTCTGACTGATTGTGAGCTGACCTCCATGTCTTCTGATGGCTGAGCTTATGCCCAGGTCTCCACAGCTGGACAGGTCTGTGGAAGGTTCAAGTCAGATGTTGGATAATTCCCTGAAATTTCCTGCATCTCCATTTTCTTATCTGCAAAGAAAAGAAAATTCCAAACCTCATGGGATAGTTGGGGTAGGGTAAATGAAAATTCTTTATAAGTGGTAGGTGCTTCTCAGACATTGGTGCTTTTTCCTATCCAGATCCCTATTTTGACCTGAGACTTACGTAGACACTTTTATCCTAGGCTCCTTTGCAGTTTTAGAAAATTATTAGCATGAGGGAGATGGTGTAGCATGGCCATTAAGAACACAAACTTTGGACTCAGCGAGACCCTGGGTTTAAATCTCAGCTTGGCTATTTACCAGCTGTGTGGATATAAGCTGGGTTTCCATTGTAGCCTCTTGTGAGGATTAGATGAATTAACGTACAGCTAAGTGCCAAGTACAGTGCCTGGTGGACAGCAATCATCTGATCATGAAACTTGTTACTTTATCCCATTTTTTCAGTCTACATTCTGCTAGAATGTAGGCTCTATGCAGGCAGGAATTTTCTTTTTGAATTTTATTTATTTTTTTAATACAGCAGGTTCTTATTAGTTATCTATTTTATACACATTAGTGTATACATGTCAATCCCAATCTTCCAATTCATCCCACCCCCACCACCCCCGCCCCCACCGCTTTCCCCCCTTGGTGTCCATACGTTTGTTCTCTACATCTGTGTCTCTGTTTCTGCCTTGCAAACCGTATCATCTGTACCATTTTTCTAGATTCCACATATATGTGTTAATATACGATATTTGTTTTTCTCTTTCTGACTTACTTCACTCTGTATGACAGACTCTAGGTCCATCCACCTCACTACAAATAACTCAATTTCGTTTCTTTTTATGGCTGAGTAATATTCCATTGTATATATGTGCCACATCTTCTTTATCCATTCATCTGTTGATGGACACTTTGGTTGCACCCATGTCCTGGCTACTGTAAATAGAGCTGCAATGAACATTGTGGTACATGACTCCTTTTGAATTATGGTTTTCTCAGGGTATATGCCCAGTAGTGGGATTGCTGGGTTAAATGGTAGTTCTATTTTTAGTTTTTTAAGGAACCTTCATACTGTTCTCTACAGTGGCTGTATCAATTTCCATTCCCACCAACAGTGCAAGAGGGTTCCCTTTTCTCCACACCCTCTCCAGCATTCATTGTTTGTAAATTTTTTGATGATGGCCATTCTGACCGGTGTGAGGTGATACCTCATTATGGTTTTGATTTGCATTTCTCTAATGATTAGTGATGTTGAGCATCCTTTCACGTGTTTGTTGGCAATCTGTATATCTTCTTTGGAGAAATGTCTATTTAGGTCTTCTGCCCATTTTTGGATTCGGTTTCTTGTTTTTTTGATATTGAGCTGTTTGAGCTGCTTACATATTTCAGAGGTGAATCCTTTGTCACTTGCTTTGTTTGCAAATATTTTCTCCCACTCTGAGGGTTGTCTTTTTGGCTTGTTTATGGTTTCCTTTGCTGTGCAAAAGCTTTTGAGTTTCATTAGGTCCCATTTGTTTACTTTTGTTTTTATTTCCATTTCTCTAGGAGGTGGATCAAAAAGGATCTTGCTGTGATTTATGTCATACAGTGTTTGTTTGCCTATGTTTTCCTCTAAGAGTTTTACAGTGTCTGGCCTTACATTTAGGTCTTTAATCCATTTTGAGTTTATTTTTGTGTATGGTGTTAGGGAGTGTTCTAATTTCATTCTTTTACATGTAGCTGTCCAATTTTCCCAGCACCACTTATTGAAGAGTCTGTCTCTTCTCCGTTGTATATCCTTGCCTCCTTTGTCATAGATTAGTTGACCATAGGTATGTGGGTTTACCTCTGGGCTTTCTATCCTGTTCCATTGATCTATGTTTCTGTTTTTGTGCCAGTACCATACTGTCTTGATTACTGTAGCTTTGTAGTATAGTCTGAAGTCAAGGGAGCCTGATTCCTCCAGCTCTGTTTTTTTCCCTCAAGATTGCTTTGGCTATTAGGGTTTTTTTGTGTCTCCATACAAATTTTAAGATTTTTTTCTTCTAGTTATGTAAAAAGTGCCATTGGTAATTTGATAGGAATTGCATCGAATCTGTAGATTGCTTTGGGTAGTATAGTCATTTTCACAATATTGATTCTTCTAATCCAAGAACATGGTGTATCTCTCCATCTGTTTGTGTCATCTTTGATTTCTTTCAGCAGTGTCTTATAGTTTTCTGAGTACAGGTCTTTTACCTCCTTAGGTAGGTTTATTCCTAGGTATTTTATTCTTTTTGTTGCAATGGTGAATGGGATTGTTTCCTTAATTTCTCTTTCTGATCTTTCATTGTTAGTGTATAGGAATGCAAGAGATTTCTGTGCATTAATTTTGTATCCTGCTATTTTACCAAATTCATTGATTAGCTCTAGTAGTTTTCTCATGGCATCTTTATTATTATCTATGTATAATATCATGTCATCTGCAAACAGTGACAGTTTTACTTCTTCTTTTCCAATTTGGATTCCTTTTATTCCTTTTTGTTCTCTGATTGCCGTGGCTAGGACTTCCAAAGCTATGTTGAATAATAGTGGCGAGAGTGGACATCCTTGTCTTGTTCCTGATCTTAGAGGAAATGCTTTCAGTTTTTCACCATTGAGAATGATGTTTGCTGTGGGTTTGTCATATATGGCCTTTATTATGTTGAAGTAAGTTCCCTCTATGCCCACTTTATGGAGAGTTTTTATCATACATGGGTGTTGAATTTTGTCAAAAGCTTTTTCTGTGTCTGTTGAGATGATCATCTGGTTTTTATTCCTCAGTTTGTTAATATGGTGTATCACATTGATTGATTTGCGTATACTGAAGATTCCTTGCATACCTGGGATAAATCCCACTTGATCATGGTGTATGATCCTTTTAATGTGCTGTTGGATTCTGCTTGCTAGCGTTTTGTTGAGGATTTTTGCATCTATATTCATCAGTGATATTGGTCTGTAATTTTCTTTTTTTGTAGTATCTTTGTCTGGTTTTGGTATCAGGGTGATGGTGGCCTTGTAGAATGAGTTTGGGAGTGTTTCTCCCTCTGCAATTTTTTGGAAGAGTTTTAGAATGATGGGTGTTAGCTTTTCTCTAAATGACAGAATTCACCTGTGGAGAATTTTTGTTTATGTCATTCACTGATATTCCAAGTACATGGAACAGTATCTAGCATATGGAAGGTACTTATTAAATATTTGTTGAATGAAGGAATCTGTGGGCTTCACTCTAAGCTCTGTCTGCCACACACAGTAAGGAAGACACTCTGGTAGGGACAGAAAACTCTCTCACTCAAGGATATCTGTGCAAGTGTCTAATATCCCAATAGTCCCATTGTCTCAGGGAGGCAGATAATCCATTCAGACTCCCCAGTTGTGATGGACTGAGGATGCCACAAGCTTTTGACACTCTTTCCACAGAGAGGTGGGTGCTTTGACCAATAGAATACAGCAGAAATAAGGTTGTGCTAGCCTCCATTTTGTGTCTCTTGGAAGCCAGCCACCATGTAAGAAGTGCCACTACCATGAGACCACCATGCTGTGAGTAGTTCAAGCTACAAGGAGAGGCCTTGAAGAGTGATGCCATATGGAGAGAATAGGCAACTGGACCACCAGCCATGGAGAAAGTTTCTAGCAGGGACATCAGGAACTTCTCACCTGGATTTTCTTGGAAGTTACTTTTCAAACTGTTCAAAATTAATCCTAAGGGTTCAGGATTAATCAGAGCTGGGGCAGTTGTCTACACCATAGGGAGGAGGATTTTCTTGTGGACTTCCTCACTCCCCATCTGTCCATCTGGCTGAGCTTTCAAAAGCTGATGACTGCCTCAGTATAATGCGATCAAGGGTGGTAGAAAGGAGTCCTAAGGAGTTCTGTAACATGCTCATGGAGAGACAAGAAAGAATAGACTTTGATAGGACCTAATTTCATCAGGTCCACAAACTTTTTGTCAACTGGGGCAAGAGAACCCAATGGGTCTCTGAGCTAGGGGTGTGTTATCACTCCAGAAGAATCTTAAGAGGCGAATTAGCAGTGATCTCTCCCGACTGGTTTACATTACTTGTCCTGTAAGTAGGATGCTGGATCATATTATCTCAAAAATACTTTGGTCCAACTCTAAGGTTCCATGAAGAGTCCACCTGGTATAGTTTCTTCTCTAGATAACATAGTACTTCGCCATTTGTATGAGAGCCTAGAAGCTCTAATAGCTGCTGTGTTTTTTGTTGTTGTTGTCTCGTGTAGATGTTGTTATAGTAATGAAAGTTGATTCTGTTTCTCTCCATCTTCTTTCTCTTTGTACAATTTCATAAGGCAGGTTTATGCCCAACTTGACTATCTCATGAATATGTAGGGAAAAAGTAGTTAATTAGGTTTGCATCAAAATAAGTTCAATGAAGCTGAGCAGTAAGAGCAATAGAAGTTAAAAGTAATTCCAGTTCAGGGACTAGGAACAGGATGAGAAGAGAGAGATTTTATAGCCAACTGGCAGCTGGAAGGGTAGTGAATTGATAAGGCCACAGTCACAGACCTTTAATTGATGGCTCTGCCATCTGTATAGAAACTGTGTGTAAATAAGAACAAATAGTTTGGGCACAGAGCTCAATGTGACTGCAGTCGAGTCACAGAAAAAGAGATGGCAAAATTCAATTTAATCCTCCTACTTTATGTGGCTCAGCCTCCTACTAGTTGAGAATGTTTCCTGCCATGGCTTAAAGAATATCTTATTTTTATGACTCAAGTGGAGAAGCTTCTACGACAATGCGATTACAACAGGACCACAGACCTCTACCTAGCAATTATCCTTTGCTGGCATGTTCCGGTCAAGTCTCTCAAGCAACCAAGGAGACAACAACCATAAAAATGATCTGTATGCTTCTGTGTGGACTTGGCTTCTGCCATGTGTCCACATTTCTTTAGCTCAGGCTGTATTCAGGGTACAGGTGCCAAAAGCTCTGTATTTTCAGGGGTCTCCCATGTGGCATGTCTGCTGTGACTCAGAAGATTATGATCTGCTTAATCTGACCCCATCCGTAAGGTCACCACATGCATCTCTGTCATGTGATGATTGGAGAGGGTTGAGCACCTTCACAAGCACCAGGTGTGTGACACCTGCTAGCTTGAAGGGGATGGAGAGGAGGCATCTGGTTGCTTCTTACAACCCATACAGCAAAGCAGGGTTATATAGAAAATCCACCTTGATCCATCCACGAGATGCATAGCTCATAGATGGAGATACAGAAATGAAAACAAAGAAACATACGTTACTTTGGGATCCCAGCAAAGTATGCTGGTGCTCCTATGACCAGACTCCAGAGCAAGCAAAGAATCTTTACTGCTGTATAAGCCCATGCTTATCTGTGGGACAGGGATGCCTCTCACAACTTTGCTTTTTTCTTAATAACATTTCTGTTGTTCTCCTTATAAAAGTAATTTATTAATAACAGCATGAAATAGGAAATATACCTAAATTATAAAGTAGAAAATCACTTAGAACATTAGAACATCCCCTTGGAAATAACTGCTGTTAATAATATTTGGTGCATTTCATGAAAACGTTTTTCCAGTGTGTGTGTATCACAAAATTAAGATGAAATATGTATGCTTTTCTATCCTGTCTTCACTCAACGTTAAATTTTTACCCTCTCATTAAAATTTAATTTGAATGCATAACATTTTATAGTATGGAAGTGCTGTGTGAGAAAATGCTATGGAGTCAAACAGATCCCAACTCTGATCCTGATTCCTTCAGGTTCCAGTTCTGTAAATGCGCAATTGACCTCAGTTTCACCTTTTATAAAATGGGAATAATATTAGCTACTTCATATGATTTCTGGAAGGATTAACTGAGATACCTGAAAAACCCTTACATAGTTTATGTAGATAATAAATGTGAAATATACATTAGCTAGTACTGAATCATTGCTCAGTTGCTGGAAATGGAACCTGTTCCCAATATTTTTGCTGTTTATAATGTCAGATGTTTGCCTACATCCAAAATTATTTCCTCAGGATAAATTCCTAGCAGTGGAGTAAAGGGCATAAACATTTTAAAGGCTTGATTTGAATGCCCTTCTAGACCAGTTGTATCTATTTGTACCCACACTAGTGTTGTGTAACACTGGTCATCTGGTTCCACCCTTAAGATCACTGTGTACCATCTTTTGTAGCTGTGCTAATGAATAGGCAAATAATGATATTTCATTTAAATATGAATTTTGTTGGTTACCTAGTGACATTGAATCTTTTTTTGTACATCTTTCTTTTTTTGAGAATTGTCTTGCCCATCAATCAACACATATTATCACACCTCTTTCGTGCCAGACATTGCTAGATATATCGTGGGAACATATTTGTATCAAGACAGACACGAACCAAGCTTTGATCACACACCATTTATTGAAGGTGCTCTTCACGTCAAGCACTGGGCTGAATGCTTAACTTGACCATATGTGAAACACTTTGAGTTTCCTGGTTGATGATTAGCCTCCTTTGGCTAATTCACAGTCTGTTTTGCCACTTCCTTGTTTTGGCCACATTCTTCAGAGTTGAGGATGCTATGTTTATAATTCGGACTAAGTAACTGCTGTGGTATGAATTTAAATTTCATACGTATACATGAAACAGAGATGGGTGGATGGACTCACTACAAAAAGTGTAGAGAAAGGGCTTCCCTGGTGGCGCAGTGGTTGAGAGTCCGCCTGCCGATGCAGGGGACGCGGGTTCGTGCCCCGGTCCGGGAAGATTCCCACATGCCGCGGAGTGGCTGGGCCCGTGAACCATGGCCGCTGAGCCTGCACGTCCGGAGCCTGTGCTCCGCAACGGAAGAGGCCACAACAGTGAGAGGCCCGCGTACCGCAAAAAAAAAAAAAAAGTGTAGAGATGTATAGTGATGAATTAATCACATTTGGGTGACGAGAAGGGTCTGAAGAATATATAAACCATGTAAACCAAACTAAACAATTGTAGCATGTGTAAAGTTTGTGCACTCAATCCAAATTAAAGTGGTGTTCCTTGAATCCTCAGGTTGAAAAGCCTGTCCTACATTTGGCAACTCAAGTGGAGGCATCAGTGGTACCACCCACCCATCTGCACAGCCATTGTCTAGTTATATCCTAGATTAAAAGGTCAACTTGGATCTGACAACTGTATCATGAAGCTTTCTTGCCTACATAGGTTAATTAGAACAGTCCAGTGGCAGATACCGGTGAAAAAGTTTCTCCTTCCAGTGGTGGGTACAGGAGCCCCCAACATCATACAATACTTTCAGGGAGTCACCATTCACAGGGATGTTTACATCCCCTTCTGGCATACCGGCACTTCCAGTTTAGCAGGGTAGGATTTACTGCCCACTGCAAAGATATCACACAGGAGAGAGGAAAGGCTAGCCCATGGTCATTCTACCAACTCATTTTTTTTAAAGGGATTTAAAATTTTTTATTTATTTATTTTTGGCTCTGTTGGGTCTTTGTTGCTGCATGCGGGCTTTCTCTGGTTGCAGCGAGCAGGGGCTACTCTTCGTTGCAGTGCGCGGGCTTCTCATTGCGGTGGCTTCTCTTGTTGCGGAGCACGGGCTCTAGGTGCACGGGCTTCAGTAGTTGTGACTCGCGGGCTCAGTAGTTGTGGCACGTGGGCTCAATATTTGTGGCACATGGGCTTAGTTGCTCTGCGGCATGTGGGATCTTCCCAGACCAGGGCTCAAACCCGTGTCCCCTGCATTGGCAGGCGGATTCTTAACCACTGTGCCACCAGGGAAGTCCCCAACTCATTTTTTCATTCCAATTCACAGCATTCAAAGAATTTTCACATATATTAGCACAATGATTCTGGGAGGTGTTGAAAGCTGGCTTCCCAAACATCACCAACACATGATAAGACAAAGGTGAGTTTCTCGCTTTGATACTGTCTCAGAGGGACGAAGGTAAGGTTAGAGTTTATTGAGAATTGGAAGTTTGGTTTAAGGCAAGTCTTTCAATGTAGGGAGGCTTGACTAGGATTGGATGAGAATCACCATATGTCCCGGATTGGTGAAAACAGCAAGATGATGCTTTTGAGATGAGGGATTCAATGAATACTAGAGTACAAATTATCTATTGATGCTTTCTATCGAAGAGTTGATGGTTCTCTTGGCAAGATCCCATAATAAAAAATCAAACCACCCTGGAAAAGTAAAGTAATACTAATGAAGACAATGGAATAGCGAAGTCACATTAGTGTAGCCGGTAAGGTGTGGTTTGGGTTCTCAGTGCCCAGGCTGAGTGTGGCATAGACAGTTTTGGTTCTCAGAGGAAAAGTGGTCATCTATCCATTTTATAGATGAGAAAACTGAGACTCAGGGGGATTAAGTGGCTTTCCAAGGTCACACATCTAATTAGTTCTGGAGAGAGAACTAGCCCTTGAGCTTTTTTTTTTTTTTTTTTTACCTTGTCCACTGTGAACTTTCCCTCTTACGCTGTTCATCTTGCCCTTTGTCTCAAAGTCTCTTTGGGCATTGATGAGCTGCTAGAGCAAAAGGAAGTTTCAATTGATCTTAAGGTTTAAGCCACACAGTCTTACTTGAATAAATGATAAAATACTTGGCTGAGAATGAGTTTGTCCAGTGGCTCTGGACAAACCCAAACACAGAGCTTCAAAGTTATGTTTCAAAGATAATTCATGGTTGAAGAATAGGAAATTGCGTCCTTACTTTGAAGTATGATGTGACATAGCAATCGTTAATATAGCACAGGCTGCTCTGTCGATAGCATGCAGGGGACATAAATCCTTTACTGGTTTTGCTCTACTTTTTTTCATAGGGATGTCTTTTTTTTTTAAGGTTTATTTATTATTTATTTTATTTATTTTTGGCTGTGTCAGGTCTTAGTTGCAGCACGCGGGATCTTCGTTGATGCATGTGGGATCTTTTGTTGTGGCACGCGGGCTCTTCGTCGCAACGTACAGGCTTCTCTTTAGTTGTGGTGCGCGGGCTTCTCTGTAGTTGTGGCGTGCAGATTCCAGAGCATGTAGGCTCTGTAGTTTGTGGCACACAGGCTCTCTAGTTGAGGCACGCAAGCTCAGTGGTTGTGGCATATGGGCTTAGTTGCTCCATGGCACGTGGGATCTTAGTTCCCTGGCCAGGGATCGAACCCGCGTCCCCTGAATTGTAATGCAGATTCTTTACCACTGGACTACCAGGGAAGTCCCCATAGGGATGTCCTTAAGTGGGAGCCAAGGAGGAAGGGAGAGACAGGGAAAAATTGAGACAGTTCGTCTTATTCTCTCTATCTATCTCTATCTCTTTCTCATATTTGTGATATGTAAATCTGGATTTTCTTTATTTCATTTTCACCACCCTGGCTCCTCTGTCCTCCTAATCCCCCATGTTTCACTGCAGCATTATTTATAATGGCCAAGATATGGAGTCAACCTAAGTGTCCCTTGAATGTACGGGTACACTTACTTTTCCATAGTGGCTGCACCAATTTACATTCTCACCAATAGTGCACGAGGGTTCCCTTTTCTCCACGTCCTTGCCAACACTGTTATTTCTTTCATTTTTGAAAATAGCTATTCAAACAGGTACGAGGTGGTATCTCATTGTAGTTCTGATTTGCAGTTCCCTGAAGTTGAACATCTTTCCATGTACTTGTTTGGCCATCTGTATGTCTTCTTTTTAAAATAAGCTTCTGGGGCTTCCCTGGTGGCGCAGTGGTTAAGAATCTGCCTGCCAATGCAGGGGACACAGGTTTGAGCCCTGGTCCAGGAAGATCCCACATGCCGCGGAGCAACTAAGCCTGTGAGCCACAACTGCTGAGCCCACGTGCTACAACTACTGAAGCCCGCACGCCTAGAGCCTGTGCTCCACAATAAGAGAAGCCACTTCAATGAGAAGCCTGTGCACCGCAACGAAGCGCAGCCCCCGCTCGCCGCAACTAGAGAAAGCCTGCGCGGCAACAAAGACCCAATGCAGCCAAAAATAAAAAAATAAATAAATTTATAAAATATAAAATAAAATAAGCTTTTGTGTGGCAAGTGTACATAAGAAAATATTGCTACTAGCTATAAAATTTCTTTCTTCCAGGCTTGATGCAAACAGATTAGGGATATAATCTGTCACATATACACATGAAAACTTGAATGTTTAGAGATGATGACTACAATGAGCATTTTGTTAAACCTATCTCTCTGGTATTGCATTTACATATAATTAAAATGTTAGCTATTTTCATTTCCTTTTTAAAAACAGAGTCCCAAGACTGACAGAATAATGGAATGGCCAGTGGAATAGCATGATTTAAACCACTATTTGGTAGCCATGTTGCCTTTGTCGTCAACATAGAAAAGTAAAGGCCAAATATTTTTCGCTTGGGGAGTTTCAAGGTAACTTGAATGTTAAAAAATATTACATCTATGTCAACCTAGAATGAGGTTTTCGGTTGTGGGTTCCAGACCCCTGAACTTGGCCTTTTCTTTTTTCACTTTTATCAGCTATTTGAATGAAGAGCCCGAAGCCACATGAAGCAAATTTAGAAGTGAACCAAAGCTAGGAGAAATAGGCTGGGAGTGTTAGGTAATATGTTAGATGATGAAATGAAGATTGAAAGATAATTGTCATAGACTGGAATTAGGAAACAAAAACAATGAGATTAAAACTAACAGAGATAAATGCAAATTTCTCATGAAGTGTTCATAATTTAATTACATGGGTATATGATGGAGGAGATTCTTATGAAAATAACCAGGGGGATTTAATTGGCCCCAAGTTTAATATAAGCCAATAAGTCTAGGAAACTGTCCCAAAGTTATAATTCCTTTGGCTATATAAGTTACTGAAGGAGGAATATTCTGTTTTCCCTCCTCCCTTCAATCTACCTCTGGGGAGGAGGAGTACTGTTTTGGAATCATCAGATTCTGGGACATGATTCTGCCATGTTTGCCAGTGGGCACAGTCAATGTGTGTTAACAGGTCAGCACTAGGGTGTGGCTGGCTTGCTAGGCTCCCTGAAACACTGCTGAAATGGGAGGTGTCAGGGGCTACTCCCCGCCATGGGAGACTTTCTTCCTCTCTTCGTTCTCTGCCATCCATATGGCAGAAGTGATAAGCTTACTCAGGGCTATCATCTTGAATCATAGCCAACCAACTAACTCACTTTTCTTTTTTCTTTACATGGGCCTGGAGCATGGTAAGATCCCAAACTTGGAGGCAGGTGAAACATTAGCAGGGCTCACTCACAATCTGCTCTGGGCTGAAGGCATGTAGGCTAAGTAACATAGGAAAGGTTATGCACCAAATGAACACATGTTCCACATGACCCAGCCTAAACATCAGAGTGTCTTTTGTGGGAGCAGGTTTGGGGGTCTAAGCCCATAAAGTGATAAGGATTTATTTAATTTTTCCTTTTCTATTATTTTTGTGTGTGTGTGTTTGTGTCTTTTTCATGAACCTTTCAAGGGAGGATGGCAGTGTCTAGAGCAAGCCATACACATGCTTTTTTTAAATTTAAAAAAAATTTTTACTTTTGTATTTATTTATTTTTGGTTGCATTGGGTCTTTGTTGCTGTGTGCAGGCTTTCTCTTGTTGTAGCGAGCGGGGGCTACTCTTTGTTGCAGTGCACGGGCTTCTCATTGCGGTGGCTTCTCTTGTTGCGGAGCACGGGCTCTAGGCACGCAGGCTTCAGTAGTTGTGGCATGCGGGCTCTAGAGCGCAGGCTCAGTAGTTGTGGCTCATGGGCTTAGTTGTTCCACTGCATGTGGGATCTTCCCTGACCAGGGCTAGAACCCGTGTCCCCTGCATTAGCAGGCAGATTGTTAACCACTGCACCACCAGGGAAGCCTCCCCATATTCTTCAATTCTTTGATCGTAATACCACTCAAGAGCACAGCACTCTAATCCCTTCACTGTCTCTAAGAGCTGAACTAAGAGGACAATATAGCAGATAACATCCCCCTATACTCCAGACATATGTTTTTGACTCTCTACGGCAAATCCCTATTTGAGTGTTCTATAGGTAGGTCAAAATTTTATTTTCAAAATTTATCTCTTTGAACCCTCTTACCCTGATTCCCCACCACTACCACTAATTTGCAAATGCACTTCTGCTGCTATTTGAATATTACCCGTTTCATTGAAGACATCAACACCCACCTTATTCCTTGGCTCCTTGACCCACCATATTTAGTTGGTTACCAAATTCTGTCATTAAGGAAAAAAAAAAGTCTTTTGAACATGTTTACTTCTGTCCTCACCTCGTCTGCCTTCACTATCTGTCACCTGGATTAAGGCATGAGCTGTGTTTTCATTCATGCCGTAATGCTTGACACATAGTTTGTGACTGATTACGGAAAATATAGCTTTTGTGTTTATCTTCAGAATTTAAAGGAACACGATATTCTAGAGATAAAACATTCAGTTTTGGTTGCTTCAGATGTTAGGGAGGCAAATTTTCATTAATATAAGATAGAACTGAAAATAAAATGACCCCAGCTGTGGACTAAACTCTTTCATAAAGCTTTGAGCTCTTCACTATTGGGACTATTGAAGGAGGAGCTGGGTAGACATCAGAGAGGGTTCTGGTATAATGCCAGACAATATGACTTCTAGGTTCCTTTCGGCTTTAAGATTTGAGGATTTCTATATGAATTTTACACATTTGTGTAAAATCCAAAGTATTAAGAGCATTTGTTCTGATTGGTAGAATTAGAGACAAGTATAATTTTCTTCTTACTGCTTTTCTGTATATTTTAAGCTTTCCAAAATAGAAATGTATTACTTTCATAATCAGAAAAAAATTTATGAGTAAGCCCAAAAACTGTTTACTTTTTAAAAGAATGTTTGATCTCCTTCAAATATGAATATAACCTTTTGTTACAGGTATCAAAGAAACATTTTTGTTGGTGTATATGCCAACTGTTAATTTGCTCTACGTTTGGCTGCATATAACAGGAAATAAATTAACAGTGGCTTAAACAGGCTAGAAATCCCATTCTCTTTTATGTAAAAACAGTTTACCTGTAGACAGCCAGAGGTGGTATGATGGCGTCACTGTGGCTTCAATTCCCAAGGTCACCTCATGCTTCAAAAAGGCCACTGAATATCAGCAGAAAAGAGGAAGGAGAAGACAGGTTGGTCTCCTTTATTTTAAAGATCTTCCCAGAAATACCAGACAACACTTCTATATAAATTTCATTGGTGAGAACTTAGCCATAAGGCCATACCTAACTGCAAGGAACTCTGGGGAAGGAAATCAGAGCTTTGTTTCTAATGAAGAAGAGAATGGGTATTGGGAAGCTAATAGGTGTCTCTGTCACATCTAATGATTAAGGATAAGCATAATACAGAGAAGCTAACTGCTGGCCTACGCCATCTCAGACTGGGAAGCATCCTCCTGATTCTTAAAAGTTCCAGGGGAGAGGCCACAGACTCCCCCATTTTTATGCCCATTTGTGAAACTATTACTTAGTATTTTAAGGTAAAAACTCATGAATTAAAGTAAGAATATTTTTTCTTAGTTTAAGAATATGCTACCCACTAAAAATTGCATCAATTGAGAGAACAACAACACAGATATGGGTGAGAATGGATAATCTATTAGAACACATACTGCCTTTTTTTTTTTTTTTGAGAAGGGAAGTCTTTCCTAGCATTGCATTCTATTTTATGCAGTACATTTGCTAAGAGAATTCAAGAGAAGAGATCAGGCCCATTGTCCTTCATTCCAGCAGTATTGAAGGCCCAATTTCGTCTTTTGAGGCTCTTACAGCGCCTACTACATAAAAAGGAATGGACTGCTTGCTATTCAACCATAGCTGGAATAGCAATACCGATCATTATACTGTTATCTATTTGAAAAATGTGGATTTTACTTGGAGATGGTTTTTATGGAAGCCTGCAAGAAATCGTTTTCTGTCTACCTGGCAAAAGCAATTTGAAATGGAAAATTTGAGCTCAGAGATCAGTTGAAATTTGACCTTCTCTCTATCGTCATGGATTTTAGTATGATGGTGTCTGCAGGGGTGGAGGTGAGGGGTGTCCATCAGCTTCCAATCCTGTGCTGCGTTCGCCTCTTGCTGCACAATAGTGCAATCTAAGAGAAACCTTCTCCGGCTTTATTAAAATGGGGGAGGGGGGATGCTGCGGCTGATGCACTTAAAATGCGCTTTGAAGCCTCATGGAAATTTTGCAAAAGACTTTTATGTAGCAACAATTCTATTGATAAAGTCAATGAGAGTTTTGTCTGTGCGAGAGCTGCAGGATGGGACCCCAAGTCACATGCTTTCAAAATTATTCTCCCTTTGTTGGATATCACAAAGGATATTTTCCCATGAAAACAAGATCTTTTGTTTCTTATGAATTCATTCTAATTGTGAAGCTGGCTGATAGGGTTACTTCGTGTTCTTCTCGTACTGGCAGGTGGCCTGAGGGAGCTGGTGAAATGGGCTCAATCATCAATTAAGGCTTTTCCTGGTCTTAATGTCATTCACTTCTCATCTAAAACCATAGTCCTTGATGTTTATTTCCAAAGGCGATAACAGTGAGGTCACGGATAGCGATTTGTTCCTGTTTAGCTTTTAAAGGCAGCGGACAAGATATCTCTGCCTTCCTGGTTTCCCTACCTTTTTGCAAATGTGTCTGGCTGACAAAGAAAAATGCAGAGACAAGAAAGACAGGTAGTGGAAGCTGATACAAGTTAGAGCATCGATTTTCAAAGGAACTTATTAAATTGCATGGGCTAGGTTCTGTGCAAAAAATAAAACAGATACAGTCCCCTCATCCTGAGGACTCACACTTGATCCAGCCAGTGTGCTGTGTGAAAACAGTTAACAGCGATTTGGCAAACATTTATGTAACCGATATGTAGAAGATCTGTGCTAACTACCGATGATTCAAGACAGGTAAGGCCTAGGTGGGACCCTCAATGAAGTCCGGCAGAAAATGCTCTGCAACGACTCGGTGGCACTATGGTAGAGAGATGAATTTCAAAGTGCTATAAAACTCAGGTGGAAGCAAATTCAGCTTATACACTGGAAAGACTGCAGTCAAAAGTTCACAATATATTAAGCTGATGTAGGAAATATATATTTAAAAATTTCCTATGTAACCTATTGTGGAAAGCCTTGGTCAAGCCTTTTTATGCACTGAGTTCTTCAGTAAGCCCAGTGCCACAGTAAGGAAAGAGAGGGTGCAGGGTGTGTGCTGTGTTACGAGGGTTGTGGGGTGTGGGTGTCTCTAAATAGTAACAGTAATCTGTAGACTGTGCCTGTGTATGTGCACACACACGACTGTGTGATCATCGGACTATCTATCAGCATCTATGTGGAGCAAAGGAAGGTGGGAGGAGGGAGCCTCATCCACTCACTTTACATCTTTGACCTTGAGGACGTCTGCTGTACCTTTTGTTGGCTGATTCCTCATCCAGCATGAGTTATCATTTTCCTCAATCTTGGAATGTACACTGGCCTTTGATGTCCAGAATAGCTCATCTATGGTGGCTTTTAGGGCATAGAGTGGGGTAAGGTATGGTTGGGGGCAGAGATGACTTGGAAATATCCTACATGGACAATACATGGTGTCACTTTTGGATCAAGAAAAGAACACTTTGCAGTGGGTGGGATGTGAGTTGCTTTCTTTGTTGGAGAAGAATAGATTTTCCCCCTTTTTGGTGGAGGCAAGGAAGGAAACCCTGGTTAGCAGGGATGAGTGGGGGAAGGAAGTGTTCTTGCCCCAAGCACGGGGGTCAGGTGGAGCATAGGATTAAAGGCAGCAGGAGCACTGGATAGTCATCGAGTCTGGTTTGACTGCAAGCTCAAGAACAGGGATGTACCACTGAGAGGGAGGCCGAGAGTGCCAAGCTGAGACCTGATATCATGACCATGGTCTTGAATCAGAAACAGGGACATGTGGTCTGATGAGAGACTGTATCCAAAGAGGAATAGAAAAGAGACAGGTGGGGTAGACAGGGCATGTGACTTTATTTTATTCTTTTTGTTTTTTTAAAAAAATATTTATTTATTTATTTATTTTTGGCTGCGTTGGGTCTTCATTGCTGTGCACAGGCTTTCTCTAGTTGCGGTGAGCGGTGGCTACTCTTTGTTGCAGTGCACGGGCTTCTCATTGCGGTGGCTTCTCTTGTTGCGGAGCACGGGCTCTAGGTGCGCGGGCTCAGTAGTTGTGGCTCGCGGGCTTAGTGGGCATGTGGGATCTTCCCAGACCGGAGCTCGAACCCGTGTCCCCTGCATTGGCAGGCGTATTCTTAACCACTGAGGCACCAGGGAAGTCCAGGGCATGTGGTTTTAGTAATGATGGTGATGAAATATCCAGAGAGCGATTGTATTAAAAGTAGGGCTTATAGTAAAGTCTGGATTGCAGAGAGAGAAAACCATTGTTTTATATTTATTAAGCAGCATCTGCATGAGATGTTCAATGTCTGTGGATTGCATTAGCTGCTTATTATACTGCTTTATCAGCCTTCAGAGGCCCTGGCCACACACTAACCTATAAAAGCCAAATTCAGGCATTGGTACGGGGAAGAGAAGCTTTTCGTTTCATGTGTTGGTTTGAAGAGGGTGTTAATGAACTCAAATGGTTCTCACCCACAGCTCTGCAGTATAAAGGGACTTCCACCTGAAGGGAAGCCCCGAGCAGGATCTTGAAGGATTTTCCTTCCCTATTCCAATTCCCTCCCTTTTCCTGGCCCTAATTCTAAACGTCTTTAAGAAAAGCACTTAGAAAATGTAAAACAAAAGCAGCCGGGAGAAAGGCCTGACTTGAACGTTCTTCGTGGAAGCTGCAGGGGCTAAGTGGGCCAGGCCATGTGGAAAGAGCTCTTGCCTGCTCAAGTGGCTGAGGATTTCGCTCCAGACCATTTGTTGGAAAATCTCCTTGCCACACCGTAATGTGTCTTCTTTCTTTTAGGTGACATGTGGCTGCACCTGACCCTTATTTTGTAACTTGCCAGAGGCAGAAGCTGGCAGATGCATCGTCCTAATTTCAGCTGTTTGAATTAGTGCCACTGTAAGTGGACTAATATGGCTTTAAAAAGATCCCCAGAATTCCACAGACTTAAGGTCAAAAAGCTTCAGTGGGCCAAATCTACCACAATTCCTTGTGATAACCCTACTGAGAGCTAGGCAGGACCCTCTATTGCCTAGATGCCAAAGAAACAAAGGACAGCAGACCTCTCATAAACATGCATCCAAGTAGTGGCTGTTACACAATAGGTCCTCAATATTTGACTGACTGGATATACTCTCATCAAAAGCCTTTTTAGAGACTTCTGATCTCGCAAACCACTTGGTCGCTACGGCACTACAGAAGATAATACAATAAGGGTTTCACTAGTTTGTTGGTAGACCACCACTGAAGGGGGCCTCTAGCTTCTGCTGTCAGTGCTGTGCTGGAGCCTGCTTGTACCAGCTCACCAGAGCCATTTGTGAAATTTTGGAAAGTATCTTGAAACTGGCAATGTTGGCAGTATTTATGCCACAAAAATTAGCGAATGCAAATCAGGGCTTTTTTTTTTTTTTTTTTTTCTTTCAGGGATCTGGTTGTTAAACATTTACCAGCATACTACTGTCTTGACTCCATTCCTGGAAACTACTAAACTAATTAAAAGGCTACAGATCAGCATGGATAAATCTCATAGGCATGATTCTGCGTGAGAGAAGCCAGACACAGAAGATTACATACTATATGATTCCATTTATATGACGTTCTAGAACAGGCAAACTCATCTATGGTGAAAAATATCAGGGTGGAGTTACCTCTGGAGGGAGGAGGTAACTGGACTGTGAAGGGGCATGAAGAATTTTCTGGGGTGATGCAAATATTGTCATTTTAATGTGGGTATGGGTTACACAGGCATATGCATTTGTCAAACACTCATCGAATTGTACACTTAATATCTGTGCAGTTGGTTTTATGAAAATTTTACCTCGAGATTAAAAAAAAACTGCAAACAAATATTGAACCCTACTTAATAGGTTTTCTTTGTACAATTGTAAGGGTTAGCAATTTTGAAGTTATTTGTGCATTTTAAGTTTGAGCAAATGAGTAAATATGTTGAGAATAATGGGAGTCAGGTTTCCCACTATTGGAGAAAAAAAGGTCCCCAGGTAGGAATCCCAAGATAGAATGCAGACTGTGATAAAAAGAATTTAACTGTATTACAAATGGATGAAGCAACCTCACTGAAGGGGATGGGCGAGGAGGTGTTGACATAAGTAACTGAGGGAATGACTGGATTCTCTAAGATGAAAGGCAAAAGGGACTGCACAGAAGCACTGTACCCATGGGGGCCCAGATGAACGATTCTGACTCTGGTACACATATATACTGGAACTGAACAATTTAGTAAATGGGTGGTGGATGGTCGGAGCCAGGACTCTCACTGTTGCAGTGGGAATCTACAAGTCAGCAAGGGGAGGAGTCTAGAATGATCCATGTGGTAACAGATTACACGTGGAGACATAGGTATGAACTCTTATTTAGCTTATATCAATACAGATTATCTATAGAAATATTTATAGACATGTGTATATACACAAGTTATTATACACATATCTTTCTTTGCTCTGCCAGCTGAAAGGGGCTAGAAGCAATGACACCCCAGTAGCAAAAACACATCTAGTATCAAGGCTGTAGTTTATAATACAGTACTCTAATAAAAGAAAATGGGGCAAATTAATTCTAGGGCTGGGGCAGGAAGTATATCAAATGAGCCTGGAGCATATTTTAGTGCCAAAAAGTAGGGAAATGCTAAAAAAAAAAAAATCCATTGATATGAGTATGTCAAAAGTATACCGGAGTCAACTGAAAGAGTTCCCAATGGCCAAAGCTTCAAAAATTTGAGCAACAAAATAAAGTAGTATTGGATTAGTAACAAAAGTGTAAAATGAATATCTATGTGTCCATACTGATATAAATAAGTCATTGAGTAAATAAATAAATGCAGGAGAATAGACAAATCTCCAGTGCAGAAGAATTCCAAATAATTTATGTAGATGCTCCACCCTCAAGGATGTGGTACATAACTCCCCTCACCTTAAGTGTGGGCTGCAGGTAGTAACATCCTTTCAAAGAGTGCAATGATGGAAAGGGGAAAAAAGAGTAAGTTTACAGTGGATAAACCTGACAAACACTATCTCCGCCAGGTGATCACAAGGTCAAGATGAACAGTGATAAATCCCATTGACGGTATGTACCCTGGATATGATGTGATGATAATTGCACTTTACCTCTGTGGTCTTTCTCCCCATAACTCTAGCCTAATCATAAGAAAAACAGACAAATCCCACTTGAGGGGCATTCTACAAAATACATGACCAATACTCCTCAAAATCTTCAAGGTCAATATAAACAAGGAAAGCCTGAGACATTGTCACAGTGAAGAAGAGCTTAAGGACTCATGATGACTACATGAAATGTGGTATCCTGGATGGGATCCTGGAACAGAAAAGGGATATTAGGTAAAAACCAACAAAATGTGAATAAAGTATGGATGCTTATTAATAATAGCGCATCAGTATTTGTTCATTAATTGTAACCACACAAATGTACCACACTAATGCAAGATATTAACAATAGGGGAAACTGTGTGTGAGATACATGGGAATTCTGTGTACTATCTGTAACTCAATAGCTATAGTTTTTCTGTAAATCTAAAATAGTTCTAGGGACTTCCCTGGTGGTCCAGTGGCTAAGACTCCACACTCCCAATGCAGGGGGCCTGGGTTCAATCCCTGGTCAGGGAACTAGATCTAGATCCCACATGCCACAACTAAGAGTTTGCATGCTGCAACCAAAGATTCCGCATGCTGCAACTAAAGATCCTGCATGCTGAAATGAAGATCCCACGTGCCACAACTAAGACCCAGTACAACCAAATAAACAAATATTAAAAAATAAAATTAAAAAGTTCTAAAAAATAAAGTATTAAAAAGGAAACAAAAGCCCTCAGATACAGATCGCTGGCAGTCAGCAGCTTGGGTGTATAGAGGAGAGTGTGGCGGAGGTGTGTGCAAGGGGCTGACAGTATCTGTGTCACCTGACGTCTGCAGATAGGAACAGCCATGACTGTCTTAGTGTGCCCTTCTGGGGGATTTTGAAAGTTCTCCTCTGTCCCAATGGTCTTCTCTTAGAGAATTTGTGCAGCATACCTTTTAACCTGCCAGCAGAGAGTGGGCTCTGATTAAGGCCTGCACAGCGGCCTCAGAACGGGGGAGAGTCCGCAGACCCTCAAGACAGCCTGAGGCAGAGACTGGGGCACCCTCCCTGTGCAGAGCTCTGCTGACCCAGCGGGCAGAGCAATCTGCCTGTGTGTATGGGAAACATAACGATGCTGCCTGCCTCTCTGGGCTGTTTGCTTGGGGCTTCATAAAGATCTACTTTGGATGAACCAAGAGGTTCTGCTTTGAGGGTTTCATTGTATTCTCCCCATGTGATGTGATCTGGCGATTTCAGCTGAGAAATTCCCAAACTACAGAACTGAAGGAAGCATCTCAGCTCTGCAGACTCTTATCAGGCTGTTGCTGCTGTTTATGGAGCTTGAATATCTAAACAAGAGCTGAAGGTGCCGATATCGATATCTTAGTTTCCGGGAGAATCATGAATAAACAAAAGTCTGTGTTCGCACTGCACAGGTGGCCAAGAGCAGAGATTTCTCTGATCATAACTATCTGGCGTGCTGTGACCAACACTGACTAAATGGTTAAGCAAGCTGACCGACCTCAGCCTGGTCAGTATGCCTCAAAGCAGCCATGTTTAGCACAAGGTCAACTCCACATTCCAGGGCACCAGCCACATATAGTCAACAGCTAACACTATTTTTTTTTTTGCGGTATGCGGGCCTCTCACTGCTGTGGCCTCTCCCGTTGCGGAGCACAGGCTCCAGACGCGCAGGCTCAGCAGCCATGGCTCACGGGCCCAGCTGCTCCGCGGCATGTGGGATCCTCCCGGACCGGGGCACGAACCCATGTCCCCTGCATCGGCAGGCGGACTCTCAACCACTGCGCCACCAGGGAAGCCCCATCAGCTAACACCATTTGAGAGTGGCAAATACTTCCTGGTTTTCCCAATTTCCCTTCTGAATTTAAAAATTGGGAACCTGCTGTCCTATTGCCAGAAGGTGAAGTGTTCGATGGCAACTAATATAGGTCAAGGGTTCTATCTCCTTTCCACATTTATTCTGAGGAGACTACTATTGAGTTATGATTTGGGCTTACATCAGACGAGCATAAAACTAGAATAATTAAGAAGGGAACAAAACATTAACAAAGAACATTCGTACCTTCTCTCTTGCCCGACAAGGATTCCCCTCACCAATGGAAATGGAGAAAGGGGCCTTGGAAAAAACATTTCTGACTTGTTGTCTAGTCCATCATGATAAGCAGATATCATCAATAAAACTTCACTCCTAACTGACTTTGAGGACCAGGCTTTTGTATATACATAAGTAAGCCCAGAAGAGTTGGCAAGGGATGCCTGGCTCTATACCTATTGAT
Organism: Monodon monoceros; assembly: GCF_005190385.1. Lineage (NCBI taxonomy): Eukaryota > Metazoa > Chordata > Mammalia > Artiodactyla > Monodontidae > Monodon > Monodon monoceros. The sequence goes on from NW_021703779.1 coordinate 34,374,284, forward strand.
CGAAGGTTGGGATTTACTGCCGCCTAGGAAGTTCTACCCAATTTCAGCTTCTGCACTGTACCCAGCAGAGGGAATGATAAGTACCACTGTGCCATTGCAGCTGGCCCTTTAGAGAGCAGCATGAATGATGATACAGACAAACACAAATTCCAGAAGAACTTGGATTGGCTTTCCTGTCAACACTACTGAAATGTGAGATGGGAAACTACTGATAGAAAGCACTGAGTGTTCCTGATAAAGTGTTGTGTAACAATGACTGTGTTATGCAAAGGTACGTTTCACTGTCTCTGGAAAAACAGGAATATGTCTTCTTTGAGGAGCAGGCCTTTAGAAAAGATTCTCGTATTTTCCTTGCAAGGGAATCCAAAGCAGAGAGAGAATGGAATAGGAAAAGTTTCAGAGGAAGCTTAGGAAACCATCAGAAAGTGTAAGGTGGTGTTTAGGAAATTCTCTGACTACTATATCTCCCTCACTACTCAAAAGAAATGACTTAATTTAGGCTTTGGGAAAGCAGCTTGGACTATCTTGACCAGTCTTTTGAGTGACCTACGTACTTGCTTTCTCTGTTGCCTGATGAAGGCATCAATACTGAATTGTCTTCAAGAAAGCTAATGGATTGTGTAAGTAACCATGTCAAAGGTACTTCAAGACATGGTACTAAAACCATCTTTTTATTAAGTGTTAATACATGTAAAGGAAATAGTGCCTGGAACATAGTTAAGTGCCCGATGAATGGTGGCGGTTGTAGTAGATGCTATTGCCATCCTGCCCCATATTGCCTTGGCCCACTTCTGAGTTTGCCTGCAGCTGCCTCTGAGTTCCTATGCAAGTCAGTGGGTTCCCATCTTTAGTGCTGGGCTTCCTTGGTTCATCTGCCCAAGGGCCTCCTCAGGCACCTCAGGAGCTTATTCACTTCCTGGCAAGGCAGCCCAGAAATGCTGGGGCATATAAAGGCCCAGGAAAATCCTCAACCAATAAGAAGTGGGACTTGGCACATAAGTACCCCGGCTTCCCGGTTCTTAGGTGGGACAATTCTGAGGCATGTTCTACAAGATTCCTCAGAGTGTCCCCAGAAGAATCAAGCTCCAATTGCCCACAGCAGAAGCTCATTCATTAAAGCACCCTTTTCTTATCTTCTCTCCCCTTATCTCACTTTCTCCACCCTCTCAATTGTGTTTCCTGGGATGACCTCCCAAATAAACCGCCTGAACCTAAATCCTTTCTCAGAGTCTACTTTTTTGAGTAACTAGAGCTGAGAAAATATCATTGGCCTTACCCACTGCTGAGCATGGGAAGTGGAGCCATAAAAGATCGTGACACAAAATTCATTACTTGTCGCTACCTGAATATTTATCATGTGAAGCCAAATAGATGCATGCCAAATTTTGGATTTATAGGAAATGACCACAGATTATTGTAGCAGTAAGAAATAGGCTTTTGGGACAGTGGCTATAGCTAGAAGCCAAAGAAAAATGTTCATATATACTAAAATGGAGGACGAAGGGGTGGCTGCATTGTAACATATAAACAACTCCTGTGCTTATGGGCCATAAACTTTGTCACTTCCATCATGTTCCAACATGGACAGCAAAACATATACAGTATGTATTACAGTGGTCTGTGAAACTATATTTGCTGCATGAAAAAAAAAGTAAACATGGGACTTCCCTGGTGGTGCAGTGGTTAAGAATCCGCCTGCCAATGCAGGGGACATGGGTTCAAGCCCTGGTCCGGGACGATCCCACATGCTGCGGAGCAACTAAGCCCGTGCGCCACAACTACTGAGCCCGTGCGCCACAACTACTGAGCCTGTGCCCTAGAGCCCAAGAGCCACAACTACTGAGCCCACGTGCCACAACTACCAAAACTCACGCACCTAGAGCCCGTGCTCCACAACAAGAGAAGCCACTGCAAGGAGAAGCCTGCGCACAGCCACAAAGAGTAGCCCCCGCTCGCCACAACTAGAGAAAGCTCGCATGCAACAACGAAGACCGAACACAGCCAAAGATAAATAAATAAAATAAATAAATGTATTAAAAAAAGTAAAGAAGCCAAAAAAAAAAAAGCTGTTCAAGGTTTTTAGTTCAGTATAAATTCATTCCTCTAAAGGAAAAATGCCACCCTAAACATTTTTTACTTGCAAAACAATCTTCAAGATGTAGAGCAATTTATTTCACATGACATTTACAGAAAATCAACAGAAGTAGCTTTTATAATATGTGAATCCACAAATCATGTTTCCTTGCTATGGTTATGCAATGAAATCTCTTGAGGTCTCCTCTGGTGCTGCCCATGGGAGAGGGCCTTTACAGATGATTGTTTCTGTTCCCATAAGTATCCTTTTCTCAATGGAAAATTTATATTATTCCCTACTGGGGCCCCACTGCTTTCTCCCTTCCCAGACCCACAAAGACAGTCATTGACAAGGGTTGCTACATTCTGCCTTAATGGTTCCATTGTCTCCAACGTTTCATATGGCTTTTTTTGAAGCAAACAAACAAAATTTTTAAAAAGAAATTTAAAAAGGCAAACTGAAAAAGTGGACTCAATAGTAACGCAATGCAATTTAATTGGTATAAAAATAATTTTATACCATATTTATTTTATACCAAATTTTATACCATATTTATACCAAATTTATACCAAATAATTTATACCAAATAAATTAAACATTGTTATAAAAATTATAACAATTTAATTGGTATAAAAATAATTTAAACATGGAAATGTGGGTGAGTTCAATGAGTGTAATTATAACAGAATCTAGAAAAATTTGGTGACAGCATTAGTGTCCAAACTAAGCACACTGTTATTATAAATGACCTTTCCCCCCTTCTTATTCACCCCCTTCAATACTTGGAGGATGGCTTTCATAATGCCAGCTGAGCTCAGGGCTAGTGTGGGCTCTCACCCGGGCATGCATAACCATAGCATTGACTCTCCAGCATGGGTTATTGCTATTTACCATTTATGCTGGTCAACAGAAGACAGGTGGTAAGCAATTACTTTCTGATGGCTTGTTCAGACATAATCATTATATTTAAAATTTTAATTTATTACAGATTTTTTTTCTAATTAAGCCTAGATCCTTGATCAGAAGGATCTACAGGTTTTGAGCAGTGACACGGTGGTTGCCAAAACAAAGGTAAATTAAAATATAGTACTAAGCCAGATTTCAAATGAAGAAGGTGGTGTTGGAAGGGCAGAGGATATGCTATTAATGAAATGTAGGTGAGCACAGGGTTTGCTTGTGATCTGCATAGTTTGTTTACAGTATCTGAAGCATCTGGAAATGGTCAATAAGAAATCAACCCCCTTAGTCAGTCCAGGTTGCTATAACAAAATACCATAAGCTGGGTGGCTTAAACAACAGACATTTATTTCTCACAGTTCTGGAAGCCGGGAAGTCCAAGATCAAGGTGCTATTCTCATCCTGGTGAGGGTCCATTTCTTGGCTTGCAGATGGGTCGTCTTATTGCTATATCATCATATGGTGGAGAAAGGGCTCTGGTTTCTTCCTCTTCTTATAAGGGCACTAATCTCATCATGGGGGCCCCACCCTCATGACCTCATCTAAACCTAATTATCTCCCAAAGGCCCCACCTCCAAATACCATCACATTGGGGAACTAGGGTTTCAACATATGAACTTGGGGGGATGCAAATATTCAGCACCTCCAAAGACAGGTTCTTGAGTATTTAGTAGCCTAAAGAAGGTAAGGGTCTTGCCAAATCTTCTCCCATCAGCTAACCTTTCTGGTGCCATGAGCAGACTTTAACACATAAAGCCACTCTGTGCAAGTGAAGCAAGACTGTTCTAGGTTCCTTTGGAAGAGTTTGGGCTCAAGAATACTCGACCCGGTAAGGTTCCTATTCAGATTTGATGGAGAAATCAAAAGCTTTACAGAAAAGCAAAAGCTAAAATAATTCAGCACCACTAAACCAGCTTTACAACAAATGCTAAAGGAACTTCTCTAAGTGGAAAAGAAAATGCCACAACCAGAAACAAGAAAATTACAAAATGGGAAAGCTCACTGGTAAAGGCAAACATATAGTAGAGGTAGAAAATCATCTACACACAAATATGATACAAGTACAGAATATTTGAAATGCTTTTGAAATTAAGAGATCAGCAACTTAAAACAATCGTGTGTGTGTGTGTGTGTGTATGTGTGTGTGCGTATATAGACTGCTATATCAAAACTTCATGGTAACTGCAAACAAAAAATCTGTAATAGGTATACACACAAAAAGGAAAAAGAAATCCAAACACTAAAGATAGTCATCAAATTACAAGAGAAGAGAACAAACGAGGAAAGGAAGAAAAATGACCTATAAAAACAAATCGAAAACAATTCACAAAATGGCAATAAGAACATATATATCGATGATTACTTTATTTCATTTTATTTATTTTTTGGCCATACCACATGGCTTGTGGGATCTTAGTTCCCCGACCAGAGATTGAGCCAGGGCCGATGGCAGTGAAAGCACTGAGTCCTAACCACTGGACTGTCAGGGAATTCAAGATAATTACTTTAAATGTAAATGGAGTAAATGCTCCACCCAAAAGACATAGACTGGCTGAATGGATACAAAAACAAGACCTGTATATATGTTGTTTACAAGAGACCAACTTCAGATCTAGAGACACATACAGACTGAAAGTGAAGGGATGGAAAAAGTTATTCCATGCAAATGGAAATCGAAAGAAAGCTGGAGTAGCAATACTCATACCAGACAAAATAGACTTTAAAATAAGGACTGTTAAAAGAGACAAAGAAGAACACTACATAATGATCAAGGGATCAATCCAAGAAGAAGATATAACAATTGTAAATATATATGCACCCGACACAGGAGCACCTCAATATATAAGGCAAATGTTAATAGACATAAAGGGAGAAATTGACAGTAACACAATAATAGTGGGGGACTTTGACACCCCACTTACTTCAATAGACAGGTCATCCAGATAGAAAATCAATAAGGAAATACAGACCTTAAATAAACACAGACCAGATGGACTTAATTGATATTTACAGAGCATTCCATCCAAAAGCAGAAAAATACACATTCAAGTGCACATGGAACATTCTCCAGGATAGAGCACATGCTGGGCCACAAAGCAAGTGTTGGTAAATTTAAGAAAACTGAAATCATATCAAGCGTCTTTTCTGACCACAATGCTATGAGATTAGAAATCAATTACAGGAAAAAAAAAACTGTAAAAGAACACAAATATGTGGAGGCTAAACATTATGTTACTAAACAACCAATGGATCACTGAAGAAATCAAAGAATAAATTAAAAAATACCTAGAGACAAATGAAAATGAAAACATGACAATCCAAAACCTAAGGGATGCAGCAAAAGCAGTTCTAAGAGGGAAGTTTATAGTGATACAAGGTTACCTCAGGAAACAAGAAAAAACTCAAATAACAACCTAACCATATACCGAAAACAACTAGAGAAAGAAGAACAAACAAAACCCAAAGTTAGTAGAAGGAAAGATATCATAAAGATCAGAGCAGAAATAAATGAAATAGAGACTAAAAAAAAACCAACCAAAAAACAATAGAAAAAGATCATTGAAACTAAAAGCTGACTCTTTAAAAAGATAAACAAAATTGATAAACCATTAGCCAGAATCATCCAGAAAATAAAGGAGAGGGCACAAATCAATAAAACTAGAAATGAAAAAGGAGAGGTTACAACCGACACAACAGAAATACAAAGGACCATGAGAGACGACTATAGGAAACTATATGCCAATAAAATGGACAAACTAAAAGAAATGGACAAATTCTTAGAAAGGTACAATCTCCCAAGACTGAACCAGGAAGAAATAGAAAATATGAACAGACCAATTACAAGTACTGAAATTGTATCTGTGATTTAAAAACTCCCCAAAAAACAAAAGTCACAGGCGAATAGTCTTCAAACAGGCGAATTCTATCAAACATTTAGAGAAAAGTTAACACCTATCCTTCTGAAACTATTCCAAAAATCTGCAGAGGAAGGAACACTCCCAAACTCATTCTATGAGGCCACAATCGCCCTGATACCAAAACCAGACAAAGATACCACAAAAAAAGAAAATTACAGGCCAATATCAGTGATGAACATAGATGCAAGAATCCTCAACAAAATACTAGCAAATTGAATCCAATAATACATTAAAAGGATCATACACCATGATCCAGTGGGATTTACCCAGGGATGTAAGGATTTTTCAATATCCACAAGTCAATCAGTGTGATACACGACATTAACAAATTGAAGAATAAAAACCATATGATCGGGCTTACCTGGTGGCGCAGTGGTTGAGAGTCCGCCTGCCGATGTAGGGGACACGGGTTCGTGCCCCGGTCCGGGAAGATCCCACATTGCTGCGGAGTGGCTAGGCCCGTGAGCCATGGCCGCTGAGTCTGCACGTCCGGAGCCTGTGCTCTGCAACGGGAGAGGCCACAACAGTGAGAGGCCCGCGTACCGCAAATAAAACAAAAAACAAAAAACAAAACCATATGATCATCTTAATAGTTGCAGAAAAAGCTTTTGATAAAATTCAACATCCATTTATGATAAAAAAACTCTCCAGAAAGTGGGCATAGAGGGAACATACATCAACATAGTAAAGGCCATATGTGACAAACCCACAGCTAATATCATACTTGACGGTGAAAAGCTGGAAGCATTTCCTCTAAGATCAGGAACAAGACAAGGATGTCCACTCTCACTACTTTTATTCAGCATAGTTTTGGAAGTCCTAGCTACAGCAATCAGAGAAGAAAAACAAATAAAAGGAATCCAAATTGGAAAAGAAGAAGTAAAACTGGCACTGTTTGCAGATGACATGATACTATATATAGAAAATCCTAGAGATGCTACCAGAAAACTACTAGAGCTCATCAATGAATTTGGTAAAGTTACAGGATACAAAATTAATACACAGAAATGCATTGCATTTCTATACACTAACAATGAAAGATCAGAAAGAGAAATTAAGGAAAAAAATCCCATTTACCGTTGCATCAAAAAGAATAAAACACCTAGGAATAAACCTACCTAAGGAGGCAAAGACTTGCACTCCAAAAACTATAAGACACTAATGAAAGAAATCGAAGACAACACAAACATATGGAAAGATATACCATGTTCTTGGATTGGAAGAATCAATATTGTCAAAATGACTACACTACCCGTGGCAATCTACAGATTCAATGCAATACCTATCAAACTGCAAATGGCATTTTTCACAGAACTAGAACAAAAAACTTTAAAATTTTATGGAAACACAAAAGAGCCCGAATAGCCAAAGCAATCTTGAGAAAGAAAAACGGAGCTGGAGGAATCAGGCTCCCTGACTTCAGACTATACTACAAAGCTACAGTCATCAAAACAATATGGTACTGGCACAAAAGCAGAAATATAGATCAGTGGAACAGGATAGAAAGCCCAGAAATAAATGCACGCATCTATGGTCAATTAATCTATGACAAAGGAGGCAAGACTATACAATGGAGAAAAGACAGTGTCTTCAATAAGTGGTGCCTGGAAAACTGGACAGCTACGTGTAAAAGAATGAAATTAGAACATTCTCTAATACCATCCATAAAACTTAACTCAAAATGGATTAAAGACCTAAATGTAAGACCAGATACTATAAAACTCCTAGAGGAAAACATAGGCAGGACACTCTTTGACATAAATGGTAGCAATATCTTTTTGGACCCTTCTCGTAGATTAATGGAAATAAAAACAAAAATAAACAAAAGAGACCTAATTAAAAGCTTTTGCACAGCAAGGGAATCCATAAACAAAGTGAAGACAACCTACAGAATGGGAGAAAATATTTGCAAACAATGCTACTGACAAGGGATTAATCTCCAAAATATACAAACAGCTCATGCAGCTCAATATCAAAAAAACAAACAACCCAATTGAAAAATGGGCAGAAGATCTAAATAGACATTTCTCCAAAGAAGAGATACAGATGGCCAAAAGGCACATGAAAAGATGCTCATCATTGCTAATTATTAGAGAAATGCAAATCAAAACTATCATGAAGTATCACCTCACACCAGTCAGAATGGCCATCATCAAAAAGTCTACAAATAATAAATGCTGGAGAGGGCGTGGAGAAAAAGGAACCCTCCTACACTGTTGGTGGGAATGTAAATTGGTACAGACACTGTGGAAAACAGTATGGAGGTTCTTTAAAAAACTAAAAATAGAGCTACCATATGATCCTGCAATCCCACTTCTGGGCATATATCTGGAGAAAAGCATAATTTAAAAAGATACATGCACCCCAATATTCATTGCAGCAGTATTTACAATAGCCAAGACATGGAAACAGCCTAAACATCCATCAAGAGATGAATGGATAAAGAAGATGTGGTATATACATACAGTGGAATATTACTCAGTCACAAAAAAGAATGAAACGTTGCCATTTGCAGCAACATGGATGGACCTAGAGATTATTGTATTAAGTGAAGTAAGCCACACAGAGAAAGACAAATATCACATGATATCGCTTATATGTGGAATCTAAAAGAAAGATACAAATAAACTTATTTCCAAACCAGGAAGAGACTCATAGACATAGAAAACAAACTTATGGTTACCAAAGGGGAATGGGGATGGCTGGAGGTATAAATTAGGACGTTGTGATTAACATATACATACTACTGTATATAAAGTACATAACCAACAAGGACCTACTGTATAGCACAGGGAACTATACTCAATATTTTGTAATAACCTATAAGGGAAGAGAATCTGAAAAAGAATATATATGTATAACTGAATCACTGTGTTGCACCTAAAACTAACACAACAAATCGACTATACCTCAACAAAAAAAAAAGCAGTGAAAGAAAAAAAAAAGAAAAAACTATGGGGAAACTTTCAAACTCAAGTTATAGAAAAAAAAAGTTTATTAATGGCCACAATGGCCTTCTCAGTAGGGTGGGTCTTACTAAATCAGAACCAGCGCTGCTGCTTCTTCTTCTTTTTTTATTATGGTAAAACTGACATAAAATTCTCTATTTTAAATCAGGGCTTCTTAATCGTTTTTGTGCCATAGATCCCACTGGCAGTGTAGTAAAATCCATGGACCCCTTCTCAGAACCATGTTTTTAAATGCATAAAATAAAATACATAGAATTTCAAAGGAAGCCAATTACTTTGAAATTTTGTTGTCAGATTTTTAAGGAACAAATAGTGAAACAGTCATATATATGTTTCTTAATGAATGCATTAATAGCAAGAGCTAGCAAGCAAGACTAATATCTGGTACAGTTTCAATGCGGTGGTGAACAAAGATGATGATTTAGCTGTAACAACTATAATCTGACATGAAAATATCTGTGATTTCTCATGGTGGCAACAGACTTAGGTATTGCTAACACTGCTGGGGTTTGCTGCCTAGATTCATAATAGAAGCAAATACTAAATGTTAAATGTTACTGAAAATAAAGTAACATTTTTCTATCCATGTTTTTGGACCCTCTGAACTCTTAGCTCCAGATTAAGAATGCTTGCAGGAAATGCAAGCCTCTTTTGTCTGGTTATCTAAGTTTGGAAGCAGATTCTTCTGTTAAGATAGGGAGGGGGAACATTTGGAGCCAAGAGGAGCTCAGTCTGGAAAGAATGCACAAGGTGAGGGCAGTGCAGCCGTGGTGATGAGGTGGCCACAGGGCATTCTAAAGTCAGTGATGCGTACTCTAACTCAGTTGTTTGCAACTTTTGATACCAACTACTTCTGTCTCCCCCTGAACTTTTCATTAAAGTCTGATATGTTCTGGAATGCATTATGAGAGTGGACTTTTTGTGGCCCTTGAAGAAGGGCCTGATTTACACATTTGAGAATTGAAGGCTACTGGCCACCTGGGCAAAAGTAGGAGCCCCAAGAACCTCAGGCCTCTGAGAAGTCACTAAAGTCCTGGGGACGGCCTTGGACTCCTGCTGCACATAGAACTGGGGGCATGGTTTATCTAGATCCCCAAGGAACAGAGGGCCCCAGATGATATACAGTTATACTTGTTTTCTATAGAATAAGTAGAACTACAGGAGGTGTGAGTCTGACCCATTCGGACCCAGAGCTCTCCCTCTTCAGCTGACCTCTGAAGTCTGGAAGCAGATTTCTGCTTTGGAGCTGAGCTGAGGGGTAGAAGCTGGGATTCTAACTGAGTAGCAGCATCTTTCTTGCCCATACCTTAGTGGGACACACTGCTTGTCCCAGTACTTGAATCACTCCACTGCCATTTGTTTGCTGTCCCCTACTGCTATATAGCAGACATGTCTGGGTACGAGCAAGTGTTACCATGTCTGGTAACAACGCAAGTGACGTACTGCCATGGATTTGAGGGCCTGAGTGAGGGGATATGGTGTAATGGACAAGAGCTCGCACTTTGGCGTCTGATCTGAATTTGAACTCTGGCTCTGCTACTTACCTGGGTCAAGTTCCTTCACCTCTGCAAGCAGCAACCCTCCCTATGTTAAATGAGGAAAGCAGCTACACCTGATTCATGTGGCTTGGTGAGGATTAATGTGTGTAAAGTTTTTAGTGCAGTTTGTGGCACATTAACAATGTAGCTATTATTGTTGCTGTTGTTATTATTATTATATTAACCTTCCCCTCATAAGAGAGGTCAGTCTTAGTATTTTTTAAAATTTTAGTAAACAACTAAGAAAATCCTTACACAAAAGACTTTAAATAGTCATGATAACGCTTTCTCTCTACTCTTCCTCCTATCCATATACACCCCACCATTTCACTTGACGTCTTCCCCTTTACCTTCCTTTGGAATGACACAGGTGAAATGTTTTTCAGAAGGGGGAAAGATTTCTTGAGAACATGTACTCACCCTTTGCCCCCCACTTACTATCGCTGTAAACACCCCTCTCCCCCACATACATACACACACAGGCATATACACACATGCATGTACACACATACACATATACATACATACACGCACACACTTATTCCTCTCTTCCTGCCGTAAGAGAGTCAAATTCAGGCCTCCTGCCTGGAACTGCAGAACATTACCATCAGGCTGGTCCATTAAATATCATTTGAAAGTCAATTTTATCCCAGAGTGGTAAGTAGTATGCGTGCTTATGTCTTCATCTACCTTAATTAGGAGAAGCAATTTGCTGCACATTTCTTAAAAGAAAGAAAAAAAAAGCTGATCAAATTTGAGCTCCTGATAGATTGAAACACAGCGTATGTACACATCTAAATTATGGTCTCAAAACAGTCCAGCCTTATGACTCGTGTGTTTTCTAAGTAACTTGCGCAATTGCCCATAATTATGGAAATAGGGGCTGTCTCCTGAAAGCCAGCCCCTCCTCATTTTGTTTCTCAACCCAGAATAGAAAACTCCATTTTGAGATTATCACTCGAGACGTTTCTATCCCATCATATTTTCTGTGATTCTGCACCATTAACAATCTCAAGACCATTTTCACACATCTCCTTCTGCCAAAATGGTTGGAGTGTCTGAGAAGCTATAGTTCTGTTGAGCGTAGGTGTCTGCATTTCTCATTTGTTTCTTTTAACTAGGCCAGACCAATTTTAACTCACATGGGTGCCTCTGACTTGAAACCTCCTGAAACGCTGGTGGGGTGCTGGTGGCACCTGAGCTGGCATTCAGATGGCCTGGGGGTATCTGGGGCGCTCCAGGGACAAGCCTATCAGAAGTCTTTGTGTTTGAGGAACTAAGGAGCCTCTTAAGAGGGCACAACCCCTAAGAGAAAGATAAGCCAGGGAGGAAGCAGCCAGGCCTGAGAAGATTGACCCTGTAGGAGAGTTCCGGACTTGAGAAAGAGGTGTGCTTATAACCGCGTGCTTCGTGGTCGACGGCACTCTAAGCTGACCCCTGTGTACTCTGAACTCATGTCTGGATCCTGTTGAGAGATGAGCCATCATTCTCCCCCCACCCTCCCGCCCAATATTCCACATGTCACACAGCAGCCAGGTTTGCAAAGCGTAAATCGGACCATGGCGCTCCTTTGTTTAAAAACCTTCTGTGGCTTTCCCCTCCATGTAGTAGTAAATAAAACTCCCCTTCTGAGAGCCTACAGGATCCTACCTAAGCAGCTTCTGTTTGCTTCTCCCACCTCATCTTGTACCACTTTCCCCTCTGCCTTGTTTGTTTCAACCACAGGGCCTTCTTTCTCGTCCTTAGCTAGGCCCATTCTCACCCTACCGCCTTTATATTTGCTGTTCCCTCTGTCCTGAATACTCTTCCCTGGAGGATTCTTCTCACCCTCCAGGTCTCAATTTAAATATCACCTCTTTTAAATTGTCCTTTTCTGAGCCCCATAAGTGACAGCCCTTCTCGTGCCTCATAACTCTCTCACATCACCCTTTTCCTCTTATTCTTAGCCCTTATCACAAGCTGATATGATCTTGTTTGGTTGCTAACTTATTGTCTTTCTCTTCCTTCTCGAGGACAGGGTCCGTCTAAGTTTAGCTTCCCTTTCAGAAGCAAAGCCTGAGACAAGTGTTAGGTGCGTGTACTTTGTATTCAAAGACAGAGCTCCCCTAAGTATTACAGAAATAAAGAGGTTTAGTATAGGAATCAGGGCTTGCCTGAATATGGGAGGACCCAGAAGAGTGAAGGTCAAGAAGACTGAAGCTGGAAGGTCAGGGACACTATCACTGATGATCTCAGCCTGGAGCAAAGCACCAAAATGGTTCTTGAATGTTCTCTGGGAAATTGTCCTGCCTTCTGTAACTTCCCAAGGATAGCCTCTTCTGACTTCTTCCTTTCCAATCTCACCTAGGTTCCTCTCACTGGCAAATTCTAACCTGTACCCAGGTTAAACTGGGTTGACGCCTGTATGAAATTGTTTGCTATATTCATGACTGGGACCTGAAATGAGGCTGACTGGACAGGAGGTGCCTGACACTGGGATTCTGTCTGTTTTAAATTTCTTGTCCCAGACCCTGGAAGGGTGCCTGGTGCATCATAGGAACTCAGTAAGTAAAAACTAACAGTTGTGACACTCAATTTGGGAACCCAGTGGCACAGAAGCCACATTACTATGGGATCCCTCTAGTAGAGGGCGCCTCGAAAGTCTCCCTCTATTGCTCCAGACAACTGGCTCTACCAGCATGTCAAGGTTCCAGCCTTTAATGGCTGTGCTCAGTGGGAAGTAATAGAAAAATATGGCTCCCAGCGGAATATCTGAGCAAACTTGTTCAGGAGCACATGTGAGACACCTCGGGGGCCTCCTAGAACTACTACAGATAAGGGCAGGGGTGAGTGACATCTCTGCTATGACATGTGATATAAGTCTATTAGTACTATTGGCTTGGCTAAAGGAAACCCAAGTAATAATATCTGCAAGAAAACGTGTCATGAACAAAGCACCCAAGGACGGGGCACATCACTTAAAAGTTCAGAAACCCCTAGAACAGCCTGGCCACCCATGGGATTCCATTAGCCAGTGAGAAGTTGTACTGGCCAGGAGGAGGGAGGAGGATATGAGTTTGTTTTAACAGTGTCATTCTTGTGTCTGTTGATAGTGTGGCCAGGAAAGTCAGCATGAGTCCACAGGCCTAGGGCCGGAAGGAAATCAAGTGGTGGAGAGATGGATTGGAATTTAAATCAAGCAAACCAAAGCACGAGTGGTGTACAGGGCAGTGCATTAACACCCCCTCACCACCATACCTCTGTGTAGTAAGTATGAGCCTGCTGAGGTCTGGGGAATAGTTGATGAGCTAGACGAGTGCAGTTCCATGAATTCCATAATGGAAAGCGATGCTGTCCCCGAAGTTATTCAGATAAGATTTGTATAAACATCTATGTAGTGTATAGGTAGTTTAATTCCCAGCTTTTACTGGTAATACTTGAGTCCTCCTAGGCATGAAGACTGGTCTTCATAACTTTGAATATGCTATGTCTATGTTCAGTCATTCAACAAATATTTATCGAGATCTTACTATGTGCCAAGCAATGGGCTGAGCACTAAGGATGTAGCAGGGAACAAAACAGGGCTAACATTACACATTTATCCAAAAGAAATGAAAGCATATATCCATGCCAAGACTGGTATGCAAATGTTCATCACAGCTTTTTTCATAATAGACAAAAATCACCCAAATGTCCATCAGCTGGAGAATGGATCAACAAGCTGCGGTATATCCATATGATGGAGTACCACTCTGATAAAAAGGAACAAGATATTGATACACACGACCACATGGATGAATCTCAAAAATTATCATGTCAATTGAAAGAAGCCAGCCACACAAGTCCACACACTGTACGGTTTCACTTATAGCATAACATCCTGGAAAAGGCAATATTATAGGGACGGAGAACAGATCCATAGTTGCCAGTGGGTATAGGGGATTGGCTGCTAAAGGGGCACAGAGTTACTTTTGGGGGTACTGGAAATGTTTTACATCTTGATAGTGGTGGTGGCTATATGATGGAATGCATTTAACAAACTCATTGAGTTCTACACTTGAGAAGGCTGAATATTACTGTGTGTACCTTGTAGCTTAATAAACCTGACTTTAAGAAACAACACCAGCTTCTAGTCTAGTAGGGGTACAGATATTAATGAATATATATAGAAGATGGAGCAGACCTATTTGGTGCCCCACATCATTTCCCATCTGCCCCCCTCTGATGTCATCTGCTGCTCCAGGGCACAGTTCCCTGCAAACTTAGACTCCTCTCGTGTCACAGCATCTCTCCTCAAGTGTGCACTCTATGTTTTTTCACTTTCTGTTCTGGAGCTTCTCTAATGCCTTGAGACTGTTCAGCCTGAAGGCAAGTCACCTGGCTGTGTGGATGCGTTAACTCTCAAGGGTAAGCTCAACACTTCAGGCCAAAATTTCTGGGATGCCTTCTGTACATTTTTTAGAGAGTTCCCCTGGAATGGAGCCCAAGTGACCCAAGTCTACAATGGCCCAATGGACAACCTTGACAAAGCACCCTTACATTGTCTTTTCCTCCTTCCATGTCTCACTCTCCCCATTTCCTCACTCCTGCTTCATGGGATTATCTCCCAAATAAACTACCTGTGCCAGTGCCCTTGTCTCAGGCTATTTTCAAGCTAAGACATAATATAATATCAGACACTATGAAGCAAAATAGAGCAAGTAGAGGGATGGAGCAGTAGGAGTGCTACTACAGATAAGGTTAGAAAAGATTTCTGTGAGGTAGGGACCTCTGAGTAGAAACCTGAATTCAGCAAAGGAATGAGCTGTGTGGCTAGTTAGGGGAAGAGAATTTGGGGCGGAGAAAACAGTAAGTCTAAACATGGAACATTCTAGAAATGGCAAGGAGTTCACTGTAGCCGGAGCTCAGTGAGCAAAAGATGAGGGCCTAGAGATAGTAGGGCAAGATCATGTAGGATCTCATAGGCCACAAAAAGGACTATGGATTTTATTCTGAATGAGCTAAGAGGCCATTGGAGGGTTTTGAGTGGAGGAATAAAATGATCTGATTTATGTATTTAAAAGGACAACTCTATGCCCTATGATCCAGCAATCCCACTCCTGGGTATATATCTGGACAGAACTATAACTCAAGAAGATACATGCACCCCTATGTTCATAGCATCACTATTCACAATAGCCAAGACACGGAAGCAACCTAAATGTCCATCAACAGATGAATGGATAAAGAAGATGTAGTACATATACACAGGGAACATTACTCAGCCATAAAAAAGAATGAAATAATGCCATTTGCAGCAACATGGATGGACCTAGAGATTATCATACTGAGTGAAGTTAAGTCAGAAAGAGAAAGACAAATATCATAGGATATCAATTATATGTGGAATCTAAAATATGACACAAATGAACTTATTTACGAAGCAGAAATAGACTCACAGACTTAGAGAACAGACTTGTGGTTGCCAAGGAGGGCGGTGAGGGAGGGAAGGATTGGGAGTTTGGTATTACTAGATGCAAACTATTATATATATATAGGATGGATAAACAACAAGGTCCTACTGTATAACACAGGGAACTATATTCAATACCCTGTAATAAACCATAATGGAAGAGAATATGGAAAAGAATATATATGTATATGTATAATTGAATCACTTTGCTGTACACCAGAAACTAACAAAGCATTGTAAATCAACTATACTTCAATAAATTAAAAAAAGAATATAAAGGACAACTCTGGCCACTGTGCTGCCATGAGATTGTAGGGGTCAATGGTAGAAGTAAGGGGAATAGTCATGAGCCTGTTCAACTGTGCAAGTAAAAAATGATGGTAGATGAACCCCTGGTGGTAGTGGTAATTTCTGCTGAGAAGCGGTTAGATTCTGGATATATTTCGCAGGCATAACTGACAGGATTTGAAGATGGATTGAATGTAGGATGTAAGAAAAAGGAGAAGGTTCAGAGTTGATACCAAGATTTTTGTCCTAAGCTATTTGAAGAATGGCGTTCTTTTCTGCCCTGTGGAAGACCCCAGGAGGGGTTTGGGTAAGGGGAATAGAGATTCTGGCTTTGAGGAGCCTAGTTGACATCCAAGAAGAGATGTTGATGAAGCAATGGGAAAAACAGGCAGGGGCTTCAGGGAGTCATCAAGGCTAGAGATTTAAATTTGGAAGCGCTCAGCAAATAGATGATACTTAAGGTCCTGAGATCCAAGATGAGAGCACGTAGGGAGTAAGTGTGGACAGAGAAGAGAGGAGGTCCCAGCATTGAATGCTAGATCACTCCAACATTTAGAGGTCAGGAAGATGAGGAGTAACCAGCAGAAGAGACTGAGAAGGAACATCAAGAAAGGTAGGAAGAATTCACGTGGGTCTATGGAGAGGCCGGGGAGGGGAACACGTATGTAAGGTTATCTACATAACCAAAACGATCATTCACCAACAACGCCGATGGTAATACACTCCCACGTATAAATCCAGCGGACTTTATGTATTTCTAAAGTGTTGTCGTTCACCTTACTAACTTAGGCAAATACTTATCAGTTCTGGTTGTGAGCACAAAGCTGCACCAACTAGGAGAAAGTAACTCCAAGCTGCACTGAGACTAACCCTTGTGTAACAACAAATTTGAGAAAAGCTACCTTGACCTTCAGGTCTGCTAAAGTTCCTAGGACAAAGAAGCACGACTGGCTGCCTAGGACCCAGATCTGATTAGAGAGTTGAATGACGTTGCTTGTGGCCCTTTCTTTCTATGAAAAATACCAACTTTGACCATTTTATTTTTCATCAGTACCCCCATCAAGGAAATTTTTTATTATTACTTAAATTTATCTTATAAAGATTTAAAGCAACAAAGAAACAGCGAGAAAAAAGAAAACAATTAGTTTATTTTTCTTATGTCTAAAAATGGCAATAAGAATATTGAAATTATAAATAACTGTTCATTTGACTGGCTAAAAAGTTAATCACTGATTAAAGCTAAATATGTCAGGTTTAGCCCAAGATAACAGGCACTCAATAGCATCATCTTTTACTCAATTGAGTAGACCAGGCTTTCTCTTAAAGAAAAAGATGGAAGGCCGAATCATACAAGTTTGAATTAAGTTCCAAGCCCCATGAAATTAACTTCAGAATAAAATGAATTGTTGATTATTCCAGCTTCATCCTTATAAAGTTCAAATATTAAAAAAAGAAGAAGAAGAAGAAAGGTAGGAAGAGAAGCAAGGAGGTGTGGCATCCATAAGGCCTAAAGAAAATGTTTCCAGAAGGAGAAATGGGGCTGATGGGTCGAGTTACGGTGAGGTCTGAGAATTAGTCTTGAACTTACTTGTAGGGGTCATTGGTGACCTTGAAAAGAGCAGTTTCAGTGGGATCGTGAGGACCAAAGCCTTGTTAGAGCAAGCTCAAAAAAGGGAAGAGAAGGACGTACGGAGAACAAATAGAAGTAACTTGAGTTTTGCTGTAGGAGGGAGTGTAGAAATGGGGCAGTGCCTGGAGGGGTATGGGGGGATCAAAGGAGGTTTTAGTTTTATCTGATTTCTGATACCAGAGAAAGTTTGCATGCTGATAGGGAAGCTCTAGTAAGGTGGGCTAACTTAATGATGTAGGAGGGGGCAAGAGGGAAGTCTTGAGTAGGCTGGAGGTGGGGCAGGGGGTCCAGTTCACATACAGATTGTTTTGGCTTTAGACAGGAGCATGGACAGTTTATCTACTGTGACAGGAGAGAAGGTGGGGTATATGATCACAGATGCAGAGAGGCTGGGACATTTGATGGGGCAGGGGTTATGGAAGTTCTCTTCTGATGATTTCTGTTTTCTCAAGGACAAAAGCAACATGGTCAGCTGAGGGTGAAGATGAAAAGTGGGGTATTGGAGATTTGAGGAGAGATGAGACAGAGTGGAATAGTTGTTTCAGAGACTGAATGAAGAGACTGACTAGGGAAATGTCAGACACTAGGCAGCATTACAGACCTGCTTGAATCATGTGGTCATGAATTTAAAGTGAGACCAGTCATCAGGAGCCAAGGAAGTGGAGAGGTGGATTTAAACAGCACTGGGCTGTGCAAGAAGGAGAGATCTGTGAGGGATGGAGGTGGCTGAAATGGTGGGAAAGGGAGTGGGTGTCATGATGGGATCAAAGCCAGGTGAGGAAGGAACTGAGGCTAGGAAGGGTACTAAGGGGAGTGGGAAGCTGGTAGGATCAGTAGATAAATAAGAACTCCCAGTAAGACATAAGAACTAGTTAGAGTTGGGGGATAGAGAGAGTGACATGGAAAGGCAGGAGGTGGTAGTTGGAGAGAGGAACATGTAAAACTGAGATTATGTTGAAGACATTGCTAATGACCCGGTCTAGGATGTGACCATAGGAATGAATGGCTGAGATAGGGCAGGGACATAATCCTTGGAGGAAAAAGGGTCAAAAATCTGAGAATCTAGAGAGTTGGAAGGATCATCTACGTTGAATAGTTACAGTGGCAGAGAGAGACGGGAGCCACATGCTTAAATAATTCAAGGGAAAATGGGTGACTACAAGATGTGTAAATGATAGCAACAAGGCGTTTTTCATACTCTAACCTGTACTGGTCATCGTTTTGTACTTTTTTTTTTTTTTTTTTTTTTGCGTTACGCGGGCCTCTCACTGCTGTGGCCTCTCCCGCTGCGGAGCACAGGCTCCAGACGCGCAGGCTCAGCGGCCATGGCTCACGGGCCCAGCCGCTCCGCGGCATGTGGGATCCTCCCGGACTGGGGCATGAACCTGTGTCCCCTGCATCGGCAGGCGGACTCTCAACCACTGTGCCACCAGGGAAGACCCTGTACATTTTTTTTTTCAACCTCTTCCCATCCTGTTCCCAACTAAGGATGCTGTGAGCTCATGGAAGGAAGGGTCCATGTTGCTGTCATTTCTGTAGCTAAGCTAGTGCTTAGCCTAGAGGTGTTAGTTACTTGATTGACAGAGCAGGACCTTCTTTCCTCAGATGGCTTCTAGAATTTCTGAAACGTATGTCTAGATGTGCTTCAGCCCTCATAGCAACTGCACTTCTAAAGACAGTGCAGCCAAGTCAACTCGTGTTACCAGTTATATTCAGTGCTCAGTCAATGCAGGTGTCCAAACCGAAGAGAGAGTTTCGTCAAATAAACATAGGTATGGACCAAAGGTTGAGCCTGAATAAAACTGGGAAGCAGTCAGCATTGTCTCTGATAATTTTCAGTCTCACTGCAAGCAAATTGCAGCACCCTGTTCCCCACTCCTGGGATCTGACCATTGTATCACTTTGTGTAATTTCTGCTAAAGCAGTGGGTTTCAAACATCAGGCAATGGCAGTAACCTGGGGGAACTGTGAAAACTATTAACTCCTGGTCTTTACCCTCATTAAAACAGAATCATTGGGATAAGGTCTAAGAATCAACATTTTCCGATGCTTCTCAGGTGCTTTTCAGTGGCTCACATTTGAGAAGCCCTGCACTAAAGTGGTGGTTGGCAAGGTTGGACCTTTTCCAGGTGTTTTTATATTTTAACAGTGACCTCTTTAATGGGAGACCATTCTCAAGTCCAAAGGAGCAGATTGCTAATGGTGGAATTTGGGGCACCTGTCAGGATCCTTAAGAAGCAGAGGGCTAGTCTGTAGCTGTCAAATTTTGCGAGTCAAGATAAAGTGCAGGAGATGCTACCACGTGCAGTCAGATTTCAATGCTGTAATGCTTCTCAACATGTGGTTCCCACAGCAGCCGCAGAAGGATCACCTAGCAACTTGTGAGAGATGCAGATTCTCAAGCCTCACTCCAGACCTGATGAATGAGAAAGCCTGGGTGTTGCTTTTCATCTGTGTTTTCACAAACCTGACAGGTGATTCTGATGCCCGCTCACATATGGGAGCCACTCTTCCAGCCTGTGAGCCCAAGGTAGTGGGTACCCCTTCCCACATGAGCAAGCTTCATGTGGGTTGAGCTCACTCACTCTCTGGATCCGATGCCTCCCTCTTTCTGGTGCTCTGAGTGGGAGAGGTGCTTTGCTCTGATGAACTGTGCCAGGGTGTGTGGCAGCAATGGCATCTGTGTGTTTGACACCACTGTGATAGGTAGTGGGACAAAGATATTTACATAGAGGACAGCTCTTCCCCTCCCCCAAACACCCTAAACTCTCCTGCATGGGTGGTCACCCCCTGTTTACTCTCAGAGCAGGTCTAGGGTAATGCCTTCTGACGTGTCTATATAGCAAACCATTTATTTTAACAAGGGGGTTGCCTTCCGAGGAGCTTCATGAACAACTCACCTCTTGGTTTGGATTTCAGTGCTAAAAGCCATAGGCTAATGCCTCCCAGGAATTGCCTGGATTATCCAATCACAGCCATCCTTTCCTTAAAGAATGTCATTAATTTAAACAGACACTTGGCTTAACAGAGAAGTAGGAGTGTCCATCTTATGCAAAGTCACATACAAATGATTTGGAATTACTTCCCTCACTGCCTCTTTCATTATTCCAGAAGATAAGGTTTCCACTGAATTATACAGGAGTCTTACATTGGCTGTTGATTATTTTTAAACTTGTTCTATTATTTAAAAGTAATAGAGATTGCAGTTTTATGTGATCTGATTTTTATTCAGATCTGAAACTCATTCACATCAAATTAAAATTCCTTTGGGCCCTTTAAAATGCCTTAAATTAAAGTTTGTGATTTAATAACTAACGGGTATAGAGGGAATGCGAACTGGCTTTCTGAATCTTCAGTGATATGGAAATTTCCAGAAGATTCACAGCCTCTCCAAATTACTGTTTCCTCTACTGAGCAGGCACAGTGGCGATGGGGGAGGATCCAGGACTGTGAGCCAGGATACTTGGGTTTCAGTCTAGGCTTTGTTGAAAGTGAGTTAGTGCAAAGAAAAGAGCTAAAGTATTTGGTCACTCGCTGTCCTTGAAGGACTTAGAAAATCAGAGGGCAAACATCGAGGGCAAAAGAGGAAAAAATAAGTGTATAAAAGGTTGGTGGTATCAAGTAGGTCACAGTGAATGCAAACTGATGCTTACTTCACACCAATGATGCCTAGTTCTAGGAGAAAGAGCTTCCTCTTTCCCTTCTCCCCTCCTTCCCTCCTCCACCTTTCCTCGCTTTATCCCTCATCTCCTTCTTTCCTTCCTCCCTCCCTCCTCCCCTCCCCTCTCTTTTATCAAGCAACCCAAATAACGAAGCAAGAGTTCATTAAACATCTCTCGGTCCTAGAGGTATGGGAAGCACTGTCCATCCTTAGACCAGAGCTAAAGGGATATCTGCCCTGGGTTCTGGGGCTTTAGACCCTTGCTACTGAAAGTGTGGTCCATGAATAAGCATCAGCAGCATCACCTGGGAGCTTGTTAGAAATGGAGACTCAAATACCACTCCAGACTTAAGGAATCAGAATCTACATCTTACCAGCTCCCCTGTTGGGTTAGGTGCACATTAATGTCTGAGAAGCATTGTTTTAGAGGTCCTCTCCTTTGGCCATGCCCCTCCCCACCAAGCAAGATTCTGAAAGGCCAAGGGGATGTGCCCACTCAGGACTTGCCCTCCTTCTAGAACACTCTCTGGGTTCCTGGATCCCTAAATTCCCTACCCAAAAGTCGTGAGTCTGCTTCCAAGGCCTACACTGGGCTGATTGCACAGCCAGTATGCATTCCCCTAGGCCTGAGATGCAGCCAGATGTGGCTGTTTGGAGGGTGGAAACAGGAAGGTCTGTGGAAGAAGCTTGGCCACTCAGCGCAGGATGGCTCTGTGGGTGGGAAATGGAGGAGGTGGCTGAATGCCAGCTCTCTGCTCCTCCGAATTCCAGTGTGGAATTCCAAGGAAGCCCAAATTCTAAATTCACACCTGGCCTTCCAAGTTGTTATGACAGTTTATTTGTCAAGATAAGAGGAAAGAAGCTGTTTCATTTAAACATTTGTTAGCTTGATATATAACTTTCCAACATTTAGACATATGGTGTGTGGGCCCCCCTTTGTACTATTGGCTCAGTTCTGCAGACGTTAGGGGCGAGCCTGCTGGTGATGGGGTGAGGGTTCATCTGAGGTTCTCCAGCACAGCACGCCCTGCTTGTCTTCTGGAGACACAAAGTTAGAGAGGCACATCTGCTTCGCTCTCTCCTGAAAGCTGCATTCCTTTGTGTGCTTGGAGACTCCTCCTAAACTTTGAGGCCTTCTATTTAGGGAATTTCCTTTAGGCTGTCCTTATAGGAGCTATTTGTCCATCCTTTAAGCAAGCCTTCCTTTGGCCTCTCCTCAAGTTCGTTCTCTCTCTCTTTTTTTCTTTTTAAATAAATACATCTTTATTTGGCATTGGGTATCCTAACATTTGTTTATTACAGTTCCTTAGAAAACAAACCAAAAAAATCAGAACCAATTAATAAAAATTAAGGCCCGGGCTTCCCTGGTGGCACAGTGTTTGAAAGTCCGCCTGCTGATGCAGGGGACACGGGTTCATGCCCCGGTCCGGGAAGATCCCACATGCCTGCCGCCGAGCGGCTGGGCCCGTGAGCCATGGCCGCTGAGCCTGCGCGTCCGGAGCCTATGCTCCGCGGCGGGAGAGGCCTCAGCGGTGAGAGGCCCGCGTACCGCAAAAAAAAAAAAAAAAAAAAAAAATTAAGGCCCAAGGGCCGCACTGACGTGGAGCCGAAGCTGTCCAGGCACCGCCCATTTGCGCGCGGGCATGCGCACACGCACTCACAGAGACCCTCGGATACAGGTAAGACGTTAATAAACTTTGGGGAGTTTACAGGGGACAGGTTCCATATTTTAACAATTTTAAGACGTCTCCCCTCCCCCCACGTAGTAAGGGTGCCTCGTACAGCCAGTAAGATAGAAAGAGTGTGGTTGGCAGATTTTTCCTCTCAGGGTGTCTCACAGAATCACCCTGCGTCCGGCAACTCACCGCCTGTTCCACTCGATGAGATTCACTCTTTTGGGGATTCAAGCTCGTAACAGAAGTAACATTTTCTCGGGCTTCCCTGGTGGCACAGTGGTTGAGAGTCCACCTGCCGATGCAGGGGACACGGGTTCGTGCCCCGGTCCGGGAGGATCCTACATGCCGCGGAGCGGCTGGGCCCGTGAGCCATGGCCGCTGAGCCTGCGCGTCCGGAGCCTGTGCTCCGCAGTGGGAGGGGCCACAGCAGTGAGAGGCCCGCGTACCGCAAAAAAAAAAAAAAAAAAAAAAAGAAGAAGAAGAAACATTTTCTCAAAAGCGCCTGCCCAATGCATGGTGTAGAGCACAGGTCCTCCAACTTAGCACTCAGCACCCTGGGTCCCACCCCCGAAATTCTTATTTGCCAACACGGAGGCCCAGTAGTCTGAATTTTTAGCAAACGCCCTGGTGATTCTGATGTTGGTGGTTGGCAGGACACACTTGGAGAAATCTTTTTTTGGGATCTTCTGATTGATGATGGTGAAGCCTGAGAAATCTTGATATGGAAAGAAGGTGGTGTCACAGTACCTACGTGGCCTTGTTCAATTTATATCCCAGTTCATGGCTGTCAATTAGCTCTATATATGCTGGTGACTCATAAGTGGCTTGGAGCTCATGAGATCCCCTGCATTCAACTTAACAAATATTTATTAGGCATCAGCTCTGTAGGGAGGAATGTAATGGGCACTGGGAACCCACCAAAGTATAAGATATGGCTCCAGTTATAAGGATCTTGATCGCGTCTTCTGTCTATTTACATAAAGTCAGGACTGTCATTAATATAATTTAGAAATATCTGTTTTGTTTCCTGGGTAGAGTCCTGTGTTGGAGAGAAAATAGGCACGAAACAGAATACAGAGGAATGATGCAATATCTATTAGTTAGGCACAATGTGTTGAATGTAACTATAGTTACAAAATAAAACATTCTAACAATTCCAAATGCAATTACAATAAATCTGTCTTAATCAAAAACCATCAATTTAAAGGCTAATAAAAAAAAGCTTAAGCCACTAAAAATGAACTTTTGAGCTCATGTGAAAGAATTTTTAAAAGACCTGTTACTAAGACGAAGTCTGTATAGCTATAATTATGTGATAATGGGAAAATATCCATTTAGGCTGTATAATCTGAATCAAGGAAGAAACCCTTTCTTAAAAAAAATTTCTCTCTAACCATTCCTCAATCTATGTTGTCTGCCAAATTCAGGGTAATCGTTTGGCCTTGGCTTTCTTTGATCTAGCTTGAGTTTGGAGTTAGAGATGTAAGCAATATCCTTTTTGTTAAATTCCATGCATAGCTTCTGAAATCTAACACCCTGCCTGACATGCCTGGACAGAGCACAAAAACCCACCTGGACACTGCTGTTGGGGTCTCTCTCACATATCTCACTGTGGAAGCTGTAAGCCTCTGAGGAAGGGTTTGCTAATTAAATGCCTTTTAGTCATAAGGTTTAATGAGACCGCTTTTAAGATATATTGGGGGAATTAATGGAATATTTTCTTTTCACAGCCTCCACTACTACACACACACACACACACACACACACACACACACACACACACACACACACACACACACAC
>NW_021703779.1:34399236-34570073 GCF_005190385.1 Monodon monoceros
CACACACACACACACACACACACACACACACACACACACACACACACCAGTCCCCAACTTCTATCTCGAAAAATCAAAGGTGAGTTTGTGATTTATTATCAAACTGGAGCTAATGATTAAAAACCCCTCCCAGGCTGAAGTCTGGGGAGGAGGGATTCTGCCTGTGTTCACTAGGAGGAGGAAGGGGATAAATTTCTCATTTACAGAAATGCACCTAAACTGTGGAAAACTTTCCACTCTTGTCTGAGAACTGCCTAACGCCTCGGTTCTCCACTCTCTGCCTCTCCTCCTGCTACTTTCCTTACCTCTATTGAACACTCAGAAGAGACCGAAGTGGCCTTACGTTGAAATTCTGGCCCCCAAAGCAGACTTCAGACACGGGCATCATCTTGCTTTTGGGACTGTGCAATACAACCACATCCGACACTCACCTCTACAGACGGCCTCTCTTTTGAACACTCTGGGCAATGCACATGTCCTATCACACCAAATTCTCTGGGATTTCAAGTGTTGGGCCCTGAAAGCAGTCCCAAGCCTGGTGTTTCTCTGCTCTTTCATTGATAGGAGATCACTGTTGCAGCAAAGCTTTCGAGCCAGGAAATCCCATTGTCAGGCCATCTGGCTGGGCACGTGAGCTTCCTGCACAATGGCCTGTGACTGATCTTCACTTTGCACCACCAGCAGCCTTTTCCAGTTCACACCTGCCAACAAGGCAGCCTAGGGGGTGGCTTGGGAAGTAGCAAAAGGCGAAAAGGCAGCAGGCTGAGCCTGCTGTCCCAGCTCTCCTCTTTTTCCCACCCCTGGTGACTTGCATTTTCTTCCAGACAGCTGCCAGTTTGGTCCTCCAGCTACCCTCAAGAATGGAAGTGTACAGCTTGGAGCAAGGGCAACTTCTCTGCATGTCAGAGGTGAGGGGAAATGAAAATGATTCTGGGACTAAGTGCCACCTCTCTGAGAAGTAACACAACCATGTGGCATGTAAGTGGAAGACGGGTGTGATTTGGGGGTGGGAGAGGGTCCAATCGAAAGTCAACAAAATCCAATTATTCCTCCCTCAACTTTACACTCTCTCTTGTTTTCCTAATCTGTGTATTATCTGCATACACACACACACACACACACACACACACACACTCTCTCTCTCTCTCTCTCTCTCTCTCTCTCTCTCTCTCTCTCTCCTGGGGCAGGAATTCTTTCCACAGTACCCCTTGTTGATGGCCATTCAGACCCTGTTTAAGTGCTTCCAATGATGGGCATCTCATTTTCTTGTGAGGTTGCTTCTTACAGCCCACTATACAAATCTCCCAGATGCCTGCTTGTAGGCAATAGGTTTAATGTCGTGAGCTCAGCCACCCCAGCCTCTCTGAGGAGCACAGGATTGGACTAAAAAGGCTTTGACCCTTAAGATGAAGTGGTAAACCTAGTTGTCCTCCAGGCCCACCACTGGCCTCGGATAGCTGTTAATTCTTCGGGAGCCTAATACTATAGCCTTCGGGTGTTTCATGTAAACAACTCTATCGTGCTTTAAATTCTGTTACAACCATATTTGCTTCTCGTTTTTGCTGAAAGTGGTGTTCTCCTGGTATTTCTTCGGGTCCAAGTGGCCCAGGTGGAAAATCTTGAAGAAACTGAATAAGAGGTGCATTTTCAAATGAAATGAAGGCAGATGGAAGCTGGAGTCATACAAAGGCCATTCGAGTTGGATTTTCCTAGAGAGACTTCAAGACTATAATACCGATTTGCCATGTTTTATGTTTAATTTTCCTCAGGCATTTGTTTTGCTCCACTCGCCTCTAGGCTATCTCAGCTGTTTTTCACTGATGGTTCTGAGGACATTTCTGCTGCAAGAATTTGTCAGCTAGAACTCTTTCCAAGTGTCAAAAAACCCAACTCCAACTGTCTTAAGGGAAAATTCAAGAAAGTACTGGTTTACCTAATGGAGAAGTTCAGCGTGGAGGCTGGCTTTAGGTAAAGCTTGATTCAGAGGCTCCAGTGCTGTCACCAAGATGCATTTCTCTCCATCCGGAGACTCGGCCTCCCTCTTCTCCATCCATTGGCTTGCTTCTCAGATTTCACAAGGTAGCAGGGCACTGGCAGTGGCTTCCCATTATTTTCTCAGTTCCAAATCTTGCTAGTCCAATCAGAGGGACGCTTGAGACTTTGATAGGAGCTCCCAGCAAGTGACTCCCTCTCTCTTTCTCTTTTCTACACCCTGATGTGAGAGGCTGAGCCCACCCAGACCATTTGGACTTAGGCTTGACGGAGGGATCTATGTCCAAGCATATCTGGGTCTTTGCTGGAAGAGGGGATAACAGATACTGGGAGGCAGATTGAACATGTCTGTAGCAGGGGCAGCTATCAGTTTTCTTCTGGGGTGATTCTGCCCCCTCAGCGTGACTCATATATACATATACATAGGAAACAGCTAGCACCGGCAGCTGCAGCTTCAAACACAAGAAGGATACATCAGGAGCTTTCTTGGAATAAAATACCAAGGAGAGTTTTGAAATCAGTGCCAGTACAAGGAGGGTGATAGAGGAAATTCCACTCTGGGTGGTGGGAGAGGAGGAAAATGAGGAGAATCAGAGGACACAGTGTGAAAGTGGTTTGGCCACAGTATCCTCCAAAACTATATAATAATAATAATAACAATAAGATTAACAGGAATACTTTGCAATAATGCACATTGAGCATAATGCTGGATGATAGCCAGGTACTTTACATGTATTAACTCATTTCATCAGCATAACAACCCTGTGAAGTCAGAACAATTATTGTCATCATCGTCCCCATTTTACTGATGAGGAAATCAAAGCCCAGAGAAGTTAAGCAACATGCCCAAGATTGCAGAGCTAGTAAGTGGCACGACTAGGATTCCAACTCTGATAGCTCTTAACACCCACATTATAGTGCCCCCAATGAAGACACAGAAATAGCAATATCCTGGTGGCTCCAGGGACAGGAATATGGCTGAAGGAGTGGCTGAGCCATTCTCTAGAGCTGGCAGCCCAGCGGACTTAGGACAGAAGAACGAAAGAAGGAAACTTCATTTCTTCACAACAGGGGTAAAAAGAAGGTGATTACACCCCATACAACACAGTAAAGTATCAAGGTTGCTGTATAATAGGTGAAGTGTCAGGGAGTGCAGGGAGTGGATTAGCTCTCAGTGTTTTGCCAGGCTAACCACTAACTTACAGTGTGACTGTGGGCAAGTCAGTTAACCTCTCTGTTCCTCAGTTCCCTCTTCTGTGAAATAAGGACGACTGTGCCTTGCCTCCCTTGTATCATTATGGAGATGAGACAAGTTAATGTGAGATGAAACACTTTGTATAGAGAACTCCCATTCATAATTATGCTTTCTATAGGCACTTAAAAGCTTACTTGCAATAATTTATGGCATTGTCATTGAGGTACTTTTATTAAAGAAAAAGCTGTTTTTCTAAAGAGTATTATACAGCATCTTCTAGACATAACTTACATTTTAAAAATTACATATTCAATGTAGGTAATTTAAAAAACAAAAATGAATGTAAAAAGAAGAAAATAATAAAATTGCCCGGAAAAATCTACTCAACATTTTGGTTAATATTTTTTTCAGTTCATTTTCTGTGCCTATCTATGCTTTTTTTTTAAACCTAATAATGTTTCAGTTTAATATTTTATCTTACATACATACACTGCCTTTACTCTTTTACAACCCACTTTTTTCCATTTAATTTATTAAGAATATATTTACTTATCATAAATCTTGTACAACAGTGACTTCTAAATGTTTTGACCATGATCCATAGTAAAAAATACATTTACCTTGCTACTCAGTAAACACACACAGACATGCACACACTCGTACATATAATTGCCTGATACTTGCCATTAGTGTATATGGTGTACTTTGATATTTTCTATTCCATATTAAAATGAAATAGTATAGAATAGATAGAATACACTATTTCATGATTTTCTAATAGATTATATGACCCACATATAGATAATAATTTGTAGTTTGAAAAATACTAGGATTTGTGGAGATATACCATAATTATTTAACAGATCTCCCATTGTTGAACTTTTATATTTTTTCTAATAACTTGCCATTCATTCTTTTGTTCATTAAATTGTTCAGGAAATATGTATGGAGTGCCTACTATGCACCAGGCACTGTTCTAGGTGCTGGGAACACAGTGGCGAACTAGACAGATGAGGTCCCCATGTTACTGCACTTACAATCTATGGGGGCCAGGGAAACAGGCAATACACATATCTACAGACCAGAAAACACCAAGATAATGTGATGGGGAGTGACGGAGTAGGAGGTATTTTAGGTGATGGTCAGGAAAGTCCTCTCAGAGTGGTGGCATTTAAGCTGGTATTTCAGTACCAAGAAGATATTGTTGAACTGCATCTTGAGAAGATCTGGGGTAAGAGAATCTAGGCTGGGAGGACAGCTAGCAGAAAGAGCCTAAGGTGGTCAAGAGCCTGGCATGTTTCAGAGTCAGGGGGACGGCCAGTGTAACCCCAGAAAAGTGAGCGAGGTGGAAGAGGGAGGGTGACAGATGATGAGGTTGGCAGGGGTCTGATCATCCAGGACCTTCTATTGCAAATATGCTCCATCTTTGTTTACATCACAGGTATGTCTTGAGGGAAAAGCTTGAGAAGCATCTTGACTAGCAACAGCTGTGAGCAGGGAACATTGGGTGGTAGGGAGACTGAGAGAGTGACATGTTTTTCTGAAGGAAGGCTTCTGTGCTAAAGAAGATCCAAGTTCTGTTGGAGGAGCATGGCCCTGGCACAGCACCTTGTTCTGTCCCAAGTAGATCTTTTATGGGGGATTTTAATCTCCCAGAAAAGAGGATCTTTGTCTAATTCACTTCCATGTCCTCAGCACCTAGCACAATGCTTGACCCGTAGCCGGTGTTCAATAAATGTCTGTGAGGCAAACAAGTGAATAAATGGACATCTCTCACCCCCAGGCCCATCAGCAAAGGACAGAGGTAATTCATGACAAATTTACATTTTCTCAAGTGTGACCCGCTAGCCTCATGCTAACAGAGGAGAAAGGCCCTCCATGTAGTGAAGGGAGAGTATTTCTTTAGCTCCTCTCTGGTGAAGTCACAGCTAATCTCTCAGAAGACATTATTTATTTTACTTGGCCTTTTTTTTTTTTTTTAAATGAAATGGCATGACGACTCACCAGCTGCTTTTTGCAATGAAAAAAGATAACACATTGCAACTGCCAGAAACAGATGTTGAAGAGGCCTAGAGAATCTGATTTTCCCACATCAGGGACCCTGTTGTGTATTGAAATAAATTGACAAGGTTATTGGAAGCTAGACTGTTGGTTTCTTTGAGGTCGCTGACTCATTGTGTTGAAGAAGGGGTGGTGGGAAACTCCAGCAAAACGGACGGGCACTGGAGGAGCTGCCAAAGGCAGCCCTTTGTCTGCCAGGGGCTCCTGCTGCTTTGGTGCTGACTGGCTCCATATAACACAGCCTTCTCCTGCCCTGCTTGCTCATCACCATCATCAATCCATGCCCTGAGTAAACATGGATGAAGCAAACAGAGACATTTTATTCTGGTGGTTAATGAAGGCCTCCCTTAACTGTCTTCCAATTTCAGAGTAAATGGCCTAGACCCCATTCTTTGGAATACAGAAACCATTCCAGGAATCAGTGCAGGGCAGAATATGATGAGTATAGGGGGAGATCTCTGAGAGGTCAACATAATACCTCCCTAAGGAATTTGAAGCAGACCACCCTAAGGGTGGTCACTGGGTTAGAAAACTGCTTTGGTCCTCATTGAAATAATTTTCCTCCTGGAAAATAAAAAGGCAGCCTGTCTATGTGGGGAGGCTTTCCGTCTCTTTTAGCAAAATTTTCCTCTATCATTTTTTGAGCTCTCTTTTTTTTATTGAAGTATAGTTGATTTACAATGTTGTATTAGTTTCAGGTGTACAGCAAAGTGATTTAGTTTTATATATATATATATATGTATAGATATATATGTTCTTTTTCAGATTCTTTTCCCTTATAGGATATTACAAAATATTGAGTATACTTCCCTGTGCTATGCAGTAGGTCCTTGTTGTTTATTAATTTTATATATATCAGTGTGTATATGTTAATACCCTCCTCTTAATTTATCCCTCCCCCACCTTCCCCTTTGGTAACCATAAGTTTATTTTCTATGTCTGGGTCTATTTCTGTTTTGTAAATAAGTTCATTTGTATCTTTTCAGATTCCACATATAAGTGACATCATGTGATATTTGCCTTTCTCTGTCTGGCTTGCTTCGCTTACTATGATAATCTCTAGGTCCACCCATGTTGCTGCAAATGGCAATGTTTCATTCTTTTTTGTGACTGAGTAATAGTCCATTGTGTATATACCCCACATCATTTTAATCTATTCATCTGTCGATGGACATTTAGGTTGCTTCCATTGTCTTGGCTACTGAGCTCTTTGTTGAAGCATAGTATTCATACAGGAAATGCACAAATCCTAAGTGTACAACTTGATGGATTTGTATAAAGTCAACACACTGATGAAACCAGCACCCAGATCATGAAACAGAACATGACCAGCACTCTAGAAGACCCCCCTCCTGCCCTCTTCCAGGCATCTCCCCCACCAAAGGTAACCACTGCTTTGTCTTTAAACACAGTAGATCCATTCTGTCTGTTTTAAAACATAATGTAAATGGAATCTTGTAGTATACACTCTTTCGTGTCTGGCTTCTTTGGCTCAACATCATGTTTGTGAAATTCATCCATACTTTTATATATAGGCATAGTTCAATTATTCCCACTGACATATAGTCATCCATTGTGTGCATCTACCATAGTTTATTTTTCCTTTCTACTTTTGATGGGCATTTAGGGAGTTTGCACTTTTTTACTATTACAGCCAGTGCTGCTTTAAATGCACCCATTTCTGTTGGGTATATTCCTAGGAGCGGAATTGCTGATTTGCTTATACCCCACTTTAGTAGATGCTGCCGAACAGTTCTCCAAGGTGGTTGCACCAATTTCCACTCCTATTAGCAGTGCAGGAGAGCTCTGGCCTCTGTCATTTTGCTATCATCCCTCCCTTCCCCCCTACCTTGAGTAACTTCCAGCTGCTGCCACTGTGAGTATCTGAAAGTGTGGTTTGACAGGACTTCACTTGAAAAAGGCTGTGCTCTGGAGCAGTTTTGCCTACTCTGTCTTAAGTGGATACTTCCTGTAGCCACTGCAGTGCATACTGCTCAGCATCTGCTCAAGTATGAAATTAACTTTACATAATGCTGGCTGGGATTGGAGGGGGGTGAAACTAGAGGAAACCATTCTGGCTATTGAGATTTGTTTTTCAGGATTATAGTTTCAAAGTGTCCCTGATTCCCCAGATATTAAAGCTTATAGAAGGAATGAATGAAAGCTAAACTTACTTTCTGAAAAGGAAGATAAGCAAGTATTAAGGAGAGTTATGAAAATCAGTCTGAATTGTAATTGGAGTTGGACTGCATGGGTTCAGATTCTGGCTCCATCACTTGCTGTATGACATTAAGCAAATTACTTAACACGTCTGTGTCTCAGTTGCCTTGGCTGCCAAGAGAAGGTATTAGCAACATCTACCTCATAGGGGTAGATTTGTGAGGGCTGAATCTGGGACTACATGTGAAGCACTTAGAAGAACTCCTGGCATGTGGTATGTGCCATGTGAGTGTTAGCTGTATTACTACCTATCTTAAGTCTTGAACCCTAGAAGCAGTGCCTGAGAAGAAGATTCTTGTTTAAGTGCAAATGAGGGAGTATACTCTGGAGAAAGGAAGGTCAAGAAGCAGGACAGGACAGGGGAAGGACCTAAGCAAGGATGTGGTACACCATAGGATACACTAAAGCTGGAGTCCAGCTTTAGTGTATCCTATGGTGGCTCTTGGAGCATAAATGGCACCAGAGTTGCCCCACCTTGAAACAAGGGGTTTGGCTTTTTATACCCCCATTGCGGTCTGTCATTGGCTGTGGGCTGCAGGGGGTGGAGAACTCTTGGACTGGGGACTCTGCTCCTGTTAGCTGAGGCCAATCCTCCAGAAAAGGGGACAGCTGTGGGCTCTTAGCAGCCAACAGCTCACAGCAGCTGAGGGCTGGGTGCACCTGCCAAAAAGCGGATCTCAGTGGGGACACCAAGACAGTCTGTTGTTCCTCACCAGGCTTTTATCTGTAGTCAAGACAGAACAGCCACAAGACCAGTGAGTCTAAAGAAAGTCTTTCAGAGGTAAGGCAGGTTAGCTTCCTGGACATTCTTTGTCAGGAACAAGATGTCCACGGGCACCCCAAACTCTAGTAGTCTGTGCCCTCATGAGTGATGAGCATGTGAGTGTACGCACTGCCACACGAGTAGCTGCCTTGGTACAGGCTTAAAGCATTAAGGCTTCCCTTGTAATCCTGGCCCTTCCACTCAGCTGGTCCCTCCCTTAGCCCTCCCTCTCAGGACACTCACCTTTCCAGGCCACCACTTTGAGTTTTTCTCTGCCTTCTGGCCCTCTCTGTCCCTGTGGGAGAAATGAAAAGAAATATACAGAGGGCATCATCTATTTGAGACCCGCTGGATCTGTGGTGCTTCGTAGTGAAATGTCGTCATACCAACAGCTCATGACTTAATCAGCATTTAGATAATCCGCCCTTCTCTGTGGGAGATGGAAGCAAATGACCTGTGCCAGGTGTGTGTTTGGTTTCTAGAAAGTGGCTCTGTCGGCCATGGTTCTCTCAGGAGTCACATTTCCACTCACACAGGACAAAGCAACATCAAAGCAAGATGAGTCACCGTGTGGACAAATGGGAAGCCGCTTACTTTCCTGACTCTGCACCCAGGGAATGTAGGAGTAGCCTGTGAACACCCTGGTGCTGATGGGCGTGGGGTTTAAAGTACATGAGAGCCAGTCTCACGCTAACATATGCGTTTCTTCATTTCAATCAAACAGACTGGGAGAGTTGCACCTTGCCTGCCTGGGAAGTAAAATCTAGGAAAGGAAGACAGAAGGTACAGCAGCACTAAACTGAAATCTGCAACATACACCATTTCTAAGCACTGGTTTGTTAGATAGTAAGTAGCTCCTTCCTTCCTTCAACTGGTATTTAGCGAGTATCCTCTATGTGCCAGTTTCTGTGCTCCATGATGCATCTATCAAGGAAATCAGCCATACATACACACACAAAATCTGTAATTGTGATGAGTGTTAAAAAGCCAAACCCAGCCAAAATTGGGAGCTCTAGCACATCGTTCACTACTACCAGGAGCAGAGTTGGGAAGTTTTTCTAGCATAGGGACAGCTGCTTCTGACACACACGAAGCCCATGGGCCAAATGGAAGGCCAAACCTGGAAAGAAAATTAGATTTTGCATTCTAATGCTTTGGATGTAAGGAATGACCACACAAATGCCTGCCAGTTCATTTATACATTCATGTGACATATATCTGAACACCTCCAGGATATACCAGCTAGACTCATTTCTGATTCCTCAAGATTATTTTCATAATCTATGTAGTGGCATCATTCCTCTCTTCTATCCTTCTGGGGACTGCTCTGCTCAGATACACCAGAAGACCAGCTGGGTAGGTGAGAAGTTAAAAGGAAAGCCTGATGGAAACCTGAAATGATTCCGTCAAGAAAAATTGCTACTTGTGGTTCCTAAACCTTTCCCCCAGGGACGTTTTAAAGCAGGTAGTGAATTTTCATGTGCTAAGCAGGAGGTTTTGTTTACGCCTCTACCCCTGAGGAACAACAGGAGCGCTCGCCAATGTTCCGTGTGATTGTTGGTCACTACGTGACTCAGTGGTCAAAACAAAACCCGTGGGACCTAACTCCTGAGGCCTGTGCTTCCCCATCAGCTGTAACTTCCTCATTACTTTTTATGGCTGGTGAATTTGGCTCTTTAGAATGGCATCCAGTGAAGCTAGTGCAGCCATGGGTTCAGCATTAGAATTAAATGGAGATAATGCAGGTGAGATAGGCAGTGCGATATACTGGCATACCAGCAGGAAGAGCAGCAAGAGCAATAGTAGGAGTAGGAGTAGGAGGGGACTTCCCTGGCGGTCCAGTGGGGGGCACGGGTTCGACCCCTGGTCGGGGAACGAAGATCCTGCATGCTGCGCGGCCAAAAAACCAAAAAGCAGTAGGAGCAGTAACCGTTTATTGTATGTGTCAAGCACTGTATTTAGCGCTTGTCTGGATTATCTCATTTAATTCTCTCAACAGTCCGAGGAGGTGGGTTCTGGCTTTATTCTCCAGTAAAGGTCAGTTAAGTTGCCCAGGGTCACAGCCATTTAAGTGGCAGACCCAGAGCTGGAAGCAAGGTCTGTCTAGCTGCAAAACCCATTCTCTTAATTATTTCAGTTGATCGTCTCTCAAGAAAGTGAGCTTTGGCATAAAAGAAAAATAAAACTGCCAGTTAAAGCTCTACAACTGTGGTGAGGCTATTTAAACACTTTGTCCTTTGATTTTCTTCTTTGGAAAATGCACACAGCCCAGAGGGGTTGTGAGGATTAAGTGGATTAATTAATTTAAATTCTGGCACACAGTAGGCAGACAGTTCCCTTTCACTCTGTGAAAGCCATTTGGATTCCACTGCAAGATGGAAATCAGGGAAGTGTTAGCTCATATTAAAGCTTTCCAGAGGGCTGAAAGTAACACTGCCCGAGTTTTCCCAGCTCAGTAAGGAGGCTAGAGAATATCGTAGCCCTCAGCTGAGTGCCTGCCTCTGAGTAAGCCCTGACCCCTGATCCTTCACGGGAAATGGTGGTGGGTGACTATTTCCATTAAATGGAGTAATTGATGTGAAAATAAGCTCATATATTGCTATTTGAGGATTTAGACTGTAGTCATGTGATACTGTAGTTACTTTGAGAGAAGAGAGCGAAAAAATGAAAACTATCAGCCAGTGAAAATGTTCACTTTTGATAAAAGAGCTCCTGGCGGTTTGAGATACTCCTTCCCTGATAGATTGTTGAAGCTGCCAGAAAGCGAGCCCAGTGACCTCTCATCCCACCCCCGACCCCATCCGCAGTGGCACTCCCTAACTTGCCTTCCTGCCAGCTTGCCAAGCCAGGGCACAGCCAAATCCCAACAAACCTGCAGAGAGCTTCCTGCAACAGAGGCCACTTGGGGAGTGCTTGGTCAAGGCCTGGGTTTCAGTCATGGCTCTGCCTCAGGATCGGTGAAACTCCCATCAGTCTCACTGACTGTATTTAGCCTTTTCAAAGAACCAGCTTTGGCTTTGTAGAATTTCTCTATTTATGTAAATGTTTCTTGTGCTTGTCTTTATTCTTTCCTTCCTTCTACTTTCTTTGAGTTTAATTTGTTGTGTTTTCCCTTAGTTCTTGAGATGACTACTGAGATCACTGACTTTCAGTCTTAATTTCTAAGTTATGAAATTGAGGGTATAAATGTCCCTGTAAGCATGGCTTTAGCTGCATCCCACAAGTTTTGCTATGCTATATTTTCATTACCACTCAGTTCAAAGTATTTTCTAAGTTTTACTGTGATTTCTTCTTTTACCTAAAGGTTATTTAGAAGCATAATATTTAATTTCCAAATATTTGATGATTTTTTAGTTATGCCTATTTTAAAATTAATTTCTAGCTTAATTTACTGTGGTTAGGGAACATATTATAAGTGATTTCAATTGCTCAAAATTTGTGTTGATGTGTTCTATGGCCCAGCATGTTTAATTTTGATAAATATTTCATGCACACTTGAGATGTCTGTGTCTGTGTGTGTGTGTGTGAGAGAGAGAGAGAGGTGGGGGGGGACTTTATTTGTGTGGTTCAGATCTTCCATATTGTTCCTGATTTTTTTTTACATCTTTATTGGAGTATAATTGCTTTACAATGGTGTGTTAGTTTCTGCTTTATAACAAAGTGAATCAGTTATACATATACATAGGTTCCCATATCTCTTTTGCCTATTTTTTCTCTAGCAGTTGTGGAGGGAAATAACTACCAAGACAGAAATTATAAAAATGATCCAAGTCTCAGAATGAAGCACACATACTTACATTTTTCATTCCTTAGAATTATTTTAGATAAATCCCTGCTTGCCAGAAAGATGTTTATTTGGGAAAGGTTGGGCCAAAGTCTTGGTGATAGTCTTGGGTTTTCAAGAATAAGGGAGTTACATTAAAATTTCCTGTGATTGTGCATTTGTCTGTTTCCTCTTTATTTCAGTCCATTCTTGCTTTGTATTTTGAGGCTATGTTATTATTCACATATAGGCTTCTTCTATCTTCCTAGTAGACTGACCCTTTTTATCAAATGTTCTTCTTTATCTCTTATAATGCTTCTTGCCTTTAAGTCTACTTTGTTTGCTATTATTATAGCTACACCAGCTTTCTTTTGGTTGATGTTTGTATGCTATAACTTTCTTCGTCCTTTTACTTTCAACCTTGTTGTATCTTTCTATAGAAAGGAAGGGCATTGTGCCAAATGCCTCAGAGAATGTTGGGCTCACTTCAGGAGGTTTCCTGTCTCTCTGAAATCTTGGCCCCTCAAGTTCTGGCCTCCTGGGTAGCCCTGAACTCCAAGTTTTTTTCTCCCCATGCTGTGAGACTTCCAAAAGCCCCCTTTGGCTTCCCAGTCTCTTAGTTGTCACGTTATACTTGGCTTCTTAGACTCTTGGCCCCAAGTTTCTTATGAATCAGCAGATACTTCAGTGGGGAAATTGGGTACAGATACCAGATTCAGATTCCCCTCAATGCATTTCTCTCCGGGATCCTGGTTGCTGTAGACTGAATGTCTGTGTCCCCCCCGCACCCAACTCATATGTTCAAATCCTAACCCCTAATGTGATGGCATTAGGAGGTGGGTCCTTTGAGAGATGATTGTGTCCTGAGGGCGGAGCCTTCATGTGTGGGGTTAGTGCCCACATAAAAGAGATCCCACAGAGCTCCCTTGCCCCTTCCATCATGTGAAGACACAGCAAGAAGACGGCCATCTGTAAAAAAAAAAAAAAAGAAGATGGCCATCTGTGAACTAAAGAGTAAATCCTTGGCAGACATTGAATCTGCCAGTGCCTTGATCTTGGACTTGACCTCCTCTAGAGCTATGAGACTTAAATGTTTGTTATTCAAACCACCTGCCACTATTTTTACTCTAGTAGCCTGCGAGGACTGAGACTCCGGCCTTTCAAGTCCTTGCTGCTTTGGAAACTCTCTGAGGCCTTCACCCATGTTCTTTGTATTTTTGACCCACTCTTCTAGTTGTTCTCATGAAAGGGCTAGTCTGCCAAAAAATACTCCAGCCTTGTTGGAAGTAGATGCCTGGGTGAACGTTTTGGATGGTCCTTTGACCTAGATAAGCCTTAGTGTCCACATTAGTAAAATAGAGGCATATGGGACATACCTCAAGGGGTTGTTTTGTGGCTTAGATATATGTTAAATATACTTTGTAAGCCTAAAAGCTATTTGAACACAAGCTGCTATTATTAAGTCTTTACATGATTGAGGTTCCTGACGAAAAAATGGTGGTGGGTGTCCATACAGGGCAGTTTGTTGACATGGCCAGGTCTACCTGGGGGTATGAACAGAAGTGACTTCTGCTGGGAGCTTTGGTTGTTATGACTGTTGAGTTTATCATTCTTTAGTGTAACAAGTCACCTCATCGTGGTGGTTGGAAGTCCCAGAACACTATTCCAAACACTTTCTCTGAGGGCTGACTTGAAAATCCAAGGCCGTCATTAAGGCCCTGGGGCCACCCTTTCCCAAGTACACAGCTTTTTGGCAAGCAGGAATTTATCTAAAAGAATTCAAAAGAATGGAAAATACAAGTATATGTATTTCGTTCTGAGATCTGGGCCACTGTGACAATTTCTACTCTGTTAGTTACAATCTTAGGGTTTATCCCTGACTTCTTGCCCTGAGCAAGTCTTGTTCAGCTCAGGTGAAACAAGAGAGCTGCACAACTTGTTGGTCTATTTAGAGTAAACATTTGCATCAGCTTTAATTCTTTCTCTTACTATCCTGACAGTTCTACACTTACCTACAAGTTGCAGAACTCTCTGGCTTTTTCTCCCTGTGCAAGGTCAACACCATCCTTGCAACACAAAGATGCATTTGTCCATCCCTTGATTGGTCTTTTTGAGAAGACCACTTCTTCCCTGCTGAGTGGTGAATAGGACGTGCTTCTAGTCCATTCTGCCTGTCTTTTGAAAAATTACCTTTTTATGCCCATTATCATGTCCACCATCCTAGGAGTCCCAGAATCCTGATGTCGTTTTGTCTATAGGAAACCCACTGTGACTTGAATCTGCCATTAAGGTCTGCACAATGCAGTCACTGATCAAGCCTCAAATACACTTGACCTACAAATGTTAGTTCAGAGGGGTATCAATGTGATTTAGGGTCACCCATTAAAACCTGAGCTCCAACCAGCCTTTTGAATTGGCTAACAAGCTCCTTGACTGCCCTGATGGCATAGACCACAAGACACTACAGAGGTGAGTGAGAGGGAAAATTCTAGATGCTAAGGTCATGGTTCTCATTTGGAGGGTGTGGAGGTGGGGAAAACACTTTCCAAATGCAAATGGCAGGCTATACCTTAGGCCTACTGAATCAGAACCCAGAGCAGAGGCACTTCTTCCCTTCTCCTTCTCCTTTTCCTATCCAAAAAAGCCTTGGAGCCAAAGAACAGAGTGGGTTGAGGGCACTGGCATCTGTGGGTGGTAAGTTTGGCACCATTTTGATTGTGCCAAGATTCAACAGATGTCAAGAGTGAAATTATTGGACAAGAAAATCCCTGGGTACAAGAGACCTGGTTCAGCTATACTGTTTATTCACTCTGTTTCTGAAAGTAATTGACTTACTCTCTTAAACAATAATTTCTTAAATAGGAAATGTGCTAATGAGAATAGGTGCTTGACAAATGTTTAGTGCTTACCTAAATGTCCATTGACAGATGAATGGATAAAAAAGATGTGGTACATATATACAATGGAATATTACTCAGCCATAAAAAGGAACGAAATTGGGTCATTTGTAGAGACGTGGATGGACGTAGAGACTGTCATACAGAGTGAAGTAAGTCAGAAAGGGAAAAACAAATATCGTATATTAATGCATATATGTGGAATCTAGAAAAATGGTACAGATGAACCAGTTTGCAAGGCAGAAATAGAGACATAGACGTAGAGAACAAATGTATGGACACCAAGGGGGGAAGGGGGGGGGGTGGGATGAATTGGGAGATTGGGATTGACATATATATACTAATATGTATAAAATAGATAACTAATGAGAACCTGCTGTATAGCACAGGGAACTCTACTTAATGCTCTGTGGTGACCTAAATGGGAAGGAAATTCAAAAAAGAGGGGATATATGTATGCATAAAGCTGATTCACTTTGCTGTACAGCAAAAACTAACACAACATTGTAAAGCAACTGTATCCCAATTAAAAAAAAATAAGTTTAGTGCTTGACTGGTTGGTTCTTGTTGATGCTATTCATGCTATCAATGAAATGATGAAGAATTAGGTGTTATTATCTGCAGTGCCTTTGGAGATTCCAGATGAAAACTGGCTGGCTGGTTTAAGGTTGATTTATACTGAATACTTCCTCATTATGCTAACCACAAATCTCATGACCAGGTTGGTTTCCCCTTTCCCCATTCTCAAAGTTTTAGGAATGTACGTTTACAAGTTTTTAACTCTCTTGAAAAGAAGTTTGGCAATATGTATAAATGGGATCAATTAGAATTTTATATAGCTAGCTAAAGAAATTGACAAACTCCTAAACTTTTTTCTGTATCTGGGACAGTTGTCGACACTAAAATGTTATTTGGATGAAGTCAAGGGTCCTTTTTGTTCACTATTGAATTCTCAAGACCAAGCACAATGCCTGGCACACAGAAGATACTCAATAAATATTTGTTAAATAAATGAATGAATAATTAACTGCTACCTACATGTCTCTGGATAAGTCATTAATTTGTCTCACCCTCAATTTTCTCTTCTAAAATATGGGACTAATAATACTTAATCCTTGGGGTATTTGAAAAGAAATAGCAGTAGTGGCTGCTATGATTTGCGTCCTGGATCCTTTTTTTTTTTTTAATAAATTATTTTATTTTATTTTATTTTATTTTTGGTTGCGTTGGGTCTTCGTTGCTGCACGCGGGCTTTTCTCTGGTTGCAGCGAGCGGGGGCTGCTCTTTGTTGTGGTGCGCAGGCTTCTCATTGCGGTGGCTTCTCTTGTTGGGAGCACAGGCTCTAGGTGCGGGGGCTTCAGTAGTTGTGGCACTTGGGCTCAGTAGTTGTGGCACACAGGCTCAGTAGTTGTGGCTCACGGGCTCTAGAGCGCAGGCTCAGTAGTTGTGGTGTATAGGCTTAGTTGCTCCGCGGCATGTGGGATCTTCCCGGATCAGGGCTTGAACCCGTGTCCCCTGCATTGGCAGGTGGATTCTTAACCACTGCGCCATGAGGGAAGCCCTCCGGGATCCCTTTTAAATCATGAAGCACTCATTCCCCCAGCTGTTGGGAGTTTGACAGCTGACAGCCCTCAGCTGAGTCCCACTTTGTGATTTGTCTCAACTGCAGAGAGCCACCTAGCCCAAGGTAATGCTCCATTCCTAGGGCATCCCACACCCAGTGCCTATCTGGCATAGTATATGAAGGCTCAGCCCCCTTCCTCCAGCTCAGGATAACTCTGATGAGCCATTTTAGCTCTAGAGCTCACTCTGAGATCAGCTGAGGCCTTCAATGGAACTGCATTGTAGTCCAACTTCTTCGTCTGCCCAGTCCTGCTTCTTGCCCCTCCCTTCTCCAGGTGTTGATACCAAGAGCAAGCCCTAATAAATCTCCCGCACGCTAATTTCTGTCTCAGTGTCCGCTTCCAGAGTATCCAACCAGAAATGGAACATAGTATATTCTAAATAAAACACTTACTGGGTCTGGCAGTCAAAGAGAGGCAAGGATCCACTAGAATTACATGGCTGTTTCTCCCAGCCCAAGATGTGGGCTCTTTCATGAGTTCTGACAGTCTTAATAAAATTGTTTTCTGTTAAATCCTCATGGATGAAGGTCAAGGAAGGAGTTGCAGTATTGGCCTACATCTGTTCCAATCAGACCTATATCTGTTCCAATCAGTACAGTGTTATAGGTAAGCAGATGGACTTTGGAATCAGACAGCCCGGAGTTCAGATACCAACTTTGCCATTCACCAGTTATATAACTTTTGTCAATTCGTCTTTCATACCCTCGGTTTCTTCATCTACAAAATGAAGATTATAAGAATACTTACCTTCTAGGGTTGTTATGAGAAGTAAATGAGATAAAGTAGGTATTGCTCATAGCATAGGGCTAATTAGTGCTTAATCAAGAGTTGTTATTATGCTGTGATCAGTGGAGATTTATAACATGATCAAGGCTAGGAAACGACTTTACAGATATAGGGAGCTGGGCTCTGATCATGTGGGCAACTGTCAACACCTCTGTGGTAGATACAGAGATGTAAGGCCCAGATCCCACTCCAAGGAAGGACTCTGTACTCTAGCTGTCACCTTGGTCAGGGTTTGCCTCAGCTGCAGGAACACACCCTTGCCTTTATAATGAGGGAGCCAAAGGAGGGGAATAAAGTCCTTACTGTTTCAGTGCAACACAGGACCCCTCCCAAGCTCCCCAGGAGAGGGGAGATTAACAGAGATTTTGTCCAGCCTGCAATGCATTTCAGCTTCTCCCTCTGCCCCATCCTGCTTCTTCCCCCTCCTTTCCATAGCCGTGGATCCCTCATAAATAGCCTTCGCCCCAAACTCCATCTCAGGGTCTGCTTCAAAGAATCCAGCCTATGACAAAGACTGAAAGCACAATGAAAGGGTACCTCTTCAGGCTCCACTCCCCCATAACAGCCCCACCACTCCCTTTGTTCATCCTTTTATCTTTCAATCTTATCCCTTTGTCTGTGTTTTGTACTCTCCATATTCAGAGCATTTCGTTTTAATGGCCTGTTGTACACAGCTTGTCCACGAGCTGTCAGGTCGTGGCAGAAGCCTATTT
Organism: Monodon monoceros; assembly: GCF_005190385.1. Taxonomy (NCBI): domain Eukaryota; kingdom Metazoa; phylum Chordata; class Mammalia; order Artiodactyla; family Monodontidae; genus Monodon; species Monodon monoceros. Next base: position 34,417,252 of record NW_021703779.1, read on the forward strand.
AGACAAGTTGTCAGGTTGAACGGGAGAAGAAAAAACCCCTAAATCAGTGTGTTTTCGCATGCAATCACACGTGGGCTAATTTATCTGCAGCCAGTTTGGCATAAGGGTCCTCAGACAAGGGGGCTGCGAGTTGGCCGATTAACAGAGCGATTTTTATTGGGAGAAGGACAACACAATTGTTTTATGGTAATTGTCACCATTTGAACCTGTGCACACGCTCATGGGGAAGATTAAAGAAAGGCTCTGTACGGATGATGAAGCAGCTTGAAACGTGCACAGGCTAGAGGGCTAGAGCTATTTAGAATATTAACATTCTCTACCTTGTAAAAAGCCCCCGGGAGGTGAAAGATTGGCTAACTTTTTAAATAGTCCTTGTGCCTTATCTGTGGGACTGGATGCAAGTACGTTCTGTTTCTAGAGTTGGGAAAACAGCAAGGTAGATTACTAGGGTGACTTGCTTAGAGATAACAGCCAAGTCCATTTCAAGGCTAAGAACAGAGCCAGTGTTTCTGAAGGTGGTGAACTAGGCCATTAAACACCCTCCCTTACACTTTGCAAAAACCAAAACAAAAAGCAACACACACACACACACACACACACACACACACACATGCACACACACACACACACACACACGCACACACACATACACACACAGGTTTTAAACTTGAAACGTGCCACAAAGTACAAAACACTTCCCATGTGAATTGCAAACTCCAGCACAGACTTTAGTATCTTCTTCTTTGATATTTGATAATTCTCTTTGCAGCTTTGTCCATTCCCACTGTCGTATCTGAGTTTAGGACAAGGACAGAGCAAGATAAGTCTGTCACCGCAAGGCAAAACAGACAAGCAGAGAGCTGTAAAAATGGTTTGCTGACTGGAAATGGCTGTTTTAAGGGTTTGCGGTATATGACTAACTTAAAACAATCTTGCTTACATTGTTAAGAACAAATTCTTTGGGGTCTGCGGCTGTATCTGTGGCTAGAATTAGAAATACACTGTAATGGGGGCTATGACTTTTGGAGATCTCCCCACTTCTACGACTTTCTCTGCTTTTTATTTTTATTCCCTTTACAAGTAAGAGTCATTAAATGTTACCTCTCTTCTTGTGGCTGGAGCAGGAGAGTGGAAGGGCATTTCTGACAATCATTTTGTTAGGAAAACCTAGGCTCAGGGATCAAAACAGCTCTCTTTCCCCCAAACGAAGAAGAAAGATAAACGTCTGGGTAGTCAGGAACTCCCACCCAATCAAGAAATGCTTGCCCTGGAATGGAACATTGGAAAGTTGAGCCGCTAAGAGCATTTTAGAGCCTACAACCAGGCTTCCATTCTGCCATTCCTAGAATGTCTTAGAAAGACAGGGATTTCATAATCGAAAATTAAAACATCTGGCATGCAAATGTAAGAGTTTATTTTCCCCCTTTGTAAGGACACTGAACATTTTTGCTAAGCGAGAGGAAATTAATTCTTCATTAAAATAAGATGCTCAATGTAAACAAGGCATACCATTTGTTTTGTAATTATGGACTTGGAGAGATGAAACCGGCAGTGGGATATGAACCAGACATCTCTCAGCTGTAGCTTCACACCTGAGCTTTTTTTTTTTTTTTTTTAATCGTTATCTGGTTTCTCTCCATTTGCTATCATTTTCTAGAAAACAAATTTTGGCCACCATTTGGTTTTTCTCAAAATCACAAAAGATCATTTATTTACTCACCAATTTATATGGTATAGCCATCCAGTGTCAGGTACTATGCTAGACACAGGAGACATAGAGCTAAAGGCACAGAGTCAGAATACAAAGGCAGTCAGACAGATTCAAAGCCTGTGCTCTGGGGCTTCCCTGGTGGCGCAGTGGTTGAGAATCTGCCTGCCAATGCAGAGGACATGGGTTCGAGCCCTGGTCTGGGAAGATCCCACAGCCCGTGCGCCACAACTGCTGAGCCTGTGCTCTGGAGCCCGTGAGCCACAGCTGCTGAGCCTGCGTGCCACGGCTGCTGAGGCCTGTGCGCCTGGAGCCCGTGCTCTGCAACGGGAGAGGCCACCCAATGAGAGGCCCGCACACTGTGGCGGGGAGTGGCCCCCACTCGCTGCAACTAGAGAGGGCCCTCGGGCAGCAACGAAGACCCAACGCAGCCAAACATGGGTAAATAAATTAATTTTTTTAAAAAAGCCTGTGCTCTTCCCCATGACACTAGGGATTGGGTGGGATTGAAGTGGGCCTGGGATGGGCAAGAGTCAAGGAAAGCTCTTCAGAAGAAATAACAGCCTCAAAAATACTTCCATTGGCCATGTCAGCATGAATATGTGTGGAAACCTAATCGGTGTGCAAGGCAGAAAACTGAGGGTAAGGCAAGAGAGACCTTCCAGGACATGACTCCATGGAAGAAGGATCCACACTGCCCTATGATGGCAGTGCTGTGGCCCGTATTTCCACAGCTGTTGTCTTGGAACCTTAGTGCTCTCTGAGACAACGGTGGGCACTCTGACAAATAGGGTTCCAGGATCAAATAAGTTTGGGAAGTGTTTGTCTTAACAAAGGAAAATGGGTTTCTTTACTTCAGATTTGCAAGGCCCTTTCACATACTCATGTACACTGTGAAACTCCAAGAGGGGAATGGAATCTGAGTACAAATGTTTTTCATAGGAAGCCCTACGAAGATCTCCTAGAACAAGTGGGTCCCAGAGAACACAGTCTGTGCAATGACGTCTTCCAGGAGGCATGGAGGGGCTCAGGCTGGCTGGAACCCTGAGGACTGCTCTGCCCCTTGACTGGATGGTAAAGGAAGCCCTGTGTTGGGTGATGGGTGGTGGCTGGCGGGTGGTGGGTTTGATGTTTAGTGCCTGTTTTTTTGTCAGTGACCCAGCTCGTGTCTAATTATTTGAGCCCTTTCCCTGCTCCCTGCTCCTTTGGCTCCTGGTTTTGTCCTCAAGGTTGTAGAGTGCTTTAGTTCACCTGCCAGGACCTGTGAAGCCAGCCTGTTGCTCCAGCAGGAGCTGACTTTTCTGGACTTGGCCTTTGAACACAAGGGACCTGTTAGCCTTAACCTTCAAGTTGGCTTAGCTTCTCCTGCTAGTTTTTCCTAACTAAACCTGCCCTGACCCTCCCCCCTCTTCCTTCCTCCTTTCCTCTCTCCCTCCCTCCCTTCAGCCCTTTCCTCCTTCAACATTTACCATGGGCGTCCTATGGGAGCCACGGAGTTATAGGTTTTAGTGCAGTCTTTCCTGCCTTCCGGTTCCGAACTGACTGGCTCAACTCAGGTCACATGCCTGCCCCCTAGCTGGTGGGTTGAGGGACGTAGTTATCGTAAGGGGCATGTATGAGGGGTTGTGTGAAAGACTAGATAAGTAACATGTCCTTCACATATGTTTTTCAAATGCACGTAGATCCTGTTGTGATTAATAAAACATTATGTGTAGATACTATTGGGATTCATAAAATATATCTTAACATATATGAATTAACATTGCTTTTGTTATTATGTATTTTTTAGTCAAAACATACTATAAGCACTATTATCTTGTTGGTGTCTATGAATTTTTTGATGTTGAAAGGGGGTCCTTTATCCCGCCTAAACCTCAGGCTTTAGAGTCAGCCAAACTTGGGTTCACATTCCACCTCTGTCACATATTAGCTCGGTGGCTTTTGGCAAGTTGCTTAACTTTGAAAACCTTAATTCCCTTACCTGAAAATGGGAATGAATCATCATATCTGCTTCATGGGTTTCCATGGAGATTAAATGTAAATCATCTAACAAGTTGCATGTGGCTCAATAAATAATTATTGATTTTGTTATGAAAAAATAGAAAGACGGAGGAAGAGGAGGAAGACGGGAGGAGAGTGAAGGAAAGGCATTAGCTGTGAGCTAGTTAGGAGATGGGGATACCAAGGGAGGTTGAAAACAGCCTTTTCTGGTATTACATGTCTTCCAACGTATCTTTGACTCATCTGAGGTTTAGCAGAAACTCATTAACTGAAAGAACAAGCAACATACTGCCAAGTGTGCTGGCCAATGCTAGGAGATACTTGTATTTTTGCTACCCCACAACTGAGCCCCCTTCCTATATTTCTGGATGGAGATTCGTGGGAGACAAGGAGCTGGGTGGCACCCAGTGTTTAGTGGTGACCTCCAGTGGCAGTGGCAGCGTTCAGAGGCAGCAGTGCCTGGGATTCTTTAACCAGGCTGGTCTTGCTGCATGAACCTGTATACGCTGGTGGTCACGAGCTTCTTTTAATCATCTCATCTTCTTGATTTTTTTTTTTTTAAAAATATTTATTTATTTATTTATTTTTGGCTGCGTTGGGTCTTCATGGCTGCACACGGGCTTTCTCTAGTTGCAGCGAGCGAGGGCTACTCTTCCTTGCTGTGCGTGGGCTTCTCATTGCCGTGGCTTCTCTTGTTGCGGAGCATGGGCTCTAGGTGCGTGGGCTTCAGTGGTTGCAGCATACGGGCTCAGTAGTTGTGGCTCGCGGGCTCTAGAGTGCAGGCTCAGTAGTTGTGGCGCACAGGCTTAACTGCTCCGTGGCATGTGGGATCTTCCCGGACCAGGGCTTGAACCCATGTCCCCTGCATTGGCAGGTGGATTCCCAACCACTGCGACACCAGGCAAGCCCCCATATTCTTGCTTTTTTGTCAAGTCTGCGAGCTAATCAATATCCTACCAATAAATTTTTCTTCAACTTCAATTCTCTAGGGTCAGTTTCTGAGGTTTGTAACCAAGAGAGCTGCCTGGTACACCCAGGATATAGACTCCATCTCTTCTGGCTCATCTTAGATGTTCAGGCTCCAGATCTGATGGCCAAACCAAAACCTTTCTGCACAGTCCTGTTTACGTGGCAGAGATGTTGTGAACGGCATTCTCTCCTGGTTCCACAGACTGTCTGCCAGCGTGGTTGGTGGCAGAAACCCCATCACGCCACATTTCGTCTCTGTCCCTCTGTGTCTGACTGTTTCTAGCTGTCGTGGGAGGGTCGGACAGTGGAGGAATGACTGCAAAGTCTGCCTAGGGCAACGTATAGCAAGGTCCTGACTGGTGGCTCTGTTCTACTGCTGAGTTATCTTTGTAGGGTCACTTCACTGCAGAGATGACAGCAGTTAAACCCATGCATGGGGTGGCAGGTAATGCTGGCTCTCGCTACTCTGACCTCTCCTCCCTCCCTCCACATATTGTACCCCAGGAATCAGTCCTCCAGGACAACCTATGGATGTCCCAGTCCAGCTCACACTGTTGTTTGTTGTGGGAAAGGACAAGGCAAGGGTGAGTGCTGCTCTAAAATCTCAGGCTCCCTGAAAGTGTTCTACGGACCCCACATGCCTGCAAAGCACCCTAGTTTCCTTTTTGCATTTCAGATGTTAATTATAAGGAAGAGAATTAGGCATCTAAAACAAATTACATTGGCGGAGTTTGCTTCACTCGTGCACCACGGGGCCCAGGCACCCCTAATGAGATGTGACTACAGATCATCATGCTTCCTACAAACAGCCAATTGCTTCTAAGTGACAGAGCCTTACTTGTGTTGCCTGAGAATTAGCCACAGGTGTAGCATTTGACTTGGGCGAGCATCACCTGCTCAGGGAAGTGTGGTTAGGTCAACAGCAGGAAGAGGAAGGGGGAGAGAGGGAAAGAGAGAGGCAGACACCCAAGGCTTTAGAGCTTCCTCATAATTTCCATTAGCTGCTCCTACTCCAACCCTCACAGCCACCCCAAATAAATGCTTAAGCCAAGAAAAAGCAGTGTATCTCTGTCCTTTCTATAGAAAGCAATTCTGCAGCTGCCACAAGATACAGGCAGCAAGTGGTGGGTTTTTTTTTAATCAGCATTTAATAATATTAATGTCCCGGCAAAGAACAAACGTGCATTCTACCATGGTTCGAAAACTGTTTGTGGGCTAATTGGAAGGCATTACTTAATGTTTTCTTTAATGAGAATTAATTACAAGACCCTAGTAAGGAAATAAGTCCATACATGAGATTCTGAGACCTCACACTGATGTGAAATTTCCCTAGGAGAGTTCTTCCTAAGAGAGTACCTCTGGCAGCTTATAGAATATGTGTACCTAAACATCTGTCTTCCTTGTGAGCATGAATCTTCCAACAGTATTGAGATCACACAGCATAATTGACTTATTGGCTTAAAAAATAAGGAGAAATATGATATTGGATCAGAGGGGCCTACTTAGAGAGGGGGTGTGACTTTTAGGGCCAATCAGCTACTAATGGTTATGGGATCTGGAGCCTCAGTTCTTTCATCTGTAAACTGAAGGGGTTGGACTAGAGTTTTCTGAAGTTCTTCTAGCTTGAACATTCTGGGTTTCTCGTTTCCTACCCCAAGATTTTGTCTTGAAATTGCTGGCTGTGAGATAGCAGAATTGGAAAAAAAAAAAAGGCAATATTTTGATATAATGGAACAGTTCCAGAGAAGTTTATTTTGATTGGAGTTTCAGCTTTGTTTAGGGATACTTAATGTACTTATCTATGGAAACTGATTTTTTTAAAGGAGCAATACAGCAATTCTTGAGCTGAGTCAAATGTGCAGTTCCTTTGAGAACAACCCGTTAGCTACTCCTGATTGCATATGAGTTTGGATGAATCAAGCTATATTCTGCAAAACCGTATATGCATATAGACATCCTGTGCTGTAAAAGTCTCCCAAACCATGTTCTGAGGACCAGAAGTGTTCTGGGATCCATAAGTATGGGTGCAGTGGAGGAGAGGGGCAGCCTATGGTTAAATAAGCTTTGGGAGTGCTGAATCAAATTATTATACAGGTTTCTTCATAACAGGATCCTCAGAGCATTTGTCATGCCAAGGGGCTTTGCGACTTTCCTGGGACATGCAGTTTGCAGTGTCTGATCTCATTTAACTTTTGAAACCCCTTTTATGAGCATGTCAACAATTCATGAAAGACCAGTGCTCTGCAGAATTAATTTGAGAGATAAAATGCTATGCAATTAGCACACGTTATTTCAGGATTTCAGCTGAAAGTCCAAGCAAAACAAGCATAGAAGAAAGAATAAACTAGAAAAATACAGAAAAGTGTGGACTTTGGTCAATTTCCTTAGTGATAGGTTTCAAACCAGTATATGAAAGAATTTGCCAATAAGAATCAGAATAATCATTAAGTTAGATTAAATACAATCAAATGATTTCTTGTAAGTGGCAAACGCAAAGCCCAATGGTATATAAAGCAAATTTGGTTTCTTTAAAAGATAGACAATTCTATTTTGCTCTTAGAAGATTTTTAAGTTGCATCATTTAGAGGGCTATAGAAAAGATATATGATTGATAGCAGTTTTAGTTTTCCATTTTAATAGCTAGTAAATCAAAATCTATCCACGTAAAGAAGGAATCCTATTTTCCTTGTGCTAAGAAAACAGCAGATAAATTTCTAAGTATCATGAAGGGAACTGTGGGTATGATGTTCTTGTTATTAATCACGTGAGTTAGGTATGATATATCCGAAGAAATTCTGTTTTGCAAATGACCATTAAATAAGGCCTCCTCTAGAGAGCAAAGATGACCCCTGGAATGTAGTTAGCAAGGTTTAAGAATCAGAAGTTTCCAGAATTAGTATATTTCTTATGTGGGTAGAAATTTTTTTTTCCAAAAGTCATAAGATTATGCATCAACAGAACACATCTCAGGAAGAAATCTCAAAATGAGTACAGAATTTCATCCTGAGCATAAAGAGTTTGTGTACTTATTTGTTGGAAATGCCATCTAAAACTCAAGTCATTATTTTTTATTTTGATTAACAGTCTTTGTTCCTCTTTCTTCTTCCCTTTCCCATGTTGCTTAGCACCCGTGATCAGTGATGTCAGGAGGGAGGAAAAAAAAGGATCAAAAAAATACCACAGAATAATTTATCAGAAGGAGTACTTCCTGAGTACACTGTAATTTTGCTCTCAAGTAAGAATTTTAAACCTTCAGTGAATGATTCTTTGTCTCTTGGGAAAAAGAGGTTTCCCTTCCTGGGTGGGTCAGTGATCCTGTCTGCTCACACCAGACCATCCCTCATCGTAACTGCGACTATTATGCTTCTAGTTGAAAAGACACTGGATTTATGCTGTACAGCATGGGCAAATGGGACACTGGCCTGTCAAGTTTGATTGATCAGATTTGTAGGAGGCCATCTGAATGCCACCGAGGCATGTGGCTGGTGTTCCCTAGTTCCTGCAGCAAGCTGCCATGGTGGGGCTGAGCTGGGCCAATTTAGGCGGCCTGCACGTCTCAGCCTCGCTCAGCTTAGCTGTGGTGACACAGGCCAGGGGCAGCACAAGCTGTTTGGGGCTGTGCACTAACCACGTATGACAGATACTTTTGCCACCGGCTCTGGCTTCCCTGCAGTAGAATCTTAACTAGAAACGGTGGGAAAACCACGCTTCTACTCCAGAGGAGACTGCAGAGGTGAGGCCTGACTTGTATTTCATACTATAATGAAAAGATGGGTACATGCCAGCAGGATAATAAAGCTATAAATACTATAAAAGAAGAGTTGGCAAACACCACTTCCTCAGAGAAATCTTTTCTTATGCCCCAGACTGGGTAAGGACCCTCTGTTATATAATGCCCTGAATTCCTCCTTTGTGGCACTCACTGGTGTTGTCATAAATTAATCCATTATTTAATTATTTCTTATTGGTCCTCAAATATTTAATGTTAATTCCATACAGATAGAGACCTCTCTGTCTTTCTCCCTAACACTCAGGGCAAAATGCAATTGTAGCCCTCCCCTCCCCTCCCCTCCCCTCCCCTCCCCTCCCCTCCCCTTCTCTCCCCTTCTCTTCATAAATAATTTAGTCCTAAAGCCATTAGGTGGGGCAGAACAGGATGGGTGTCCACAGTGGAAAGGGGAGTGGGTGTGGAGTCCTGCACCTACATGTTAGAGCCCTAGCAGAGGAAGGAGGGCATCCATGCCCTCATATAACCAAAGGATGGGCTCATTTAACTTGTGTCCCATAACAGGAAGCTCTCGGCCTACTCAGCCACTTTGCGAAGGGGGGAGAGGGCCATCAAATTATGACTGCAATTAGAGAAAACATCTGTTAGATTGATTTTTTTCATTGTTTCAACCAGTTTTTGTGGCATTGTAGAGACAGATCATTAGTTAATTTAGTTTGATGGCCAGTAGTGTCTGTGCTAATTGAATTTTTGACTGGATGTTTGGGAATCATAAAAAGATATGCATATTTGTGTGTGTGTGTGCACACGTGTGTATATATGTGATGTAATAGAAAGACCATGGCCTTTGAAATCACACAGATTTGGCTTTAGCCTCAGTTTCCTCATTAATACAATAGGATTGATAATAAATTTGCCTGTGGAATTGTGGTGATTATATAAAATAAGTTGTCCATATTCATTCATTATAGACTCTTGACATAAGATGCTCAAAGACAGGGGTGCTTCATATTTTTTTGTGCCACAGACCCCCTTGACAGTCTTGTGAAGCCAATGGATTCCTTCTCGAAAAAATGTTTTAGAGGGAGACCTTCAAGATGGTGGAGGAGTAAGACGTGGAGATCACCTTCCTCCCCATAAATATATCAGAAATACATCTACATGTGGAACAACTCCTAAGAACACCTACTGAACGCTGGTAGAAGACCTCAGACTTCCCAAAAGGCAAGAAACTCCCCACATACCGGGGCAGGGCAAAAGAAAAAGAAAAAACAGAGACAAAAGAATAGGGATGGGACCCGCACCTTTGGGAGAGAGCTGTGAAGGAGGAAAAGATTCCACACACTAGGAAGCCCCTTCACTGGGGAGATGGGGGCTGGGCGCAGGGGAAGCTTTGGAGCCGCGGGGGAAGCTTCGGAGACGCGGAGGAGAGCGCAGCAACAGGGGTTCAGAGGGCAAAGCGGTGAGATTCCCGCACGGAGGATCGGTGCCGACCAGCACTCACCAGCCCGAGAGGCTTGTCTGCTCACCCACCGGGGCAGGCGGGGGCTGGGAGCTGAGGCTCGGGCTTCGGAGGTCGGATCCCAGGGAGAGGACTGGGGTTGGCTGCGTGAACACAGCGTGAAGGGGTTAGTGCGCCACAGCTAGCCGGGAGGGAGTCCAGGAAAAAGTCTGCACCTGCCTAAGAGGCAAGAGACCATTGTTTCGGGGTGCGCGAGGAGAGGGGATTCAGAGCGCCGCCTAAACAAGCTCCAGAGACGGGCGCGAGCCGCGGCTCTCAGTGCGGACCCCAGAGACGGGCATGAGACGCTAAGGCTGCTGCTGCAGCCACCAAGAAGCCTGTGTGCGAGCACAGCTCACTCTCCACACCTCCCCTCCCGAGAGCCTGTGCAGCCCGCCACTGCCAGGGTCCCGTGATCCAGGGACAACCTACCCAGGAGAACTTACAGCACTCCTCAGGCTGATGCAACGTCATGCCGGCCTCTGCCACGGCAGGATCGCCTCGCATCCGTACCCCTCCCTGCCCCCCGCCTGAGTGAGCCAGAGCCCCCGAATCAGCTGCTCCTTTAACCCCGTCCTGTCTGAGTGAAAAACAGACGCGCTTCGGTGACCTACAACCAGAGGCAGGGCCAAATCCAAAGCTGAACCCCAGGAGCTGTGCGAACAAAGAAGAGAAAGGGAAATCTCTCCCAGCAGCCTCGGGAGCAGCGGATTAAATCTCCACAGTAAACTTGACGCACCCTGCATCTGTGGAATACCTGAATAGACAATGAATCATCCCAAAATTGAGGCGGTGGACTTTGGGAGCAACTGTAGACTTGGGGTTTGCTTTCTGCATCTAATTTGTTTCTGGTTTTATGTTTATCTTAGTTTAGTGTTTAGAGTTTATTATCATTAGTAGTTTTGTTTATTGATTTGGTTGCTCTCTTCCTCCTTTATATATATATAAATATATATATATATTTTTCCTTTTTCCCTTTTTGTGAGTGTGTATGTGTATGCTTCTTTGGGTGATTTTGTCTGTATAGCTTTGCTTTTACCATTTGTCCTAGGGTCCTGTCTGTCCGTTATTTATTTTTTTTAAGTATAGTTTTTAGCACTTGTTATCATTGATGGATTTGTTTTTTGGTTTGGTTACTCTCTTCTTTCTTTCTCTCTTTTTTTTATTATTTTTAATTTTTTTTATTTTTAATAATTATTTTTTATTTTTTATTTTAATAACTTCATTTTCTTTTCTTTCTTCTTTCTTTCTGTCTTTCTTTCTTTCTTTCATTCTTTCTTTCTTTCTTTCCTTTCCTTTCCTTTCCTTTCCTTTCCTTACTTTTTTTCTCCCTTTTCTTCTGAGCTGCATGGCTAACAGGGTCTTGGTGCTATGGCTGGGTGTCAGGGATGTGCCTATGAGGCGGGATAGCTGAGTTGAGAACATTGGTCCACCAGAGACCTCCTGGCTCCATGTAATATCAAACAGTGAAAATCTCCCAGATATCTCCATCTCAATGCTAAGACCCAGCTCCACTCAACGACCAGCAAGCTACAGTGCTGGACACCCTATGCCAAACAACTAGCAAGACAGGAACACAACCCAACCATTAGCAGAGAGGCTGCCTAAAATCAAAGTAAGGTCACAGACACCCCAAAACACACCACCAGACGTGGTACTGCCCACAAGAAAGACAAGATCCAGCCTCATCCACCAGAACACAGGCACTAGTCGCCTCCACCAGGAAGCCTACAAAACCCACTGAACCAACCTTAGCCACTGGGGACACACACAAAAAACAACAGGAGTTACGAACCTGCAGCCTGAAAAAAGAAGACCCCAAACACAGTAAGTGAAGCAAAATGAGAAGACAGAGAAAAACACAGCAGATGAAGGAGCAAGGTAAAAATCCACCAGACCAAACAAATGAAGAGGAAATAGGCAGTCTACCTGATAAAGAATTCATAGTAATGATAGTAAAGATGATCCAAAATCTTGGAAATAGAATGGAGAAAATACAGGAAGCGTTTAACAAGGACCTAGAAGACCTAAAGAGGAAACAATGATGAACAACACAATAAATGAAATTAAAAATTCTCTACAAGGAATCAATAGCAGAATAACTGAGGCAGAAGAACGGATAAGTGACCTAGAAGATAAAATAGCAGAAATAACTACTGCAGAGCAGAATAAAGAAAAAAGAATGAAAAGAATTGAGGACAGTCTTAGAGACCTCTGGGACAACATTAAAAGCACCAACATTCGAATTATAGGGGTCCCAGAAGAAGAAGAGAAAAGGAAAAGGACTGAGAAAATATTTGAAAAGCTTATAGTTGAAAACTTCCCTAATATGGGAAAGAAAATAATCAAGTCCAGGAAGCGCAGAGAGTCCCATACAGGATAATTCCAAGGAGAAATACGCCAAGACACATATTAATCAAACTATCAAAAATTAAATACAAAGACAAAATATTAAAAGCAGCAAGCGAAAAACAACAAATAACATACAAGGGAATCCCCATAAGGTTAACAGCTAATCTTTCAGCAGAAACTCTGCAAGCCAGAAGGGAGTGTCACGACATATTTAAAGTGATGAAAGGGAAAAACCTACAACCTAGATTACTCTACCCAGCAAGGATCTCATTCAGATTCGACGGAGAAATTAAAACCGTTACAGACAAGCAAAAGCTAAGAAAATTCAGCACCACCAACCCAGCTTTACAACAAATGCTAAAGGAACTTCTCTAGGCAGGAAACACAAGAGAAGGAAAAGACCTACAATAACAAACCCGAAACAATTAAGAAAATGGGAAAAGGATCATACATATCGATAATTACCTTAAATGTAAATGGATTAAATGCTCCAACCAAAAGACATAGACTGGCTGAATGGATTAAAAAAAAGACCCGTATATATGCTGTCTACAAGAGACCCACTTCAGACCTAGAGACACATACAGACTGAAAGTGAGGGGATGCAAAAAGAAATTCCATGCAAATGGAAATCAAAAGAAAGCTGGAGTAGCAATTCTCACATCAGACAAAATAGACTTTAAAATAAAGACTATTACAAGAGACAAAGAAGGACACTGCATAATGATCAAGGGATCAATCCAAGAAGAAGATATAACAATTGTAAACGTTTATGCACCCAACATAGGAGCACCTCAATACATAAGGCAAATGCCAACAGCCATAAAAGGGGAAATTGACAGTAACACAATCATAGTAGGGGACTTTAACACCCCACTTTCACCAATGGACAGATCATCCAAAAGGAAAATAAATAAGGAAACACAAGCTGTAAATGATACATTAAACAAGATGGACTTAATTGATGTTTATAGGACATTCCATCGAAAAACAACAGAGTACACTTTCTTCTCAAGTGCTCAAGGAACATTCTCCAGGATAGATCATATCCTGGGTCACAAATCAAGCCTTGGTAAATGTAAGAAAATTGAAATCATATCAAGTATCTTTTCCGACCACAATGCTATGAGACTAGATATCAATTACAGGAAAAAATCTGTAAAAAATACAAACATATGGAGGCTAAACAATACACTACTTAATAACCAAGAGATCACTGAAGAAATCAAAGAGGAAATCAAAAAATACCTAGAAACAAATGACAATGAACACATGACGATCCAAAACCTATGGGATGCAGCAAAAGCAGTTCTAAGAGGGAAGTTTATAGCAATACAATCCTACCTCAGGAAACAAGAAACATCTCAAACAACCTAACCTTACACCTAAAGCAATTAGAGAAAGAAGAATAAAAAAACCCAAAGTTACCAGAAGGAAAGAAAACATAAAGATAAGATCAGAAATAAATGAAGAAGAAATGAAGGAAATGCTAGCAAAGATCAATAAAATTAAAACCTGATTCTTTGAGAAAATAAACAAAATTGATAAACCATTAGCCAGACTCATCAAGAAAAAAAGGGAGAAGACTCAAATCAATAGAATTAGAAATGAAAAAGGAGAAGTAACAACTGACATTGCAGAAATACAAAGGATCATGAGAGATTACTACAAGCAACTCTATGCCAATAAAATGGACAACTTGGAAGAAATGGACAAATTCTTAGAAATGCACAACCTTACAAGACTGAACCAGGAAGAAATAGAAAATATAAACAGACCAAACACAAGCACTGAAATTGAAACTGTGATTAAAAACCTTCCAACAGGGCTTCCCTGGTGGCACAGTGGTTGAGAGTCCGCCTGCCGATGCAGGGGACACGGGTTCGTGCCCCTGTCTGGGAGGATCCCACATGCTGCGGAGAGGCTAGGCCCGTGAGCCATGGCCGCTGAGCCTGTGCTCCGCAACGGGAGAGGCCACAACAGTGAGAGGCCCGCGTACCGCAAAAAAAGAAAAAAACAACAAAACCTTCCAACAAACAAAAGCCCAGGACCAGATGGTTTCACAGGCGAATTCTATCAAACATTTAGAGAAGAGCTAACACCTATCTTTCTCAAACTCTTCCAAAATATAGCAGAAGGAGGAAGACTCCCAAACTCATTCTGCGAGGCCACCAGCACTCTGATACCAGAACCAGACAAAGATGTCACAAAGAAAGAAACCTACAGGCCAATATCACAGATGAACATAGATGCAAAATTCCTCAACAAATACTAGCAAACAGAATCCAACAGCACATTAAAAGGATCATATACCATGATCAGGTGGGGTTTATCCCAGGAATGCAAGGACTTTTCAGTATATGCAAATCAATCAATGTGATACACCATCTTAACAAATTGAAGGAGAAAAGCAATATGATCATGTCAATAAATGTAGAAAAAGCTTTCAACAAAATTCAACACCCATTTATGATAAAAACCCTCCAGAAAGTAGGCATAGAGGGAACCTACCTCAACATAATAAAGGCCATATATGACAAACCCACAGCCAACATTGTTCTCAATGGTGAAAAACTGAAACCATTTCCACTAAGATCAGGAACAAGACGAGGTGGTCCAGTCTCACCACTATTACTCAACATAGTTTTGGAAGTTTTAGTCACAGCAGTCAGAGAAGAAAAGGAAATAAAAGGAATCCAAATCAGAAAAGAAGAGGTAAAGCTGTCACTGTTTGCAGATGACATGATACTATACATAGAGAATCCTAAGGATGCTACCAGAAAACTACTAGAGCTCATCAATGAATTTGGTAAAGTAGCAGAATACAAAATTAATGCACAGAAATCTCTGGTATTCCTATATACTAATGATGAAAAAATCTGAAAGAGAACTTAAGGAAACACTCCCATTTACCATTGCAACAAAAAGAATAAAATGCCTAGGAATAAACCTACCTAAGGACACAAAACACCTGTATGCTAAAAGCTATAAGACACAGATGAAAGAAATTAAAGATGATTCAAACAGTTGGAGAGGTATACCATGTTCTTGGATTGGAAGAATCAACATTGTGAAAATGACTCTACTACCCAAAGCAAACTACTGATTCAATGCAATCCCTATCAAACTACCAATGGCTTTCTCCACAGAACTAGAACAAAAAATTTCACAATTTGTATGGAAACACAAAAGACCCTGAACAGCCAAAGCAATCTTGAGAAAGAAAATGGAGCTGGAGGAATCAGGGTTCCGGCCTTCAGACTATACTACAAAGCCACAGTCATCAAGACAGTATGGTACTGGCACAAAAACAGAAATATAGATCAATGGAACAGGATAGAAAGCCCAGAGATAAACTCACGCACATATGGTCACCTCATCTTTGATAAAGGAGGCAAGAATATACAATGGAGAAAAGACAGCCTCTTTAGTAAGTGGTGCTGGGAAAACTGGACAGCTATATGTAAAAGAATGAAATTAGAACACTCCCTAACACCATACACAAAAATAAACTCAAAATGGATTAAAGACCTCAATGTAAGGCCAGACACTATCAAACTCTTAGAGGAAACCATAGGCAGAACACTCTATGACATAAATCACAGCAAGATCCTTTTTGACCCACCTCCTAGAGAAATGGAAATAAAAATAAACAAATGGGAGCTAATGAAACTTCAAAGGTTTTGCAGAGCAAAGGAAACCATAAGCAAGACAAAAAGACAGCCCTCAGAATGGGAGAAAATATTTGCAAACGAAGCAACTGACAAAGAATTAAATCCAAAATTTACAGGCAGCTCATGCAGCTCAATATCAAAAATACAAACAACCCCATCCAAAAATGGGCAGAGGACCTAAATAGACATTTCTCCAAAGAAGATATACAGATTGCCAACAAACACATGAAAGAATGCTCAACATCACTAATCATTAGAGAAATGCAAATCAAAACTACAATGAGATATCACCTCACACCAGTCAGAATGGCCATCATCAAAAAATCTACAAACAATAAATGCTGGAGAGGTTGTGGAGAAAAGGGAATCCTCATACACTGTTGGTGGGAATGTAAATTGATACAGCCACCATGGAGAACAGTATGGAGGTTCCTTAAAAAGCTAAAAATAGAATTACCATACGACCCAGCAATCCCACTACTGGGCATATACCCTGAGAAAAGCATAATTCAAAACGGGTTATGTACCACAATGTTCACTGCAGCACTATTTACAATAGCCCGGAGATGGAAACAACCTAAGTGTCCATCATCGGATGAATGGATAAAGAAGATGTGGCACATATATACAGTGGAATATTACTCAGCCATAAAAAGAAATGAAATTGAGTTATTTGTAGTGAGGTGGATGGACCTAGAGTGTGTCATACAGAGTGAAGTAAGTCAGAAAGAGGAAAGCAATTACCGTATGCTAACACACATATATGGAATCTAAAAATAAAAATTAAAAAATTGTTCTGAAGAACCTCCAGGCAGGACAGGAATAAAGACGCAGACGTAGAGAATGGACTTGAGGACATGGGGAGGGGGAAGGGTAAGCTGGGACGAAGTGAGAGAGTGGCATGGACATATATACACTACCAAATGTAAAATAGACAGCTAGTGGGAAGCAGCCGCATAGCACAGGGAGATCAGCTCGGTTCTTTGTGACCACCTAGAGGGGTGGGATAGGGAGGGTGGGGGTAGACGCAAGAGGGAGGAGATAAGGGGATGTATGTATATGTATAGCTGATTCACTTTCTTATAAATCAGAAACCATACACCATTGTAAAGCAGTTATACTCCAATAAAGATGTTAACAAAAGAATGTTTTAAAAATGCTATAAAAATCCACAGATTTAATAAGGGAGACTATTGTATTGAAATATAGTTATCAAAATATTAGTAAACACATTTGTGATAATGTGTATGTTCTGTTGGTATATTCAATGGAAAGGTGTAGTGACAGATCCAATAACTGCCATAATTTTGAGGTGGAGATGAGCATAAATGATATATTGAGATATTCTGAACAACTGTAACGATACCAACGAACCTGTGATGCTTATTGGTAGCAAAGCCACAACAATTACTAATAAAACTGTGGTCTGTTTCCTACAGTCATAAACAAAGAAAATACTGTATTTTAGTTAGAGGTTAGTGAGTATAAAAATGTCAAACTTTTCGCATCTGAGTTCACAGACCTCTGAATGCTATCATCGAATCTCTCCATGGAGCCCATGTTTAAAACCCCTCCTCTAAATAACATTGACTTATACAAACATTTATACGCCTCTCACCTTCTCTGAAAGTTACTAAGTAGAGCCTCTCTGTGATGGCTGAGGAAGTTTCTGCCCTGCAGCTGCAGCTGGGTTTGTCTTCACCTGGGGATTCTGGAGGCAAGGCTTAAGGCCACCTGCGTCCCACTCCGTTGTATATTTGATGTGCCAGGGCGTGAGCCAGAGGAGCCTGTGTGTGCTTAGACCTTTGAAATGTCCAAAATAAGGTGCCTCTGCTTGCTGATCGAGGATGTGTGTATGGCCAGCATCCTTTACACTTTCTAATTCCCGTCACTGACCATGCTGGCCAGGCTTGCTTCTGAGGAAACTCTAATGTAGCCATAGCCACTTGTGTTAAAAGCTGTTTGTCCTCTGAACTTTATTCATAAACATCCCCGCGGTTAAGGCATCTGTTTCTTCATGTTAATTTCCCCGGCCCCGGTTTTCCTAGCCGGGAAGGAGAGTTTCAACCCATGGGTAGGCCAGGCGAGAGAAGCAGGTAGCCTGTGAACTAGGCTGGGAAAGAAAGGCTCACCACAGGCCCTATGGAACAGGCAGATGGAAATGCAGGGGAAGCGCTGTTTCATTCCTGACCTCCTCTGGAGGTTCGGGGGGACAGGAAAGCTGAGTAGAAGCGTGATTTTTGTCTCTGCTCAGGCTGTAGAAACAAATGAGGTGGAGAAATGAAGAATCCAAGATGAAAATAAAAGCCTAGTTCCTACATCAGGAAAAAAAAAGGCACAAAAGTTGGAAGAAAATGTCTCCTTGCTTTTATCATTGGTAAGGATAAAGAATACGTGTGGCCTTTCCTGCTTGGAAACTGGCCTCTCACGTCAGCACAGAAGAAATGATTAAGAAACAACACAGAACTTGCAACTTTGCAGTTACTGTTGTTGTCATGTCCTCTTCTGTATCCACTGGATGAAGTTTTCACAAACTTCCTTGTGCCGCTTTTGGGAAAGAAGTGTGGAGGAAACTAGGTCGCTTGGAGTTGAAAACAGAGAAAGGAGAGAAGTGTAGTTTTGTGCTGGCTTTGGAGGTGAGCTGGAAATCACCAGCGAGAGGCCTGAGCAAGGACTCCCTGAGGTGGCTTCTTGATGTATCACATTAACAGTGGAAACTGTCCACTGAGAGAGCAGAGAGTGCTGTTGGCAGGTAGAGGAGGAAAAGATGGTGTGCTAGACAGCTTCAATCTCTGTCTGAGGAAAGGATTTCCCCCACTAAGGCACCAAGCGTTAGTAGCAGTTCCAGGCCCCTGGGTAAAAACAGGACAGAAGGATGAGAGGATTATTAATTAAAAACACAGGTTGACCCTGAAATGATCAAATGAGTACTAATGAATCCCATCAGCCTCCTTGGTAGAAAAGAAAGTATGCTAAATGCTTAGAACCAGCATTAAGGTCCTTATCAGGCTACTTTTCTTACTTTTCTAGTTTGGCTGAAGTCTTATGCCTGATTTTTGCTATATAATGTAGTCAAATTTCAGGCCTTTGGGAATGTCAGTGTGTTTATCTGTAAAATAAGCTTTCTCTAACGATAATTAAAGCTATGCTTGGTCAAGGACATGTTATTGCAACCACAGTGGGGGCCTTCTGTGATAGAATGGAGGAGAAGATTCTGTACCCCTGACACTGGGATCTTTCCTCTACTTCTGTTATCTTTAATTAACACTGTTATTTTCTGTGAACAAAAGCCGTACTTCCTCATTGTAGATCATTAAGTACATAAAAAAAAGAAGAGAGAAAGGGAAAATTTAGCCTCTAGTTTTACCACCCAGAACTGCCCATGGTTAACAGCTTATCTTCTTTATTTCTTCTCTTTTCTTGATTTCAATTTTGTCTATAAAATTATAGATTGGATTAGATTTATTTGAAGCTGTTTGTTGAAGGGAAGAGAAACTGATAGCGGTCAAGCCTTTGGCTTCAGGTTGCTCACGGTTCACTGTATCACACAGTTGGTCTCTGGCCTGTCTTCCCCCATTGGATGATGAGTAACTTGATTGCCCCGAGCAGTTAGACCCTCCTGCTTGGTGCCCCTTGCCACTTTGGATGGCCCTCTCTTATCACACTGCCAGTTCTTTAAGTTGAGCACTCAGTACTATTTTTTTCAAAGATCATTCTTTTAACCAACAATTTTCAATTCCTACTTTAGGTCAGGCCCAATGCCAGGTGCTTTAACATACATTCTTTTATTTAGTTCTAATCATTTTTGTATTCTTTAGGGTGCGGGCAGTGCCTGGAAGCCGGGAAGTTGAGTTAAAAAAATAAGGTATTTTGGAAGGAATGTGAGCATTGAAGTTAGACTGGGTTTGGATCCCAGCCCTTCTGTACAGCTGTGTGAAACTCAGGCCAGGGATTTAACGTCTCTAAGCCTCAATGTCCTCATTTATAAAATAGGTGTAATACAGTCTTCAATAGAGGCTCGTGGTGGAGATGAAATGAAATGATAAATGGAATATTCTGGCTCATACTATGTGTTCCATACATAGAAAATGAACGAAGGAATGAAGAAAGAATGAATGACTGATTAGAGTCCAAGAAATCAATCCAAGGGCTACCGTGTATGTTCATGTGGAAAACGAGGAAGAACTGAGGCTCAATCTTTGGGCCCCAGGGCCTTCATTCTCTCCCCTTCAAATCTGGTCTCAGGAGAGGTCCTAATGTTAGCCATTGAATTTTAGGTGTGAGTTTAAGTTGACATGCCCCCTCTCTGAGAAACATTTGCATTTTAAATCAAATTTCTAATTGTCCGGTTTAAGTAATGTTTTGTATAATTTCAGAGGGTTCACAGTTTTCCCCAGAGCCCATCTGTGAACCCTGTGCCACCCATTAAAAACCCCTTATGTCTCAACAAGTATTGACTGGGAGGTCACAGAGAAGTAGATGAGAGACTTGTCGGGTAGGATGCATTTTAACTGGGAGCAAATCAAGATACGATTTTAGTAATTGAGGCAGGAAGCAATAATCGCCCTAACTCTGGTGGTTCCCATCTGTGTGGAAAGGAAAAACAGATTCCAGAGACCTTAAATGGTGAGAATTGAGCATCGTGAGGTCCAACTAGATGTAAGGAGAGACATAAAGAACAATTGAGAGAGGCTCTCAGCTTCGAAGCTGAGCAGCTGAGGTAATGGCACTTCCCTTGGGAACTGTAAGGTAGTGTAGAGGGGAGCTGGCTGTCTGGGGAATAGATGATAAATTTGGCTGCAGCCATAGTGAATTTGGGGTGGCTGGGAAGCAGCCAGGATGGGGGGATGTCTACCAAGCAGTTAGACATGCAGAGTCCTGCAGGAAAACGGTTCCTTTCAGCCCCAACATTGTGATTCTCTGATGACTAGGGGAAAAAATGGGGCCAGAGCTTTAATCCGGGAATCTTCGCCTTAAGTGGGATGTTGGAGGAGTCAAGAAGGTGGATAAATTGCCTGAGAGAAACAACGTGGAAAAAATTCATACAGGACCAAGTACTGAATCTTGAAATAAACCCATTTTTAGGGTCTAAGCTACAAGAAATCAAGAGAGAGAGAGACAGAGGCAGAGACAGAGAGACAGAGAGATGGAGATATAATGCCAAACAGGGGGACATCTCAGCAAAGAATGGACCACCCAGCCAGGAGAAGAATGAGGACATAGGCACATCTCAAAAGACTGAGACAGATGGGGACTGAGAGGGGGCTTCTGTTACTGCTGATGGTGAGACAGCATTTGGGTGAGGCATGAGCTGAGATCCAGCCCAGGAGAAGGAAAGGGGGCAGCACAGGGAATTCTGAGTTTGTTTGAGTTTTCATCTGGATGACTGAGAAAATCACTGAAATGTCTGACAGCCTATTAGTGATCAGCCTATGTTTTCTGCTTCAGACAGATGGGAGTACCAGATAGAATTTAAGTCCAGTTTATAGGAAATTTTTAAAAGTTACAATTTTGTGTACTTGAGTCAGTGACTATAAGATCCATACTGTCCAAACCATACTAGCTTGAATGCACAAAAACATTTATTGTCTTCTCTCTTGACAGGTGTATTGATAAAGCACCCCTCCGTTATCTGATTTGATTCTCCTCATGAGGCAGGTAAAGCAGGTATCAAAGTTCCCTTTTACAGATGAGGAAACTGAGGCTTGGAGAGAGGAAGGAATATTGCCAAAGTCACAGGGTTTGTAAGTGGCTAAGCAAGAACCACAACCCAGGACTTAGGACTTCTGAGTCAGTGCTTCTTCTGTACCAGAACCTCTTCCAAGGATAAGGGCAGTGGTTCTTACCAGCCCCCTGTGGGAGTCTGTTTAGTTTATATCTTTCAGGTTACATAACCCAAGTTATAGAATCTAATGGATTTTTTGGGTTAATGTGCTAACAATTCTGCTTATTAATTGTTGTGAAATAGAAGTGGGGTGTGTGTGTGTGTGTGTGTATGTGCATGCACTTTGGATAAGAGACAATTCAAAGATAATTTTGAACCATGGCCCTTTCAGCATCCCTCAAAGTGTAGGATAAGGTAGTAGCCAAAAGCATCGACTTACTATATGAATTTGGACATGTTCTCTCCCTTCCCTTTGCCTCAGCTCATTACCTGTAAAATGAGGATAATACCTATTTTGTAGGGAGGCTAAGAAGATTAAATGGAATCATTTGTGTAAAGTCCCTGGCTCTCTGATCTTCCTGTTATGAGCGCACAACGCACTGTGGCCAACACAAGCAGTACCCCATGGAGGGCCACCCAGGATGGCTGCTCCCTTCCAGGTCCCAGATCATGGCAGGGGGACTTGAGCTGCTCAGGTTATCAGCTGTGGCCTGGGGCTTGGCCATCCTCTTAGTCCCTTCTGCAGCCTTGAGGAAAAGCTAATCAGGGCAAAATGGGGAGCAATGGATACAAAAGTAGGGCTTGGGGAAATTATCCAGCTAGATTTAATGGAGAGAGACTTGCCTCACAAAAGAAAGATTGTTCTGGGACAAAATCTTACTCTCTTGGGCTTCCCTGGTGGCGCAGTGGTTGAGAGTCCGCCTGCCGATGCAGGGGACACGGGTCCGTGCCCCGGTCCGGGAAGATCCCACATGCCGCGGAGCGGCTGGGCCCGTGAGCCATGGCCGCGGAGCCTGTGCTCCGCAACGGGAGAGGCCACAACAGTGAGAGGCCCGCGTACCGCAAAAAAAAAAAAAAAAAAAAAAAAATCTTACTATCTTTTAAGAAACGAAATAACCACTGAGGGCTGGGTGTTCTACTGTTTCCCACCAGCCCTTTCCAAGTAGTGGCTACAATTCTGCTCACATAATGAATCCATAAGGGCGGAGAGTTCAGGGAGACCAAGGAGGAGATAAAGAAGGAATTTGGATGCTGACAGCCAGGGCAGTGGGCAGGGAGCTGCCCCAGCCCTGGAGAGATAGGCGAGACTCTGGAGGGCTTTCTGGAGACTGCAGGCATCCAGAGAAGGAGCTAGAAGGGAGACAACTGTGGGGGGAGGGAGGAGGGGGTGAAGAGGTATCAGAGGCAGGGAGAAGCGATTATATTTTCATCTGCTTTAGAGAAAATGTAACAGATTTTCCTGCATTACCCTAAATCTGGCTAGGGAGGCAGTCTTCAAAAGATGAGCATGGAGATTAGTTTGAGGAAAGCGAAGGGTGACCTTCCAAGGAGATACACACAGAAAGGAGTCAGTTCCTGAACTCGTGTCAAGATGTTGTCCTTATTACACCCTTGTTCATGGCAGGGGCCCAATAAATAATTGCTGGTGGAACCAATGAATTATATACATACCTCACACTGGCTGTTGACAGGTAAAACCTTGGTTTGGTTCACAGGTAGAATGAAAGGCTGGGCCAGCCCTGCCAATTTCACTTGAGCTCAGTGAAACCCTGCCCCAAGAAACAAGTGACTTAGAAAAACAGAAAGCGTTACTGTGCCATTTATATTGTAAATATAAGGTGGGTTAAGTCTCTAGCTCTCATGATCTTGAGAGAGGTGGGAAACAGAGTGTGGGCGGGATGGAGCAGAGAGCCTATAGTGCCCTTCTCCTATCAAAACCTCCTTAGCTCAGTGACTAAGCTTTTCTTTTTTTTTTGTTTGTTGTTGTTTTTTGGGGTTTTTTTTACATCTTTATTGGAGTATAATTGCTTTACAATGGTGTGTTAGTTTCTGCTTTATAACAAAGTGAATCAGTTATACATATACATATGTTCCCATATCTCTTCCCTCTTGCGTCTCCCTCCATCCCACCCTCCCTATCCCACCCCTCTAGGCGGTCACAAAGCACCGAGCTATCCCCTGTGCTATGAGGCTGCTTCCCACTAGCTATCTATTTTACGTTTGGGAGTGTATATATGTCCATGCCACTCTCTCACTTCGTCCCAGCTTACCCTTCCCCCTCCCCATATCTTCAAGTCCATTCTCTAGTAGGTCTGTGTCTTTATTCCTGTCTTACCCCTAGGTTTTTCATGACATTTTTTTCCCTTAAATTCCATATATATGTGTTAACAGGCGGTATTTGTCTTTCTCTTTCTGACTTACTTCACTCTGTATGACAGACTCTAGGTCCATCCACCTCATTACAAATAGCTCAATTTCGTTTCTTTTTATGGCTGAGTAATATTCCACTGTATATATGTGCCACATCTTCTTTATCCATTCATCCGATGATGGACACTGAGGTTGTTTCCATTTCCTGGCTATTGTAAACAGAGCTGCAATGAACATTTTGGTACATAACCCTTTTTGAATTATGGTTTTCTCAGGGTATATGCCCAGTAGTGGGATTGCTGGGTCATATGGTAGTTCTATTTGTAGTTTTTTAAGGAACCTCCATACTGTTCTCCATAGTGGCTGTACCAATTCACGTTCCCACCAGCAGTGCAAGAGTGTTCCCTTTTCTCCACACCCTCTCCAGCATTTATTGTTTTTTTTTTGTTGTTGTTGTGGTACGCGGGCCTCTCACTGTTGTGCCCTCTCCCGGTGTGGAGCACAGGCTCCGGACGCGCAGGCTCAGCGGCCATGGCTCAAGGGCCCAGTCACTCCGTGGCATGTGGGATCTTCCCAGACCGGGGTACGAACCTGTGTCCCCTGCATCGGCAGGCGGACTCTCAACCACTGTGCCACCAGGGAAGCCCTGTTTTCAGATTTTTTGATGATGGCCATTCTGACTGGTGTGAGATGATATCTCATTGTAGTTTTGATTTGCATTTCTCTAATGATTAATGATGTTGAGCATTCCTTCACGTATTTGTTGGCAGTCTGTATATCTTCTTTGGAGAAATGTCTATTTAGGTCTTCTGCCCATTTGTGGATTGGGTTGTTTGTTTTTTTTGTTATTGAGCTGCATGAGCTGCTTGTAAATTTTGGAGATTAATCCTTTGTCAGTTGCTTTATTTGCAACTATTTTCTCCCATTCTGAGGGTTGTCTTTTGATCTTGTTTATGGTTTCCTTTGCTGTGCAAACGCTTTGAAGTTTCATTAGGTCCCATTTGTTTATTTTTGGGTTTTTTCCTCATTTCTCTAGGAGGTGGGTCAAAAAGGATCTTGCTGTGATTTATGTCATAGAGTGTTCTGCCTATGTTTTCCTCTAAGAGTTTGATAGTTTCTGGCCTTACATTTAGGTCTTTAATCCATTTTGAGCTTATTTTTGTGTATGGTGTTAGGGAGTCATCTAATCTCATACTTTGACATGTACCTGTCCAGTTTTCCAAGCACCACTTATTGAAGAGGCTGCCTTTTCTCCACTGTACATTCCTGCCTCCTTTATCAAAGATAAGGTGACCATATGTGCGTGGGTTTATCTCTGGGCTTTCTATACTGTTCCATTGATCTATCTTTCTGTTTTTGTGCTAGTACCATACTGTCTTGATGACTGTGGCTTTGTAGTATAGTCTGAAGTCAGGGAGCCCGATTCCTCCAGCTCCCTTTTTCGTTCTCAAGATGGCTTTGGCTATTCTGGGTCTTTTGTGTTTCCATACAAATTGTGCAATTTTTTGTTCTAGTTCTGTGAAAAATGCCAGTGGTAGTTTGATAGGGATTGCATTAAATCTGCAGATTGCTTTGGGTAGTAGAGTCATTTTCACAATGTTGATTCTTCCAATCCAAGAACATGGTATATCTCTCCATCTATTTGTATCGTCTTTACTTTCTTTCATCAGTGTCTTATAATTTTCTGCATACAGGTCATTTGTCTCCTTAGGTAGGTTTATTCCCAGATATTTTATTCTTTTTGTTGCAGTGGTAAATGGGAGTGCTTTCTTGATTTCACTTTCAAATTTTTCATCATTAGTGTATAGGAATGCCAGAGATTTCTGTGCATTAATTTTGTATCCTGCTACTTTACCAAATTCATTGATGAGCTCTAGCAATTTTCTGGTAGCATCTTTAGGATTCTCTATGTATAGTATCAAGTCATCTGCAAACAGTGACAGCTTTACTTCTTTTCTGATTTGGATTCCTTTTATTTCCTTTTCTTCTCTGTTTGCAGTGGCTAAAACTTCCAAAACTATGTTGAATAAGAGTGGTGAGAGTGGGCAACCTTGTCTTGTTCCTGATCTTAGTGGAAATGCTTTCAGTTTTTCACCATTGAGGATGATGTTGGCTGTGGGTTTGTCATACATGGCCTTTATTATGTTGAGGTAGGTTCCCTCTATGCCTACTTTCTGGAGGGTTTTTATCATAAATGGGTGTTGAATTTTGTTGAAAGCTTTCTCTGCATCTATTGAGATGACCATATGGTTTTCTCCTTCAATTTGTTAATATGGTGTATCACATTGATTGATTTGCTTATACTGAAGAATCCTTGCATTCCTGGGATAAACCCCACTTGATCATGGTGTATGATCCTTTTAATGTGCTGTTGGATTCTGTTTGCTAGTATTTTGTTGAAGGTTTTTGCATCTATGTTCATCAGTGATATTGGCCTGTAGTTTTCTTTCTTTGTGACATCCTTGTCTGGTTTTGGTATCAGGGTGATGGTGGCCTCTTAGAATGAGTTTGGGAGTGTTCCTTCCTGTGCTATATTTTGGAAGAGTTTGAGAAGGGTAGGTGTTAGCTCTTCTCTAAATTTTTGATAGAATTCGCCTGTGAAGGCATCTGGTCCTGGGCTTTTATTTCTTGGAAGATTGTGAATCACAGTTTCAATTTCAGTGCTTGTGATTGGTCTGTTCATATTTTCTATTTCTTCCTGATTCAGTTTTGGCAGGTTGTGCATTTCTACGAATTTGTCCATTTCTTCCAGGTTGTCCATTTTATTGGCATAGAGTTGCTTGTAGTAATCTCTCATGATCTTTTGTATTTCTGCCGTGTCAGTTGTTTCTTCTTCTTTTTCATTTCTAATTCTATTGACTTGAGTCTTCCTCCTTTTTTTCTTGATGAGTCTGACTAATGGTTTATCAATTTTGTTTATCTTCTCAAAGAACCAGCTTTTAGTTTTATTGATCTTTGCTATCGTGTCCTTCATTTCTTTCTCATTTATTTCTGACCTGATCTTTATGATTTCGTTCCTTCTGCTAACTTTGGGGGATTTTTGTTCTTCTTTCTCTAATTGCTTTAGGTGCAAGGTTATTCGAGATGTTTCCTGTTTCTTAAGGTAGGATTGCATTGCTATAAACTTCCCTCTTAGAACTGCTTTTGCTGCATCCCATAGGTTTTGGGTCGTCGTGTCTCCCTAGTCATTTGTTTCTAGGTAGTTTTTCATTTCCTCTTTGATTTCTTCAGTGATCACTTCGTTATTGAGTAGTGTATTGTTTAGCCTCCATGTGTTTGTATTTTTTACAGATCTTTTCCTGTCATTGATATCTAGTCTCATAGCATTGTGGTCGGAAAAGATACTTGATACAATTTCAGTTTTCTTAAATTTACCAAGGCTTGATTTGTGACCCAGGATATGATCTATCCTGGAGAATGTTCCTTGAGCACTTGAGAAGAAAGTGTACTCTGTTGTTTTTCGATGGAATGTCCTATAAACATCAATTGAGTCCATCTTGTTTAATGTATCATTTACAGCTTGTGTTTCCTTATTTATTTTCATTGTGGATGATCTGTCCATTGGGGAAAGTGGGGTGTTAAAGTCCCTACTATGAATGTGTTGCTGTCGATTTCCCCTTTTATGGCTGTTAGTATTTGCCTTATGTATTGAGGTGCTCCTATGTTGGGTGCATAAACATTTACAATTGTTATATCTTCTTCTTGGATCGATCCCTTGATCATTATGTAGTGTCCTTCTTTGTCTCTTGTAATAGTCTTTATTTTAAAGTCTATTTTGTCTGATGTGAGAATTGCTACTCCAGCTTTCTTTTGGTTTCCATTTGCATGGAATATCTTTTTGCATCCCCTCACTTTCAGTCTGTATGTGTCTCTAGGTCTGAAGTGGGTCTCTTGTAGACAGCGTATATATGGGTGTTATTTTTGTATCCATTCAGCCAGTCTGTGTCTTTTGGTGGGAGCATTTAATCCATTTACCTTTAAGGTAATTATCGATATGTATGTTCCTTTTCCCATTTTCTTAGTTGTTTTGGGTTTGTTATTATAGTTCTTTTCCTTCTCTTGTGTTTCTTGCCTAGAGAAGTTCCTTTAGCATTTGTTGTAAAGCTGGTTTGGTGGTGCTGAACTCTCTCAGCTTTTGCTTGTCTGTAAAGGTTTTAATTTCTCCATCAAAACTTAATGAGATCCTTGCTGGTTGTACAATCTTGGTTGTAGGTTTTTCCCTCTCATCACTTTCAGTATGTCCTGCCACTCCCTTCTGGCTTGCAGAGTTTCTGCTGAAAGATCAGCTGTTAACCTTATGGGGATTCCCTTGTGTGGTATTTGTTGTTTTTCCCTTGCAGCTTTTAATATGTTTTCTTTGTATTTAATTTTTGATAGTTTGATTAATATGTGTCTTGGCGTGTTTCTCCTTGGATTTATCCTGTATGGGACTCTCTGTGCTTCCTGGACTTGATTAACTATTTCCTTTCCTATATTAGGGAAGTTTTCTACTATAATCTCTTAAAATATTTTCTCAGTCCCTTTCTTTTTCTCTTCTTCTCTGGAACCCCTATAATTCGATTGTTGGTGCATTTAATGTTGTCCCAGAGGTCTCTGAGACTGTCCTCAGTTCTTTTCCTTCTTTTTTCTTTATTCTGCTCTGCAGTAGTTATTTCCACTATTTTATCTTCCAGGTCACTTATCCGTTCTTCTGCCTCAGTTATTCTGCTATTGAACCCTTCTAGAGTATTTTTAATTTCATTTATTGTGTTGTTCATCGTTGCTTGTTTCATCTTTAGTTCTTCTAGGTCCTTGTTAAATGTTTCTTGCATTTTGTCTATTCTATTTCCAAGATTTTGGATCATCTTCACTATCATTATTCTGAGTTCTTTTTCAGGTAGACTGCCTATTTCCTCTTCATTTGTTAAGTCTGGTGTGTTTTTATCTTGCTCCTTCATCTGCTGTTTTTCTGCCTTCTCATTTTGCTTATCTTACTGTGTTTGGGGTCTCCTTTTTGCAGGCTGCAGGTTCCTAGTTCCCATTGTTTTTGGTGTCTGTCCCCAGTGGCTAAAGTTGGTTCAGTGGGTTGTGTAGGCTTCCTGGTGGAGGGAACTAGTTCCTGTGTTCTGGTGGATGAGGCTGGATCTTGTCTTTCTGGTGGGCAGGTGCACGTCTGGTGGTGTGTTTTGGGTGTCTGTGAACTTATTATGATTTTAGGCAGCCTCTCTGCTAATGTGTGGGCTTGTGTTCCTGTCTTGCCAGTTGTTTGGTATAGGGTGTCCAGCACTGTAGCTTGCTGGTCGTTTAGTGAAGCTGGGTGTTGGTGTTGAGGTGGAGATCTCTGGGATATTTTCACCATTTGATATTACATGGAGCTGGGAGGTCTCTTGTGGACCAGTGTCCTGAAGTTGGCTCTCCCACCTCAGAGGCACAGCACTGAATCCTGGCTGGACCACCAAGAGCCTTTCATCCCCACGGCTCAGAATAAAAGGGAGAAAAAGTAGAAAGAAAGAAAGAAAGAGGATAAAATAAGATAAAATAAAGTAAGGTAAAATAAAGTTATCAAAATAAAAAAGTAATTATTAAGAAAAAAATTTAAAAAAACAAAAAACAAACGGACGAATAGAACACTAGGACATATGGTGAAAGCAAAGCTATACAGACAAAATCTCACACAGAAACATACACATACACACTCACAAAAAGAGGAAAAGGGGAAAAAATAATAAATCTTGCTCTCAAAGTCCACCTCCTCAATTTGGGATGATTCTTTGTCTATTCAGGTATTCAACAGATGCAGGGTACATCAGGTTGATTGTGGAGATTTAATCCCCTGCTTCTGAGGCTGCTGGGAGAGATTTCCCTTTCTCTTCTTTGTTCTCACAGGTCCCGGGGTTCAGCTTCGGATTTGGCCCCGCCTCTGCGTGTAGGTCGCCTGAGGGCGTCTGTTCTTCGCTCAGACAGGACGGGGTTAAAGGAGCAGCTGATTCGAGGTCTGTGGCTCACTCAGGCCAGGGGGAGGGAGGGGCACGGAGTGTGGGGCGGGCCTGCGGCGGCAGAGGCCACCGTGACATTGCAGCAGCCTGAGGCGCGCCGTGCGTTCTCCCAGGGAAGTTGTCCCTGGATCCCAGGACCCTGGCAGTGGCGGACTGCACAGCCTCCCCGGAAGGGAGGTGTGGATAGTGACCTGTGCTCGCACACAGGCTTCTTGGTGGCGGCAGCAGCAGCCTTAGCGTCTCATGCCCGTCTCTGGGGTCCGCGCTGTTAGCCGCAGCTCGCGCCCGTCTCTGGAGCTCCTTTAAGCAGCGCTCTTAATCCCCTCTCCTCGCGCACCAGGAAACAAAGAGGGAAGAGAAAGTCTCTTGCTTCTTCGCAGCTCCAGATTTTTCCCCAGACTCCCTCCTGGCTAGCTGTGGTGCACTAACCCCCTGCAGGCTGTGTTCACGCCACCAACCCCAGTCCTCTCCCTGCGCTCCGAACGAAGCCCGAGCCTCAACTCCCAGCCCCGCCTGCCCCGGTGGGTGAGCAGACAAGCCTCTCGGGCTGGTGAGTGCCGGTCGGCACTGATCCTCTGTGCGGGAATCTCCCTGCTTTGCCCCCCGCACCCCTGTTGCTGTGCTCTCCTCCGCGGCTCCGAAGCTTCACCCCTCTGCCACCCGCAGTCTCCGCCCACGAAGGAGCTTCCTATAGTGAGTGGAAACCTTTCCTCCTTCACAGCTCCCTCCCACTGGTGCAGGTCCCGCCCCTATTCTTTTGTCTCTGTTTTTCTTTTTTTCTTTTGCCCTACCCAGGTACGTGGGGAGTTTCTTGCCTTTTTGGAGGTCTGAGGTCGTCTGCCAGCACTCAGTAGGTGTTCTGTAGGCGTTGTTCCACGTGTAGATGTATTTCTGATGTATCTGTGGGGAGGAAGGTGATCTCCACGTCTTGCTCTTCCTCCATCTTCCTAGATCACCCAACTAAGCTTTTCTGATCAAACGTGTTGTCAGTTTACATCTGTGCTTCTTGGGGAGGTGTTTCCATTTTAAGCATGCTAATCAGGGAGCAGGTTGGGAAGGTTTTTGTGAGGAGCATGAGGAAGGAGTCTTGGAGGATGGGCTGTTGCTGCCTACTGTACCCCATTGCAACTGGGCCTGATCAGTACCCCTGCGAGAGTCTCTAGGCCCTAGCAGCCCTGAGTACAGCGCATGGGTCTTTCTATCACCAGCTCTGGTTAGAGAAGACAAATCAGCTGCCTTTGAACTGGTTAGCTGGCTAAGAATAACCAACTAGATTAGAATTCAGAAGGGGCTGATTCCTCTCTGCCAGTCTCAGAGTTCCTGAGTGCCCTCAGGAGAGCGTGGTGCCTGTCTTGTGATCCGCTCAACCCTAGTCACCTTTCAGAAACCAGCCAGTGTGTGCCTTCTGGTTTCTTCTCAAGCCCTGGCTTGCCCTACTCCTCATTGAAATCTCCTTTCTCTCTCATGCAGTGGTGTCACATACTGTCTAGATCAGCAATTTTCATACCTGGTTATATTCCTGAATCACCCAAGAAACTTACACAATGTTGGTGATAATAGTTCCTGCTTATTACATGCTGGGCATTGTTCTAAGGAGCTTATGTATATTCATTAATTCTCACAGCAACCCTGTGAAATAGGATTCCTCTTATTGTCACTACTTTGCAGATTAGAAAACTGAAGCTCAGAGTGGTACAGTCACCTGCCCAAGGTTCTATAGCTATGATGGCATCAGGATTCAAAATGGAGACTTCAGTGTTCATGCTCTAGATCTCTCCACTCCACTCTCAAGAGTCTGCCTTTCAGAGTCCTGATACTGACCTCCCAATCAAGAGCTCCTTGGAGTGGAGCAAGAAACATTTATTTTTAAAACTTCACGGGAGACTCTAATGTGAACCAAACGATGAGGGTCTTCATAAATAATGAGAACTAATTCTTATACTTGGCCAGCAGAGAATATGTAGAATTTTCCAGGGAGCTGGTAAATGCCCTGTAAGTGTCAAGTTTCTAGGACAGAGAGGAGCCCACCCTTACTTTCTCCTTCTGGGGGACAGAGAATATACCTTTGTTCATTCATTTATTCATTCACTCAACAAAATGTTACTGGAAGCCTGCTATGTGCCAGGTGCTGTTCTAGATCCTGGGGAACATGGAGCTTATGTTCTATATGAGGGAGGCAGACGCTAAGCAAATAAATATATAACAGGCTGAGTAGTGATAAGTGCTGTGAAAAACAATAATGCAGGTGAAAGGATAGATGGTGGGGTGGGATGGAGTGGTGAATGTGTGGATGACTTTAGATAGAGGGATTTTGAAAGACCTCTCTGGTAAGGTGACATTTGAGGAGAGACCTGAATGAAGACGGGAAGGAAGAAATGTAGATATAGGGGAAGAACATTCTAAGCAGCGAAAATAGCAAGTGCAAAGATCCTGAGGTGGGAGCAGCTTGGGCAGGTTTAAGGGCCATCAAGGAGGCCAGAGCAGCTGAAGTGTTCTGGGACATTCCAAAGTTTAGGATAGGGAGAAGTGAGGGGGATTCAGGGAGGTGAGATTGAGCCAGTGAGGTGAGAACTATATCAGAGGCTGCTGAGGCTGAGCCAGATGAGATGGGGCATGGGTCACTGTGTTTGACAACACAGAAGTCACTGGTAGCCTGGAGGAGGATAATTTCAGTGGTGTGGATAAGGCCGGAAGCCTGATTGGAGAGGGATCTGGAAAAACTAGGAGAAGAGAAAGTGGAGACAGCAAACTTAGACTGATTTCATTTTAGTTTAACTATAAAATGGAATAGGGAAATTAAGCGGTAGCTGGCAGTGACAATGGGATCAAGAGAGCTTGTTAAAGGTGGGCCGCACTTTAGAATGTTTATGCGCAGATGGTACTACCCAGTCAGGAGGGGAAATTGGTGATTGCAGGAGGCGCATCTTTGATGAGCTGAGAGCCGGTGGGATTCCAGGGCACAGCAGAAGGAGTTGGCCTTAGAGCATTGTGAGAAGACCCTGTACAAGGGAATGTGGAGCAGAGCGTAGAGTTGCAGGGAGGTGGGGCTAGTTGGTGGTCAGCTCATGTGGGATTTCAGTTCTGATGACTTCAATTTTCTCAGTAAATAAGAAAGCCCTGAGCTGAGAGCAAGGAGGGAGTCTTCTATCTTATTCTACTATATGGAACAACCAAGAATTGTAATTTAAAAGTTGTCCTTGTAGGTTTATCCTTTAGAAACATCAGTAATCACGATAACATATTTTTATAACTTTTCAAGCACAGTTTTTGGGGGTACTCAGCAATTTCAGGTATGCATGGTCTTTGGGGATGTTCTCTTCATAATCAAAACCCAGTGCACTGGTCCCAACTGACTAGTTTTTCAATGGAAAATTCACCCCCATCTTCCTCAAGGAAACATCAGATAAGGTCTTGTTAACATTATAACATGAATTTGAAAGAGTTATTTTTTCTCTGGTTTATGGCCATTTTGCTTTTCTTAGATATTGATAACATTCATTTCATTCATTTTGTTTCATTTCAGAGGTCATATGAGAAGCAACTATGAATCCTAATGTTTCTATCTCATTCTGTGACACAGAAAAATTGCTCCTTCGGTTGACCCCTTGGTAGATAACCCTGCCTTGTTTTTCCTAATACAGTGGTTGTCAAACTTGAATGCGCATCAGAATCCCCGGGAGGGTTAGTTAAAACAGAGTGCTGGGGGCTTCCCTGGTGGCTCAGTGGTTAAGAATCCACCTGCCAATGCAGGGGACACGGGTTTGAGCCCTGGTCTGGGAAGATCCCACATGCCGCGGAGCAACTAAGTCCGTGCGCCACAACTACTGAGCCTGTGTGCCACAACTACTGTAGCCTGAGCACCTAGAGAAGAGAAGCCAGTGCAATGAGAAGCCTGCGCACCGCAACAAAGAGTAGCCCCCACTCGTCGCAACTAGAGAAAGCCTGCGCACTGCAACGAAGACCCAACACAGCCAAAAAATACCCCCCAAAAACAGAGTGCTGGGCCCCACCCCCAGAGTTTCTGATTCTGTAGGTCTTGGGTGGGGCTCCCGAGATTCTGCATTTCTGACAAGTTCCCAGGTGCTGCTGGGGCCGCCAGTCTGCGGACACACTTTGAGAACCGCCACCCTAAGAGATTCTATTTGTAGTCTCTTCCAATAGATTTTGAGGAGGGCCGGGCAGCTGCAGGGCCTCTTTCTGTACCTGCAGGAGTGATGGGGAGGATGATAGAAAGGAGGACGGCTCACAAGCTTGCTCCACCCCTCTCTCTTCCCCATAGAAACTCTGGAGCTACCCCTGACAGAGGAGACCCTGGGTTGGGTGGACCTTGGGTCGCCCCCGCAAGCATCTCCAATGATTCTCACGTCTGTCCTTGCCTGAAAGCAGTCGTGACTACAGCATCCCCAGGATGCTTTCATCTTTCAAGTCCTGATCCCTAGTGCCCCTTCCCACCCTCCTCTCACCCAAATCGCCTGGCCCTGCTCAGATCCCTGATCTCTGGCTTCCCCCTGTCTGCTGCTAGTTGCTCCCAGTGAGCTCTCGGTACAGGATGGATGGGCCTTCATAATAACCCTGGCAGGCAGCCGTTGGGCCAGGGCCTCCCCTTTGAGGCTGGTGTCTTTGATTTCTTGACAGATTAGCGGCACACAGAAGCGAAGCCTGCGTAAGAGGCTGGAGTGAAAGGACCAGCTCTCCACATGACACATGCCTGTAGTACACTGTGACTGGCAGGTAAGGGGAAAAGCTATTTGCAGAGCCCAGCAAGCGAGACGCTAGTTCTGAAGAGCCTGCACGGCCTAAAAATAACACAAAGGGTGGGAGGGGGAGAAAGGAAACTTTAGCATGGAATATTTAAAAAAAATTAAAAATAGAAAAGCTTTGGTAAATGAGAGTCGCCAGTTGCTGTGCCGCTCACCACCTACAGGGCTTTTAGGATTCCCAGCAGACAGCCAGTAGCCGGCGTGACAGGAACAGTGAAATTATTTCGGGGAACGGAGTCAGGCCACCAATGGATGGTGGAAGCAAGTGCGGAGAGACAAAAGTGCCACGTGGTGGGCTGAACTGCTTGGGATTGACGATAAGCCGGTCTGGGAATTAATGAGATCCAATAGATGTGGGGGTTTGCCTCCAATTTGATGAACCACTTTGTCAGGCTTGCTTAACCTCGGTCTCAAATCAGTGGAATTGTAAGTCGGCAATAGGACTCTGATTCTGCTCCTCTTCTTGTTAGGATGCTAGGATGCCGCCTTAGATCTTGCACTGCCTCCTCTGCCTTCTCCCCTCCCCGCCCCTCCCCTCCCTGCAGCCTCTTCATTCATTCTGAGCTCCGGCAGATAAATGATTTGGTTTAGTTTCATCCTTATTGTCTTTCTTGGGAAGTACATGGATTAGCAAGGTAAACGAATGTCCTTCCCATGAATGAGTTGCCCTGATCAAGGACCTCATAGGTAGATAGACCTGGCCCAGCATGAACAAGATACGAGGGGACCAAAGCTGTCGTGTGTTAACAGAGTCCAGGTTTACCTTGTACCTCTGTCCAGTTCTAGGAGAAAAATGGCACCTGAAAAAAGACCAGAATTGTACAGGGGAGGAAACCGGATTTCTGCTCTCTAAGGAGTTCAGTAATTCAACCCATGGTGGGGGGCAGGGGTGCAGGTGGGAGGGGTTGGAAAAGGGGGCACATGCTTTTAAAGAGACACTTCCCTGAGGAGACCCAGAGTGGAAATTCAGACTGCAGGCTCTGGAGACAATCTGATTTATTTTCCAGTTCCCATATAAGAGATGAAGCAGAGAGGCCCCTCAGTAAATGTTGGCTGATTTCACATAAATGAGTGATGAGCTGAGCTGGCATTCATGCCAAACTCTGGGACTTACCATCAAGGTTGTTGCATTTGACTAGAGTTTTTTTTTCAGTGAGGGGTGCAATGAACTGTCTTAGGGTACTCTGAGGACCGGCTGATTATCACCCCAGCAGTGCCTGGGTCACACATTCCCAGATCTCAAATTACCAACTGCATGCCAGGGGTCAGGGCCAGCTCCACACAGGGAGACAGTTGGCAGGGCCTCTGTGTCAGCAGCGTGGGGTGAGCGTGACCTTAAGCTGCCCTCACAGTTCAGCCCCATTCCGCTCAGCTCTTGAGCACGGTTATCAGGCCTGTGTGTATATGAAAACCCCTCCTCCCATGAATGAATTCAGTTGATAGGTATTAAAGATTGCTGAATTTCCATGGCACTCTCTGAGAGTTTCAGAAGGCTCCATATCATGGATATTCTTAAGATGTAAAATGTTGCATCATATAAGATGCATCAAAAGCCACTAGGAGACACTTAGATAAACAGATAAACTGGGCAAAAAAATTGTCTCTTATGGAGTTGATAGTTTAGGGTTAAAATTAGCAACCTGGGCTTAGAGTGGAAGACACTTTCATAGGTCTTTCCATGGTACCACATGACAGCCCCTTTTCATGACTGGATATTCATGATTTCAAAAGCAGCAGTGGGAGGAAGATGAGGGAAGAGAATGTTATTGAGCATCTTTTGTATGCTTTGCATGGGGCCAAGTACTTCGTATACATGAGCATATCTAATTCTTAATGTTCCCTTGAGGCGGGTATAAAAGCTAGATTTTGCAGTAAAGGAAACAAAGATTCAAAGAAGTGGCTAGACCAGCACACTGATTTTTGGCATATGCATTTGACTATAAAGACTATAGTTAGTCTACATTACCACACACCAGACTGCCAACCAGATTAGCCCAGAGGGCTCAGTAGATAGGCCAGAGCTGCTCTGGTCAACTGCCAGAGGACAAAGGTACTGAGTTATGAGATGGGAGGTATCACCATGGCCTTGATACATAATAGAAGCCTGCACATTCCTTCTTTGGTGAGCAGTGAAGCCATAGCAAAACTAAAAATAGAAAAGTTACTACTAAAGAATAACAAATTATAAAACCTAAGACATGAAACAATGTTTGCCTCATCCTAAGGCCCCAGCTGCTGTTTCCATCCTTCTTCAATTCACCTACTAAATGATGACAGTTTGCTCCAATATTGAAGGAGCTCCTATAATCTTTGCAGAATGGCTGAATGAGAAAAACAAACTTGTTTTCAAGAGTCTCAGAGTTCAAAACAAGGACCAGTAGGTGGGAATTAAAAGAAGGTAACTTCAAAGCTAACAGGAAGAACTTTCTAGCAAATGGATCCGTGTGACTATGGGATGGGTTGCTTTGGAATGAGCGAAGTTCTCTGCCTTGGACATGCTTAAACAGAGGTTTGGAAATACCTTGTGGATTTGGCATTGGCTAAATGGCCACAAAGGTCTCTGAGAGCCTTTAAGGATCTGAGAATCCATGACATATGGTACCAATTTTCAGTTTGAAACAAATTTCACTCTTATCTGAGTCAACTCTGGTCTACTCTTCAGTGCCCCAAAAAAGGGTTTGGGGGGTAAGACCCAAGCCAAAGGAGTATGTGTGGTTCTACTTGAGGTATGGGAGATTTAAAGGGAAGAGTGGATGGTTGTCACAGGTGGCAGGGCTGTCCAAGTCCTTTGCAGGTAGTGACTTCTGCTTACTGAGGGTGGCCCAGGTGAGGGCAGC
This sequence comes from Monodon monoceros, assembly GCF_005190385.1. Lineage (NCBI taxonomy): Eukaryota > Metazoa > Chordata > Mammalia > Artiodactyla > Monodontidae > Monodon > Monodon monoceros. Next base: position 34,454,791 of record NW_021703779.1, read on the forward strand.
TAAGACTGGAGCTAGAGAAGGACTCGATATTGTGTGGGAGGCCAGGTCATTGCCTTTAGGGTCTCTTCTAATCAAAGAATCTATGGTTTGTTAATGAGGAGCCATTTAGGAACAGGAGCTCTGCTCCCTGCCAGCTTTTCCAGGTGAGGGAAACCTTCACACTTTTGGCCAAAGCAATGCATCTAACAAAGCAAACTATACGCCAGTCCTGTAATTTAGCGATCCACTTCTGGGTGTATAGCCAATAGAATATATCTGGGCTTTTATATCCTCCAAAAGACATCATTAAGAACGTTCATAGCAGCTTTATTCATAATGTCCCCAAGCTAGAAACAACTTACAATGTACATCAGCAGTAAAATGGGTAAGAAAATTGTACTGTATTCATACAGTGGGACACCATGCAGCAATGAAAAAGTGGTGACTCCAGATACATGCAACGCTGATGTGTCTCATAGACATAAGATTGAGTGAAAGAAGTTAGACGTCAAAAATACAGACTGTAGGGCTTCCCTGGTGGCGCAGTGGTTGAGAGTCCGCCTGCCGATGCAGGGGACACGGGTTCGTTCCCCGGTCCGGGAAGATCCCACATGCCGCGGAGCGGCTGGGCCCGTGAGCCATGGCCGCTGAGCCTGCGTGTCCGGAGCCTGTGCTCCGCGACGGGAGAGGCCACAACGGTGAGAGGCCCGCTTACTGCAAAAAAGAAAAAGAAAAAATGCAGACTGTATAATTTCATATATATGAAGTCCCAACATAGGCAAAAAAATTATAGTGAGAGAAGTCTGAACAGTAGTTATCTTTGGCAGGGTTAGGGGTGGTAATTAAATAAGATGGGGAATGAAGACATTTTGGGGATAGATAGCTGGAAATGTTCTATATCTTAATCTGATGGTGAATGGGTACAAAAATTCATGTAACTGTGATCTTTCCATTTTGCTCTATATAAGTGCCCTCTCTCTCAATATATAGATATAGATAAGATATAGATATAGATGAGATATAGATATAGATATAGATATATCTGGAAAAGAAAAAAAAAGAGAGCAGTTTCTTTCCCATGGAGACTCGGTTATATTCTGGATTCTTTTGGCATTCCATGTTAAAGGAAAATATCCAATCTTGTGGCTTTGGTATACTGATCCTTGAACAAAAGGAAGTATTGGGGCTTCCCTGGTGGTGCAGTGGTTAAGAATCTGCCTGCCAATGCAGGGGACATGGGTTCGAGCCCTGGTCCGGGAAGATCCCACATGCCGCGGAGCAACTGAGCCCGTGCACCACAACTACTGAGCCTGCACTCTAGAGCCCGCGAGCCACAACTACTGAGCCAGCATGCCACAATTACTGAAGCCCGTGTGCCTAGAGCCTGTGCTCCGCAACAAGAGAAGCCACAGCAATGAGAGGCCCGCGCACCACGACCAAGAGTAGCCCCCACTCGCCGCAACTAGAGAAAGCCCGTGCGGAGCAACGAAGACCCAACGCAGCCAAAAATAAGTAAGTAAATAAATAAATAAAATTTAAAAAAAGATTATTCACTAAAGCATTAAAAAAGAAAAGGAAGTATTAGACTGGTACTACTGTAACCACTAATTATTGAAGATAATATAATGTTATTACACAGATTTCAAAATGCTTTGAATCAAATTTTGGCTCCTAGACTTGGGTTTTACTCCTAGGTCCACCACTAACTTGCTGTGTGTACTCAATGTTTTTATCTTTGGAAGACTCAGTATTCTCGTGAATAAAATGGTGAGTCATTCAATAAATATTTATCAAATGCCTACCATGGGCAAGGGTAGACGTGTGGGAGAAACAGATAAATCAGACTCAGAGTTGAGAGACTCAACTGAGACACTCCATGTAAAATCACATTATAAAGAGAAAGAGTTACAGCAACGTAAGGATTTATTAAGACATGACAATTATGGTGAATGCCTGATTCAATGCAATAAGGTAATTCTTTACCCCAGGAAATTAATACTTTTGCCAAAGTATTATTCTCAGCCTTCTGTGTGTGCAAACATTTGCATCTAACTGGAAAATTTACTGAGATTTTTCAAGCTCAGCAGCACCTTTAGATGTTAATGTGATGTGAATTGAGAAAGATTTTACATAGAGTTTAGTGTGTTGGGTATAACAGAATGGCTCAACATTTGGAAACGAAGTGTGTTTTGTGTCTAGTTGCCTTTCCATGTTCTGGAGAGCTACAGAATGCATAAGTAAGTCACAAAGACAAAAAGCAAGTATAATATGATACCATTTATATAGAATTCAAAAAGGTGCAAAGAATGCTATCCATTGTCTCGGAATGCATGCAAGCACGTCAGTGATAGAACCATACCTGCCTGTAAGCAGTAGACAATTACAGGAGAGCCATGTCTTAGATTACGTTCCCCTCCAACAGAGCCTGAGACCAGGACTTGGGTGCAGGGCATTTACTGAGGGGCGATCCCAGGGAGTAGGAATGAAGGAGCAGGGAGGGTGAGACAAGAAAAGGGGGAAAGCCAGGAAAGGGTGTGTTACTGAGGTCACTGCTTTAGGGAAAAGGGCTCAACCCCACCTCTGAGAATTGTCTGTCCTAAGGGCATTTATACAAGGCTCTGTCCACCTGGGTTGATGTTTCTCCTGGGGGTGCTAATTCCCCCATGCATTTGTGATGTGCCTGTGAGGGTTGAGTGCACTCTTGAGGGTTTGGAGGAAAGCCTTGGAGTAAAGAAACAGAGACTCGAGGTGGGCCCTGGGAGTGGGATACTGCCAGTATGGCTGACGGCTGAAGCCAGAAGTGGGCTGAGGGCATGCTATTTTAAGTTCTTACCCCTGGGAAAAGAGGGGAAGGAATGGGATGAGAAAGGGATATACAGGGAACTTCAACTGGCTCTTTGATGTGTTATTTCTTAAGAAAATACGGCAAAATGTGAGTCTTCCAAAAAGCTGGATGGTAGGTGTATGGATGCTCGTTATATTATTCTTGATACTTTTCTGTATTCTTGAACTATTTCAAAAAAAAATTGGGTTGCATCAGCATTAATTTGTTTCAGGGGAGCTCTGATTGAATAATTATGCAGAGCAATAATGTGTCAAATAGTAATATAATTTACCACTAGTTCTTAAATTAAGTTAATGTACCTAAGTATAATTTTGATGGAACTTGACTAACAAAATATTGAGTTTTATCCAAAATGTCATGGTCTAATTTTTATTCTAGTTGAGAGATCTCACTTGATAAACTTTTGATTGTATTTCCAGTTGTCTTACCAGGGCACTTTGTGAACGGGGTGATTTATCCATTTTCTGGTTGGGAAAATCATAACTCAGAGGAATTTAGTAATTCATTCAAGATCATTCAGCAGCAGAAAGGCAGGAGAATAATGCAGGAGCTCTGCCCTTTTGATCTGTGATTCCCTCCTTGTTTTACCCACGTCTTTGCAAGATGATCAACAGAGTCATCTAGGTGGTGTGGGCACAGTGGTGTGGGCACTGTGTAATTGGAGTATACACGTATGTGATTCGATCAACACAAGGGTGTTTGGTGGGGGTGAGCATAGGGATTACAGTCTCCGCATTCAAGGGTTTTATAAGTTAGTGAAGGTATGGATAAGCATAGCTGTATCATCTCTCTCAAGTGTGAGGACTGTTGACTGGGCGTCCACTGTGCACAGGAGCTGTTGTTAGCATTGCTCGTTTCCAGACTATCCCAAGGTTACCAAGTTCCTCTTAACCTTTCCTTAGCTTTGTGTACACTGTGTTTTGTCCCCTGGGTCCACAGCACCTTGTCCAAGGGCAATTTGTTTGTAGCAGGAGGTGTTCTGAGGAGCAAGCAAACTCAAACCCCAACTGCAATAACAACCGCAAAACCCAATACAGCCCAGCCTTGAGGAGACCCGTTGTAAGGCCTTCATGGCTCCACTCGAGTCAAACACTTCAAGTGGTTGAACTAGGAACGTGGACTCAGAACCTTCTTTTCTGGAAGGAACTTGATCGGCTGTTTAAATGGTCACTGGGTAATACTGCACAATAACAGCTGCACACCTCTGGGCTTTTTGACACTTACCACTGATGGAAAATGCCACTTGCACCCCTTGATTTACAGAAAAAAACCCGGTGTGCAATTACAGCTGAAGGGTTTGTTTTTCTTTCTGTCTCTTCTAACTGAATGGCATCTTAATTGAGGCATCCCTGTGGCACAAAGGCGAGTGGCTTGGCCTCCTCTGTATACTTTCTAGACCTGTCACTGAACTCGCAAATGATTAAATATCCCCTTCAATCCTGGCCCCCTGAGAGCCGCACCCTAATTTCCCGAGCTGCTCTCCGACAGTTGGCAATCCCAGCCTTCCATTTGGTCTTTGAGTTGTCAGGGCAGGCAGTGTCAGAACTGGGGAGTTCAGAGTTACAACAGAAAAACCAAGCTCACTGACAGCAGTACGTTCCCCAGTGGCTCCAGTGGGGACCCAGTTGGAGGAAGCTGTGTACCCTAGATGTCTCCATCACTTCCCACTGTTGACGTGGCACCATACTGTTTTGATTTTTTTTCCCCCTACTTCGCTGGCTATGCCTTCTGCTTCCTCGGTGTTCCTCAGTCCTCTCTGGCAAAAATTCTCAACGAGGAATATACGAGTCCTGTGGCAGATACTGTTGGTGCCCTAGCTGTGTCTTCTGGCTCTCAAACCATTAGCGGCAATCTAATGGTTTCTTACTGTAGGCATCTGCACCCTCTCTGCCTGAGGGTGTTCTCTAGCCACTGAACCAAGTTGTTCTTAGTCCCACGGGGGGGACAGGGTGGAGAATGGGTACTAGGTGACTAGATAGGCCGGAGAGTTAATGCCTCTGCGGCGATCCTCAATCCATGAGAGATGGGAGATGATAGACAAACTCCCCAGCTTCCTTGCTGGGTGGGTGGGACAATTCTAGGTTGTGTCCCTCAGGGTTTCTCAGAGGGGCTCCAGCAAGATTGAGCCCCAGTTGGCCACCTCCCATTAATGTACCTTTATTGGCTTTTCTCCCTTCCCTGCTCATTTCTCTACTCCTCCAAGTTTCCTGAGATCACCTCCCAAATGAACCTCTTGAACCAACATCTTTGTCCCAGGGTCTGCTGGTAGAGGAACCCAAACTAAGACGAGTTCCTGAAATTTTATGCAAATTTTTGTTTGGAGTTGTGACTATTAAGGGCCTTCATCAACTTTTCGAAAGGGTCTATGACCCTAAAGAGGCCAAGAACCAACACCTAACCCTTCTTCTCGAGATCGGCTCATCCACTCCTGATATCCAGTCACAAAGAACCAGATGCTTTCTGTATGCATCCCACTGCAGGTCTCACAAGTACCTCACACTTACATGTCAGTTGTGGATGCTGTGCCATGCTGCCCAGCACCCCTGCTAGGACAGAAGGACCTACCTCCTCAGCTGCTGGGAAGGTTGTTAGCTGACGGCTCAGCTGTCAACCCTCTCTAGGAATTGCCTTCAGCTGAAGGGAGCCATACCACCCAAGGTTCCATGCTGTCCCCCAGGGTAATCTGCATCCAGTGGCTGGGTGATGTGGGTGGACAGGGGCCTGGATCCCTTGCCCCAACTTAGGACAACTCTTGCAGGGCTCTCCCACCTCCAGGGCCCCCCCATGAGTTTGGCTGAGGCCTTTGTGGAGACTTCATCACAGTCCAACTTCCTTCCTTCCAACAAGGGTCAGTCCTGAGAGCACTTTCCAATAGACTTCCTACATTCCAATTTCCAAATAAGAGTCTGATTCCTAGGGACCCAGACCTGTGATAACCCAGGAAACATCTCTGTGTCCTCTCTTTCCTTATCCATCCCTATATGATCAATCACTCACTCAATCAAAACTTGAGTCTTATTGAATGTGACTTTGGAACATCTCTTGAATGCACCCATGTTCTCCCACTGCATTCCGATGACCTCTTTCCAGTTATGGCCTGGATGTCTGAGACAGCCTCCTAACTGCTCCCAGACTCTCATTTTGCCCCTCTCAAACAAAGCCATCTTTCTAAAGAGTAAATCTGGTCTCATCACTATAACCTTTCAATGGTTCACTATTACCCTGAAGATCAAGTTCTTAATGGGACTTACACTTTTATGACCTCCATCCCTATGGGCCCCTCCAGCCTCACTTCTCCCCATGACCTGTCATATATGCGCTGCGCTCCAGCCAAACTAGACTGCTTGCTGTTTCCCAAGTTCACCACAACTTGGGGCCTTGGTTCAGACTCCTCCCCCACTTACAGTTTTGCTTTCCCAACCCCACCCAACATACATGCACACACACAGGCACATACCAATGTTGCTCCTTCTTAGAAGATTTCTCTGATCCCAGTGCCCCTCCCAGGGGCCTCCACAGCCCAACTTTGGTATTCTACAATTGGTGCATGTCTTAGGTTGGATTTCCCAGAAGTAAATCCTGAAGTAAGGATTCCTGGGAAAGCAACTTACTAGGAAGTGTTTCTGGGAATAACCAGTAGGGAATTGGGGAAGCAGGAGATAGAGCAAAGGAAGCTGAGCCAGGGTGAATTATTACGTCAAGTCCTCCAGAGGGTGGGTAAGATGATTCTAGTACGAATTCTAATGTGTGGTTTCCCCCGCACACCACCAAGCAGTCCTCCAGCACCAGCTGAAGGTCCTACAGTTCAACTCTATTCCGAAACTATCTACCTGGAGGTAGCATCAGATCCCACAGGTTAAGGGCTCAGCCCTGCAAGACTGTCCAGACTTCAGGTGCCAATTGCAAGTCCAGGTTGTCACCTGTGCTTCTGATAACTGTCTATAAATCGGAGATTCTCACGACCCTCTCCTTGGGTTCAATTAATTTGCTAGAGCAGCTCCCAGAACTCAGAAACATTTTACTTACTAGATCACCAGTTTATGATAAAAGGATATAACTCAGGAACAGCCAGATGGAAGAGAGGCATAGGGCAAGGTGTGGGGAAAGGGCACAGAGCTTCCATGCCCTCTCTGGGCTCACCACTCTCCCCACATCTCCACGTGTTCACCAGCCCAGAAGCTTTCCAAACCCTGTCCTTTTGGGTGTTCATAGGGGCTTTGTTACACAGGCATGAGTGATTAAATCTCCAGCCCTTTCCCCCTTCTCAGAGGTCTAGGGGGTGGGAATGAAAGTTCTAACCCTCCACTCACAGGGTTCATTCCCCTGGCAACTAGCCCCCATCCTTAGGAGCCTTCTAAAAGTCACCTCATTGCACAGCAAAGGAAACCATAAACAAGATGAAAAACAAGATGAAAAGACAACCCTCAGAATGGGAGAAAATATTTGCAAATGAAGCAACTGACAAAGGATTAATCTCCAAAATATACAAACAGCTCATGCAGCTCAATATCAAAAAAACAAAAGACCCAATCCAAACATGGGCAGAAGACCTAAATAGACACTTCTCCAAAGAAGACATACAAATGGCCAACAGATACACGAAAAGGTGCTCAACATCACTAATTATTAGAGAAATGCAAATCAGACCTACAATGAGGTATCACCTCACACCGTCAGAATGGCGGTCATTAAAAAATCTACAAACAATAAATGCTGGAGAGGGTGTGGAGAAAAGGGAACCCTCCTGCACTGGTGGTGGGAATGTAAATTGATACAGCCACTATGGAGAACAGTATGAAGGTTCCTTAAAAAACTAAAAATAGAACTACCATATGACCCAGCAAGCCCACTCCTGGGCATATACCCAGAGAAAACCGTAATTCAAAAAGACACATGCACCCCTATGTTCATTGCAGTACTATTTACAATAGCCAGGACATGCCCATCAACAGACGAATGGATAAAGAAGATGTGGCACATATATATACAATGGAATATTACTCAGCCATAAAAATGAATGGAATTGGGTCATTTGTAGAGACGTGGATGGACCTAGAGACTGTCATACAGAGTGAAGTAAGTCAGAAAGAGAAAAACAAATATCGTATATTAATGCATATATGTGGAATCTAGAAAAATGGTACAGATGAACTGGTTTGCAAGGCAGAAATAGAGACACAGATGTAGAGAACAAACATATGGACACCAAAGGGGGAAGCAGGGGGTGGTGGTGGTGGGATGAATTGGGAGATTGACATATGAACACTATTGATACTATGTATAAAATAGCTAACTAATGAGAACCTACTGTATAGCTCAGGGAACTCTACTCAGTGCTCTGTGGTGACCTAAATGGGAAGGAAATCCAAAAAAGAGTGTATATATGTATACGTATAGCTGATTCACTTTGCTGCACAGTAGAAACCAACTCAACATTGTAAAGAAATTATACTCCAATAAAAATTATTTTAAAAGTCACCTCATTAACATAACGAAAGACAAATTCTAAGGGCTTTAGGAGCTCTGTGCCAGAAATGAGAACAAAGACCAAATATTTATTTCTTATTATAAATCACAATATCACAGTAGGTGACTTTGGCTTGGTCCTGGAGGGGAGCTCTGGACACAGTGAAGACCACAGCTCACTACTGTCCCAAACGGGATGAGGAAGCTGGAGTAATTATATTTATCAATACTTTATACTTACGGAATATTTATACACCCCTCAGTCATTGGTTAAGGGGACGGGAGAGGAAAGTTCCCAGGTAGTTCTAGCTTTCTTTGATGCAGGCAAATCTGGCTCCAGCAGCCTGGGGGCAGTCCTTTTACAAAGGGGCATGGATGGTCTCTGTAGGCTGAAAGTACCTTTAGAGCAGGCATACACAGAACTGGCAAAGAGGTCCAAGGGCATGAGGTAAAGCGGTCCAAGGGACAGAGACTGGCAGCATCTGCTATGGGGCTCTTACCTCACTGGGCTGTAATGGCCTGTTAACTACCTGTAGCCCCCTGCCCCACCCCGCCAGGCAGTGAGCTCCTTGCTCTCAGGGCCTATGTGTTCACCATGGTTGGCCTAGCACATAGCAGGTGCTCACTAGATGGTTGTTGAATGAATGAATGAGTGGATGGATGACTAAACGGATGGCTGAATAACATCTATCTCTGAGGGAGCTTCTGCAGTGAGAGCAGCAGCACATAGGTACAGTTTTCCTGCATTTGGAAATAATTTATCCTTCTTGTGAGAGAAATGTGCTTATGTACTTAGATAAAGAAGATCTTTTTTTGCAGGGACCCGGGAGGAATGAGATTTATGTTCCATGCCAACCACATGTTTCACAGAAGTCTCACTTTCCCAGCTAGAGAGGTGTGGTGCCAGCAGGCAGCAGGAGCATCAGGCCTCACAATGAGAAAGCAACAGATAGCTCTGGAGGTCTTCAGGTCTTAGGGCAGCCAGGAACCAGGTCTATTAGCCCTGGAAGGGACTGTTGGAAATAAAGCCACCACACTCATTGTTGCACTTAACAATGAGGGTGAAAGGAGTTAATTTCCTTGCCCAACACCTCACAGACTGGCTGAAGCTCTCCGAGTGACAAACGGCAGGGCCGGGTTCTCATTCACGATTGGAGACTCTCACCTTTTCCCCTCCCTGCCCCATCACTAACTGCCACCCATTCGCCGAACCTCTTTCCTTGTCCTCTGAATTTCCTGTCCTTTCTCAAAACACGTTTTTTCAGTATTTTTTTTCAAAATCAACTTTACTGAGGAGTAATAAACATGAAGAAAAATGTGCCAATTTTAAACATCCAGTTAGTCAGATTTATATACTCACATGTGGTATGCGTGCTCACTGCAGTCAAGATATAGAACATTTCTAATGCCCCCCAGATTTCCCTTGTGTCCATCAGCAGCCAAACCCACCCTAACCCTCAGTACCAGACAGACACTGATCTGCTTTCTGTCAGTATAGATTCATTTTGCATGTACTCAGATATCATATAAATAGACTCACACAGAGATTTTTATATTATTTTATTGCTTAGTTTCCTTCTTTTAGCATAATTATTTTGAGATTCATCCATGGCATTGTATGCATTATTAGTTTGCTCTTTTTTTATGGCTAGTAGCATTTCATTGTATGGATGTACCAAAATGTGTTCATCCATTCCCCTGTTGTTGGACATTTGGGTTGTTACTAGTTTTTGGTTATTATGAAGAAAGCTGCTATGTATGTTCTTGTACAAGTCTTTGTGTGGACATATGTCTTCATTTCTTTTGGGTAAATACTTAGAAGTGGAATGGCTGAGTCATATGGTGAATGTATGTTTAACTTTATAAGAAAGTGCTAAACTGGTTTAGTGGCTAGACTATTTCACAGTCTCAGCATCAATGTAGGCCAGTTCTACTTCCTCTGCATCCTTGTCAACACTTGATATTGTCAGACTTTTCATTTTTAGCCATTCTATTCTAGTGGGTATGTACTAACATCTCATGTTTTAATTTCCATTTCAACTAATGATGTTGAGTACTTTTTCATACACTTCTTGGCCATTTGTACTTGTCTTTGGGGAAGTGTCTCTTAAAATATTTTGTCCATTTTTTAATTGACTTGTTTGTTTTATTATTAAGTTGTAAGAGTTCTACATTCTGGATGCCAGTTCTCTGTCAAGTATATATCAACTTTTTTCTCGCAGTTTGTGGCTTGCTTTTTCATTTTCTTAAAGGTGTCCTTTGAAGAGCCTAAGTTTTACATTTCAATGAAGTCCATTATCTAGTTTTTCTCTTATGGTCCATGCTTGTTTATCTAGGAATTTTTTGCCTACCCCAATGTCACAAAATGTTTTTATTTTTCTCTAGACATTTTATCATTTTTGCTTTTATGCTTAGGTCTATGATCCATTCTTGAAGCTCTCTAACCTTTCAAAACTTGAAGGGCATTTCCACGCTGATAGCTGAGGGTCTGACCGTTGGGTGCAGGGGCAACAGCATGCCGCTAGGTTTTGTCTCCTCTTAGGTCCTCGGTACATCTGGGGTCAATCAACCTCCAGTAGCACAAGTGTCACACGCCTGGGAATGCACAACTGCAAGTGGTATTTAATGAGGTGTCTCAGAAACGGTGTGGAGTGCTGGCTAGGTGAATGCAGGGCAGTCATCTGACCTTTCTGAGACTGTACTTTCATCTGTAAAATGGGGATAATAAAACCTGTCATGCAGGGCAGCTACCAGCATGAAGTGAGAGTGGATATAAGAAAGTGCTTAGAGGGGTCTGACCCGTGGAGGCCCTCACTGAGCAGGAGCTACTCACTCTCATGGCGGCTGCTGTTGTTGTGGCTGTATTGCCTCAGCATTATTTGAATGCCGCGCAGATGGCCTGGCCCGGGTTTTTATAAAACTACGCTGATGGCATGCGTTGATGGCTCTCTGCTAGCTCATTTGAACCTTTTTAAAAATAGGGCGCTTGCTATATTTGGCAGGTCGCTGTTCTGGTATGAAGGGACTTTTAGGGCCATGCTGATAAAGCAGCTGAGCATGGCTCAGGGGTGGCCACCCGTGAGCAATGAGTCAGGACGCCTTTGGCATGCTCCTCGCAATATTTAAAAAATGAGTTCATGTGGGAACTTTCTGTTTATTCTCGGGAGCAGGAACAGATGGGAATTGTGGGAAGGCCTTAGTCTTTGCTCTGACAGATTATGTAGTCACATCATCTCCTCTCCAGTCTTCCGCAAAGTCAGAGACTGTGCCCCTAACTGTAATTGAATAGAGGCAACAGGACAGAAGTGCTTATGAATATATTTTCAGGCTTGTAGTTTTATGCACTGGACTGACTTTCCTCTTAAGCTTTACCTGTGTAGCTGAGTACTCTTTCTTGAACTGCTCTGAAGACTGATGTTTTAATTCTAAGAATTCTGACTCCCTGCCTGGTTTAGTTAGTTCTATGTACACGATGACAGCACACAAAAAAAAGTTACGGCATCCTCTGTGCCTCAGTTTTCTCATCTGTAAAATGGGGATAACAGTAATGCCTTATAGATTTGTGTGAGGATTAAATCGGTTACTACGAATAAAATGTTTTGAAGGGTGACAGGCACATGGTAATAGACAATCTAAGTGCTGTCTATTAGTACTATTCTTTTATTCTACTCGAAGTTGCCTTCTTTCCCCTCTGTGAGTATGTGTGCACACACATTGAGTGTCTGGGTGAGTGTTTGGGAGAGTCTTATCTGCACTTACATTTTTCCTTTGATCAACTGAGTGTCTGTTTTGGAAGTCCTTAAGTAGTAGGCAATTAGCAATTAACAATAGCCAAGATCCCTCTTAACCTTTAATGTACTGAAATTCTCCTTGCTTCAGTGACATTGTGTGGCTCCCCTCCCTCACCTCAAGCAATTTCCTGAGAGCTGCAGGAAGTTTGGGTTGAGTAGAGCATAGAAACATAAATTCCCGACATATCTTGGTGAAAAGTACCTCTTCAGCAGTCTCGGCACTGTATGTCCTCCCATGGAGGGCCCCTCCTTCCCTTGCCTCATTCTTTCCATCTGGTCGCCCAAACCTAGTCCTCCCCTTCAGTCTCTAAAATGTTGGGCAAGCCATCATCCCATCAAAGTAGTTGGAGAGGCGGGAAAAGTTGAAGTGTGTGATGGGGGTAGGGTGTAGGGAGGAGGCCGCTGGTTCAGTTCCAAAGTGTCGGGAGAGAAGCAAGAGTGGATAAGCTCCACTGGAGAGGGCTGGGGGGGTCAAAGCTCTTGCTGCACATGTCATGCGGGAAAACAGGCTCACAGTGAGGAGGAGGGCAGAGAAGGCTGAGGGCTGTGTTCTGAGCCTCAACCAGGGTCCTCCTACCCTAGGATGGTGAACGCAAACGCTGCCAACCCATCCTGGTTCAGAAGCCGCAGATCTCTCACCGAATACAAAGAGGGCCAGCAGCCCTGGCTTCATGGTCCTGTGGCCAGTACAGGAGGACCACAGAGCGCCGTGCTCAGAAGGGTCTCACGCTTGGTGTTTAATGCTCTGCGGTTGTTATCTTGAAATTCTTCATAATTTTGCCCTTGAGTTTGTATTTTGTAAATGGAGTCCAAAGGCATCATGCAACCCAACGGTGCCAGGGTGTGGAGCATCAGCTCACTGTGGTCCTGCCTCTTGCTGCCTCCCTGCTTCCCCAGGTTGGGTTCTTGGCTGATTGCTGCCCTGCCCACATCCTGTGACCACTGCCACCTTCTGCCCTCTGCCTTCATAGGGTGTCTGGGTACAGGTGTAGGAAGGGTCGGGGCCGGGAGCATGTGCCCTGCGCATCTTGCCGTGGGGCATCGCTATAGCCACCTCTGCTCTGAGATTAGTGTCATGGCACGTTCGGAGGGTAGGGGTAGGCTATGGGTCGGGGTGACAGGTTCACAGGAAGACCGGTTCCTTGCCCCTGGCTGGGGCGTAGCGTGTTGGTTGCGCATTTGGCGGGATGGGGGAACTTAGCAGCTGGTGGGCCGTGCACTTTCACTCTTACCCTCGCCTCACTCATCTCATTTCTTCCCTGCATGCATCCATGCACAAAGAGTTATTGAGAGACCGCTGTGTGCCAGACACTGTTCTTGGCGATGGAGTATATAAGACTGAGAAAGTTCCTGCCCACTTGGAGCTTATCCTAGGGAGGTGGTTGGGAAACAGAGATAAACAAAATAAATATGTCAGCTACGGGTGAGTGCCCCGAAAAATAAATAAAGCAGGGAAAGGGGATAGAGAGTGACTAGGGGTAAGGGTGGCAGGGGGCTATTTTAGAAAAGGCTTTGCTGATGAGATGACATTTGAGTCCCAAATGAGTTGAGATGGAGAGCCACACGGCAATCTGGGAAGACGGAGGGAACAGTAAGTGCAAGTACTCTGCGGTGGAGACACGCTCGGTTGGGGCCCGGAACAGCCAGGAGACCAGTGGGCTGGAGCAGATCGAGCAAGGGCCAGGCAGGGGCCACTTCCTGAAGGACCTTGTAGACCATGGTGCAGACTCTGTATCGGGTTCTGAGGATGATGGGTAGACACTGGAGGGGTTGGAGCAGAGGGAGGGCATGACCAGTCCTACACTTTGGGAGGATCGCTGTAGCTGTTGTTTGGAGAACAGGCTATAGGGGGAGGGGCAAGGGAGGAAACATGGAGGCCACTTGGAAAGTGATTTCAGAGATCAAGTGAGAAGTGGTGATACGTTGGAACAGGCTGGCGGCAGTCAGGGTGGGGAAGTGGTCAGATTTGAGTTGTATTTTGAGGGTAGGGTTAATTCTCTTAATGTCTCCTTCATACTCAAAACACTTTGGTGGCTTCCTAGCGCCCTCACTCTTGCGATAAACTCCAAAATTATGAACAAGGTCTATAGGACTCCCCAGCGCCTACCCACCTCTCCACCTGGTACAGTGTTCCTCCTCAGGTTCTCTATTCCAGCCCCTATTTTTATTGCTCAGTCCACATTCTGGTCCCTCTGCCTGGGGTAGTCTCCCCCTTCCCCTAGTTAACTGTTACTCTTTTTCAGATCCCACCTCAATCACAAGTCCCTCAGAGGACAGTCTTCTGACCTCCCTCACTATTAGGTGGGACTCTATTGTTTTTGTTATTGTACCTCTTGCCCCGATACGTACTAAACTCAGTGACTCTTGTGGCATAAAGATGCAAATGAGGACGTGTGAATGGAAGGAACAGAGAGGCTGCTTCTGGAACTTCCACAAGTCAGTGCCATGGGGAACTCGCCTAAAGAGCTTGGGAAAGGGGGAGCCCTTTCAAGGGCACTCGTGGTAGCAATTGGATTGATACAGGCCTGTGCCTTAATATTGAGTACCAGGCGGGGCGGCAATCTCATTTGACGTCACCAGCTAACAAAGGCCTGTGGCATACATTACAACTTGTGTTTTACTTGTATCCGACTTGTGTGGGGATGTAAGAAGAAAATCATTCATTCTTCCTTCCACCGCCTTATCAAACGTGATTTCTCAGGTAGCTCTTTCTCACTCCTGGATGAAATCTCAGGCAGGTGCCAGAGGTTTTCAATCCCCTTCAGTCTCAAGCGCAATCTCGTTTCAGTAAATAAAACGTCCCATCCAGTCTAACCTGAGAACTTCAATCTTTTATTCAATTTGAAGCACTTTCTGCTCCCCATGCCCTGCACCCACACTCTAGCCTGCCTCTGACTGGGACCTGTGCAAAGGGGCTGGGAGAGATGCATAGTGATGTCCTCTGTTCTCTCTTTTCCACCTTTCACTGTCTCCCCCAGTCTCTGGCTACCCTTTCCAGTCCTTCCACAGTTGGTGCAGAGGAAGGGGTTGAGGACAGGACAGGGCACCCCTCAGTAGACAGGTGCAGCTGTTACTGGCCAGGGAACTTCCCAGGTGTGGAGAATGTTCAGTGTTGACTCTTATTTTGGCAGCTCTCATGGTCCTAAAGGGGACTTTGCATTGCTGGGAATCTCTCCCCAGCAAGGCCTCTGGTGAGGGTGAGCATCCTCTGGCTGGCTTCTCCCTCAGCCCCCTGGCTTTGGTACAGTCTACCCCTTGATGGGATCAACTGATCAAGTGCCTTATAAGTGGTCCTCCTGGGCAGAGCCCTCTCAGGATCACTCAGTCCAGATCCCTTCCAAGGGCCACGTCTGGTTCAGGGGAAATATGCATGCATCTCAGACCCTTTTGACACAGAAAGTGCTGGTGGTTCCGAGGGCAGTCAGCTCTCCTTACGCTGCTTCCAGGGCAGCTGGTCGGCCACAGGCTCACCTTAGTACTTCCCCAGGAGGGAGTCAGATGGCTGCCTTTATGTCCCTCAAGCTCCGGGGAGCATAGGTCAGGCTCTTTGCGGTTCTCATAAAGCCCTTATCACCTGGTTTAAGACAAAGAGAAAAAGCCCCATTCCTCTCACTCATGACGGCAAGGGGCACCAGCACTCCAGCCACTCTCTCCCCACCTTTAACTTCTAATGAGTCACTTGGCTTTTCTCATATGGCCTGGAGTTGGGTAGTGGGCAGGATGACCTTATAATTTATCATCTAGAAAGGGTCACCTTTTTTTGATTTGTGGTTGTTTTTTTCACCTTCTGTAAACTTTTTTTAAATTGAAGTGTAACATTCACCCAGCAAAATGGACAAATCACAAGTGTACAGCTTGAAGAATTTTCACAAAATGAGCATACCTGTGTAACTAACACATAGATAAAACAAAAACAGAACACGCACTAGCCCCTGCGGGTTCTTGCCAGTCACTCCCCTTCCCTCAGGGGTAACCACTATCCTGACTTCTAGGACTACAGATTTATTTTGCAAACCAAGAAAAATTTGAGAGTGGAAGGACAACGTGGTACCTTGTCCCCCAAATGGCTGCCGTCAACTCCTTCTCTTCCTGTAAAGAAGTGCTATGTTTCCATTAAGAGGAATTAATCGTTCTTACATTCCCTTGAACCTGGGCTTGTCTGTGACTACTCAGACCAATAGAATGTGGCAGGTGTGATGCTTTGCCAGTGGTAGGCTGAGTCTTTAAGAGGACTGGTACTTTCTAATTCTAGCCTTGACCCTGAGTGTCCATAAAAGAAGTCCAGGCTACTCTGCTGAAGAGACAGGCCATGTAGAGGAGCACTGGGATGCCAGACATGCGAGTGAAGAAGCTGATCTTGGATGTTCAGCCCAGTGAAACCTTCAGATGACTCCTGCTTCAGCTGCCATCTGACTACAAATGAGATTCTCACCCTTGGATCTTTAAGCAAAGAATCTCTTTGGTCCCCAGCTCTTTTAACCCATCTAAGTGCAGGAAATGTGACTCCCTAGAGCTGAATTACTCACTAACTCCTTTCTCATTTCCCCCAGATGTCTTCTGCCTCCTCAAATAAGCCTTGACTCTTATTTTATCTACAGAGCTTTGGCATGGAGGCCATTCTCTGTTTCTCTGATGAAGCAAAGAGGCAAGTCTTATTGATTGATGGGAATTAACCATAATAAGGATGCTTTGATTGTAACATGGACACCAAACATATCATCTGCTCAGAGGCAGACAGAAATCATTCAAATGACAGACTGTGGTATAAAGCTCAGTGATGCCGGGCTTCTGCACAGAGACTCAGGGGCAACTCTTATGAGGTTAAGTGTAATGGCGTGGGAGAAGGGCAAATAACAGAGTACCTGTTGGCTCCACCCTGGTCCCACCCTACTTCCCCTCCACCCTTCCAAGGCAAATAGCTGATGGGCTGCCAGACAAACGCCCCTAGAGTACTCAAGGACAGAGGAAACTAAGGTAGACTTAGCCAAGCCTGGATGGGAACCAGTGGTAGAATCATTTGTACTCATCCTTTGAAGAAGAGCCATTTTTCCTTTCTGCAAACTAAGGGTATGTCTTTTTCTTTTAGGCTTTGATGTGAGGTAGCAACATCTCTAGGTTTCACTGTCAGTTTTTCTCTTGGAATTGAGACTTCTTCTTATGTAATTTTTTTTTCAAAATTGTGTAAAAAAGTGCTGGTTAATTGTAGGAGAAATATGCAAATAGAAACAGGATATCAGCACTTACTAGAATCTGTCTTTCCATACTGTCAGGCATGGGCTGGCATATCAATCCCTATTCACTTTCACTATTGACATTTTGAATCCATGACCATATCGCTTGGAACTTTCTTTTATTTGAACTACAGAACTTATCACTCATCAGTATTTACATGCCTGCAGAATGTGGCTGTAACAGGTCATATCCTAGGAGGGGAGCAATTCGCATCCAAAGTTCATTTGGCATTTTTTCACAGGTTACACTTTCTACAAGGCAAATAAATACTCTGCCCACACTGCATCAATGAGTTGAAGTAGTGTGATTGCTCAGGGTTCCTGTGGTATCATGTGTATTTGTACCCTGTGATATGTTTCACCCGTTTTCTATTATCTGAAGTAATTTCTTCTAACAGTATCTGGAAGACATGCTAGAAATGTGAAGAACATGGAAGAAAGGAAAGAAAAATGAATAAAATATGTTTCAATTATCTTTTGCTATGTAGTAAACCACTACGAAATTTAGTGGCTTAAGCAACAATGATTTATTATATTTTGTGATTCTGTGGGTTGGCTCAACTTAGCTGGGCAGTTCTCTACATGATGTTGGCTGAAGTCACTCATGTGGCTGCATTCAGCTAATGGCAGGGTGGGAGCTGTCAGTTGGATGCCTTGGTTCTTCTCCACATGGCCTCTTCATGGTATTAACTTGGACTTTCTTGCAAAAAGGTGGTCTCAGGGTTCCAAGAGCAGGAAAGTAGAAGGTGCCAGCCTCTTAAGGTCTCAGCCCAGTACTGTGAAATTAAACTGTACCAAGTCCACAGCATGTTATTGGTCACAACAGGTCACCGAGTCAGCATAAGATTCAAGGGGAGGGAAATAGATTCTAGTTCTAAATAAAAGGAACAGCGTGTACGTAAAGGGTGGGAGGAATTTTTGGTAGCCATCTTTAGTGATAGTTTACCAGCAAGGAGGGCGAAATATAAGGGAATGGTGAAGGAAAAAAAAAACACGCACAGAAACTGAAGAAAGAAAATTCAAGAATATAATAGGAATACTCTACAAATATGCATACATTCATGTGTATATTACCAACATTTAGGATAGAGTCTTGCACAAAGAGGCTCCTAGTTAATGTTTGTTAAATGAATGAATTTGATAAAGTTTCTGTGGCAGAGCCTGGCTAGTTACTCATCAAAATGATTCATATTCTTCCTGGGCACGTAGACGGACCTCACTCCCCAGCCTCCCTGTGCTTAGGAATAGCCTGTGAGTTCTATCTGATGGGAATTCCGTGGAAGCACCATTTCCAAGTTAGATCCACAGAGACTTCTCAGCCGGTATCCTTCATGCCCTTTCCCCCTTCTAGATTCCTGGAATGGAGACAATCTCCAGGGTGACGTTTTGAAGACAGTTAGCAACAAGATGGAAGGAGCCTAGGTCTCTGAATCACCACTTTCAGAAGACCCGCCTGATCAGGAACCCCCAATTTACATGGTTATAGTAACAATAAATAACCTAGTTTGTGTTAAGCCAGTGACATTTTAGGGTTTATTTGTTATAGAAGCCAGTGTTATCTGAACTAACACATCTCTATCTCCCAACCCTCCTACCATTTCAAGGGCTACAATGAAGTTCAAATTCCTTATAACTGATGTTCTTAAGCTCTAGTTGGTATAGTGACAAGTATATTTGGAATCACACTGGGGTAGGCAGACGTCTAAATGGCCCCCAATGATTCCCACCTCTTGAAACTCACATCTTCATATAATCCTCTTCCCCTGGATGTGGACAGACCTAATGACTTGTTTATATTTGGTAGAATAGTTCAAAGATGATGGAGGGTCACTTCCATGATTAGATTACAAAAGATTGTGCCTTCCCTTGTGCTAGCAGATTTCCTCCCTGGCTTTGATGAAGCAAACTGCCATATTGGAGAGGCCCATGTGGCAAGGCATTGAGGGTGGGTTCCACCCAACAGCCAGTGAGGAGCTGAGGCCCTCAGTCCAGCAGCCTCAAGGAACTGGAGCCTCCCAAGAACTCCATAAATGTGTTTGGAAATGGATCCTTCTACAGTTGAACCTTGAGATGAGACTATAGCCTCAGTCAATATATTAGTTGCAGCCTTGTGAGAGACCCTGAGACAGAGGACTCAACTAAGGTTCGTCCAGATTCCTGACCTACAGAAACTGGGAAATATGAATGTGTATGTATTGTTTTAAGTTTCTAAAATTTGGGGTAATTTGTTGTGTAGCAATAGACAACTAATACACTCAGATATTTGGGTTTTAATCTGGGGTTTACCCACAATCTGTTAACACTGGTAACCTTCTAATTTCAAGTAGGCAATCTTAGAGATAAATATATGTTGAAGTGTTTCTGGCTCCTGTTTGCATTTTTAAACCATGAACTTCCGGAAAAATTGCCCTATCATACTGCTCTGGTTACCTAATCCATTATGTACTATGAAGAAACTTCTACATGATTGTTTAAAATCTGTTTGGTTTGGTGTTTGAAATTGTTGCAGAAAAAAGTCTGTAGGAAGAGAAACAGGGAGAGGCAGACAGAAATGAAACATGAGTGTTGTGTACCAAATGACCTAGGCCGAAGAAATTTGGAACGTTCTACATCCATTTGAAACACAGGAAAACCAACAGGTGCCCCCAAAATAACAGGGAAACTCTAGGAAAGTTATTTATGCTTTCATCCTGGTCAACAGCCTATTTTCAGGAGATGAGTTAAGGTCTGTGGAAAGAGCATGGAGCAGCCTGTAGGCGAAAGAGAGAAAAAGAAAAGTAAACACATTTAGAAGGCCTGGCAGCAAATGCTTCACAGTCTTGAAGACAACCATTTAAAACAAATACATTTATTTATTTACTTATTTATTTACTTTTGGCTGTGCTGGGTCTTCGTTGCTGCACACGGGATTTCTCTAGTTGCGGCGAGCGGGGGCTACTCTTTGTTGTGGTGTGCAGGCTTCTCTTTGCGGTGGCTTCTCTTGGTGTGGAGCACGGGCTCTAGGTGTGTGGGCTTCAGTAGTTGTGGCACGCAGGCTCAGTAGTTGTGGCTCGCGGGCTGTAGAGCGCAGGCTCAGTAGCTGTGGCACACGGGCTTAGTTGCTCTGAGGTACATGGGATCTTCCCCGCCCAGGGCTCAAACCCGTGTCCCCTGCGTTCTTAACCACTGTGCCACCAGCGAAGCCCTGAAGACAAGTATTGACTGAAGCTGGGGAGAATCTGACCCTTCTGGATGGAACTTGTCCAGTTAGTTGTCCAGTTAGCTCCGTACTGACCCTGACACTGAAGTCATATCTCTTATCCTGCTCACAATGGGTGCTGCTTTTCCCTGTAGCTAGAAATATTTGTTTCCATATTGCTATTGAAAATGTTGGGGGGAGGGGAGCTAGAACATGAAGGTCACATGATTTCAAGAAAAACAAAAGAGGGGCATATTTCATATTGGTGAAAATTAGGTGTTTAAAAAGCAGATTCAAGGCCTGCTGTACTCACTGATGTTATCTACCTCATCCCGGAAGGCATTTGATTGGGAATTTGATTTAACCTCTCTGCACTTAACTAACATCATCTAAATAAAGAGATTAGGCTAGTTGGACCTTATGGTCTATGACTGCCCTAAAGTTTTATGACTTAATGACTCATACGGTAGAAATTTCAGGCCAGAAGGAAAACCCATTTAGAAGGTTTCTTTAAAAGGAAAGAGGGCTGACTGGAGAACAACTTCATAATTAACTTGAATGATGATGCTACAGGGTAAGTTGAAATTATACTAGATGATGAGGATTCACCCCAACTGTGCTTCTAATACAACCCTGATATCATTCTTCTTTGGCTTAGCGAAAGGGAACTTTCCCTGTTCTGACAGCTGAGCCTGGTCCTAAGAAAAGATTAACTGGAATCAGCCTCTCCCCAGTGACTCCGCATTTCTCAAGTGCTGAGTCACTTGGAAGAGACTGATGGTGCTGAAAATATCCAGTCCACCAGGCTTTGAGATATCAAAGCATCTTCTTAATTTGACTCTAATCTATGAGCAGATCTCAACGTGAGCTGTCCTTCCACAGGGATTGTGTGGAAGTGTCTGTTGAACCTCTTTATATTATATTTATAATACATTATCCAGGCTCCTTTATAAAACCAACTCATGATCATACTATTTTACTTTCCCCCTCAATTTTTTGACCTCGCTACATACAGCCCATACTCACCTGATATTTAGATGTATAAAAGCCTTTCAGTGTCTATATTCAGTTGGTTAACAGATATCAAACTATTAACATTACTCCAGGACTCATTCTTGTTTCTCTTCTCTCTTCACTCAGCATACTTCCATGACTTGTTTTATCCCAAGGTTTCATTTATAATCTATATGTAGATATCTTCTAAATGTATCTCTTCTGTCATAAACTGTACCTCCACCTTAACCAGCTCCATGCTCCTGAAATCCAGCATGTCCCAGAGCAGAATTCATCATCTTTCCATTCAAGCTCCTCTTCCTCACTTCTCTATTTTGGTTAATGGCTCAGTCATTGACCAGGATGTCACCTAAGGCTCTTCCTTTTCCCTTACTCTCTACACCCAGTTACCATATCCTGGCAATTTTCCTTTTAACCATTTCTTTTAGCTGTCACCTCCCCTTAGCTCCCACTATTCCTTCTTTTTTTTCAACCCTTATAATCTCTGACCTATACCACTGCAGGGGACCCTTGGACTTCCCCAGGCCACACAGTCCCAGTATGAGGGTAAAAATCAGGGCCAGAATATCTATCACAACACGGTCTTTCTTTTGCTCCACCCCTAACCATCTACTGGAATTCCAGATCCCCTCAGATGGGTTCTAAATACTTTTGGTATTCTCCAGGGAGTGTTTCACATGCACCTTGGGAACCAGTCTTCTTGGCTACTCCCCAGGAGTTGCCATTTTCCTATTTTCCTACTTTAGCTTGCTCTAGTGATATGCATTATCATCATTGTCAAAAACAGCAAAAAATTCACTGCTGCTGGTGTCTACCAACCAATGCCCAAGGCCTTGCCCACTGAGCTCACTGAGGTGTGGTCATTGCTACTGATGCCAGAACCCAGGGCATTGTTTCCCATCCCTGTGGAGACTGTGGAAACTGATGCTGCCGAAGGACAAGTTTTTGCTGCCTCATGGGTATTTATGTTAGGGAACTGCATCCCTTTTAAAAATACTTTCGTTGTTCTTTATTGTAGCCCTCTCACCTTAGGACTTGGGTATGAATCCATGAAGCCTGAGACAGAAGGCAATCTTAGTGATAAACAGATCTTTTTAAGAATCATTACCCTTCCCTTACAGCTTTATCCTGTTGCCCTTGAATAAACATGGCACGTCTATTCTTTTTCCCTCAGAGAGAGTTATTTCCCAGGATGCACTTCAATCCCTCAGACATATCCTATGTCAAGCAGTTCCACCCCATCCATGACCTGAGCCATGAACACCGTGTATGCTCAGGAGTGGGCTGCTGAGAACTAATAAACCAAATCACAATTTTCTATGAAGATTTTTTTTCAGCTAAAGACAATAAACTTATTGACCAAGCAGAAAAAAAAAAAAGTTTGTGTGGCTTTGGGATACCAGTCCACTTTCCACAGTGTTGTCATTGTTCCAAAAAACAAAACAGCTCATGTTTAAAACTTCCCTGATTAAAATCTCCCCTGCTTAAAATCTTTAGTGATTTCCTAAAACCTAAAGCACAATCTTAAGTCTTCAACAAACATGTAAAACTCTTCAGAATCCAGTCATAGCTTCCTTCTCCAGCTTTGCTCAAGGAACCAGAAAAATTCCCCCAGATCAGCAGGTTCCTGATCATTGTGTGTGGGCATGAACCACCTGCAGTATAGCAAAGAGATTAAGAGCATGGACTACAGGTTCAGGCAGGTCAGGAGTCAAGTCCTGCTTCTGCCTTTACCAGCTGTGTGATTTTAAGAAAGTTAACCTCTCTAAGCCTCAATTTACATATCTGAAAATGAGAATAATAATAGTGCCCATGTTGTGGAATTGTGGTCAGGAATAAATGAATTATAGGTATTTCCAACATGCCTCCTTTAGTGTCTCCTGGACGTAGCGGGGAGAGAGGGGGGTTCTCCATTGCTTCTTTGGCTTTTGAGGTCTTTACTGGCTACTCAGGGTAAGGAGGGATGGAAAGAAGAATGGTAGCACTATTTGTGAACACAGATGAGGTAGAAGAACGGGCAGAAAGAGAGTAAGACAAACCAGCAATGGGACAGGGACTGGAAGATTGGGGGAGAGAGAAAAGATAAAAAGACAGATTTTGGAAAGGACGGCGTGTGAATTAGATTTTAATTAGTGTTCCTGTATGTTTCATGATAAAATCCCCCCCCCACTGTCATCTCAAGAGATCTTCAGTGTTTTTAAAGGCTTTTGGTAATTGGATTTTTGTTTCTTTTGGATATGCTGAGACAGGGGCTGGCCTCAAGGCAACCCAATTTTATTTGGGTTACACTTAAAACAATCAGGTTACTCAGGGCTACAGGGTAAATGACCAGTTTCTCTCCAGGGGAGACAAACTATGATGGAGGTGAATATAATTCATGTAATTTTCTTATTCAGCAATTTCAAAAGTTGTCTCTATCTTTTAATTTAAGAATTGCAGCATTGGAGACAGCCTACCTGTAGGTTCAATTTTTTTTTTTTTTTTTTTTTTTTTTTTGCTTCACGCAGGCCTCTCACTGTTGTGGCCTCTCCCGTTGCGGAGCACAGGCTCCGGATGTGCAGGCTCAGCGGCCATGGCTCACGGGCCCAGCCGCTCCGCGGCATGTGGGATCTTCCCGGACCGGGGCACGAACCCGTGTCCCCTGCATCGGCAGGTGGACTCTCAACCACTGCGCCACCAGGGAAGCCTACCTGTCGGTTCAGATCCTCACTCTTCAACTTAGTAGCTGTGAAAACTTGAGCAAAGTATTCAAACTCTCTGTGTTTCAATTTCTTTACCTGTCAAATGGAAAAATGATAGCTTATTCCACAAAGGGTTGTTGTGGGAATTAAGTGAGCTAAAATATTTAAAGAGCTTAGAACAGTTAGAACAGTTCTTGGTACATGGTAAGCACACCACAAAAGTTAGCTATTATAGTATTTTTAGTTATCTTCCAAAATAGATAAGTTAGTTCAGAGCATATGAAAAGCATTGAAAGTTAACATACACACATACATGTTTATATTTATATAACTATATCTATATATTTGTTAATGCATATAGGTATACATATATATGTATATATGTATATATATATGAGAGATAGGAAAGGAGATGAATGATACTTTAGTAATTAACCCCAAGAGACTTTCCAACACTTATTTATCCATTCATTCAACAGATTTGTAGCTCCCCTACTATGATCCCTGCTAAAAAGGCAAGACGTGCACGCCAAATGTGGCAATTGCTGAGGCCAGCACCATCTCAGACTCTAGAAAACACTTGATGATGTTAACAGAAAAATGAAGAATGATCTGGGGAGAGGATGAAGTGAAATGATTTGTCCAGAGCCATCTGTTTACCAGCACACTTTTGAATAGAGCAGGTCAATCTGCTAATCCCTTATTCTCTCTGCTTCTCCACCTGTGCAATGGAAATGATCACAGCAGCTTTATAAAGGGATTGTGAGGATTTGTGAGTTAAATATGAACTCTTTCTGGCTCAAGGATCATCCTCTGCATTCCATAAAACAACTTTTGGTTTTAAGGCAGAGGGATAATGACAGATGGCACATTTTCTATGTGCCTTGCATCGGTGTTATAGTCACGTCTTGTTTTCTATTAGCACTCATTCAGGGGTGCCCTTGGAACTCCTGTGGCTGGTTCTGTAGTTGAGGTGGGCTCTGTTAAGGGATGAGAAGCTTCCATTAAAACTCAAGGGTGAGGACAGGAAAGCAGGGCAGAGAGTTCTGCAAACGATTGATGCATTGAGGACCAGCCACTTTATTAACGTATATGTGGAAGAAAGCCAATCAGATAGTCCTCTGGTACATGAGCCCTTTGTTTATCAGCATCCTGACTCAGCGTGTTTGTGAAAACATATGTGAGAGCCATGTGCACTCAGAATTCCTGCTTCTGCACTGTGAGATCTATGTCAACTCCCAGCCCTGTTTCGTTGGGAATCAGGTTCCTCCCTATGAGAGCAAAGATGGGGAATGAAAAAGGAGAACTATCTTTGTAAAATCTTGACCGTGGCGTCCTCCTGAAGAGGTTGCATCCGGGAGAGCACAACCAATACTGCCTTTGCAATTTCACACCTGTAATGGGTGTGTTGTATCAGAAAGAGTAGCAGGGGCAGTGTTGGGTTTTGAGTGGTATTGCTAGTGGAACAAACTATGGTCCATTCCTGTTTTCAATCAGTCCTCCCACACTTGCCACTTGACTTCTTAAAATGAAGATCTCATCTGTGTCTTTGCGTTGCATATGAACCTTCGATTGGCTCCCTTTTGCTTTTGGATCTGGAATTTCTTCATATGGCTCAGCACAGCCTACCCTTCCAATGTCATCTCCTGGCATGGCCCCTTCCACACTCCACAATCTAACCAGCCAGGACGATTTGGGATTAAATGAGGCAGTCCTCGTGGTGGCTCAGATCATAGGTTTCAGATGCAGACTCTTGGTTTAAATCCAGAATCTCACTATTGTGTAGCCTCAGACAAATTACGTACCTCTCTGTGCTTCCATTTCCCCATCTATAAAATGGGGGGAATAATAGTATGATAAGGCCACTGTGGAAAGTAGATGTGATAATATAAAGAAAGTGTTTAGAGTAGTGCTTGACACATAGCAAATACCAGGAAAGATTAGGTAGCATTATTATTATTTACAGTGATCTGAATGTGGCCTTCTGTCTGACACCTCTGTGCCTTTGCACATGCGGTTTCCAAAGACTGTCACACCCTCTCTGCCTTCTGTGCCTAAGGGCTAACTGGCTTTCAACACCTCTCTCAAGTGTCGTAACTTCTTTGCCTCTCTTTGCACAGCCCACTGTTCGGCACTTATCACAGCAGATTATTGCAGCTTTTGAAAAGCAAACTTTTCTTTCCCTGTAAGATTGTGACGTCCTTGAGGGCAATGGTTGTCTTCATGTTTGCATCTCAAAGTCCTAGAAGTTCTGGCGTGAAACAGACCTCAAAAGTTATTGATGGATCCACCAAAGAAACTTGTATAAAAATGTCCGTATCACCATTATTCATAAGAGCCCAGAAGTGGAAACAACCCAAATATCCACCAGATGATGAATGAATAGACAAATGTATTCTCTCTATACAGTAGAATTATTACTCACTCATAAAAAGGAATGAAGGACTGATACATGCTACCACACGGATGAACTTTGAAGACATTATGCTAAATGAAAGAAGCCAGACACAAAAGACCACATACTGTATGATTCCATTCACATAGTATATGAAATGACAAGAACAGGCAAACCTAGAAATCAAGGAGATTAGTGATTGCTTAGAGCTCGGGGAGGGGATGGCAGGATTAGGGGGGTATAGCTAAAGGCCATGGAGTTTCTTTTGGGGGTGACGTAAGTGTTCTAAAATTGACTATGGTGGTGATTGCACAACTCTGAATGCATGAAAAACTATCGAATTGTATACTTTAAATGGATGGCTTGTGTGGTATGTGAATTATATCTCAATGAAGCTGTTACCAAAAAAAAAAAAGAAAAAAGTATTGCTGGAATGCAGAATGAGTGGGTGAATGAAGGGGGGGCATTTTGCTTTAGTGTTTAAAGATAAACACATCCAGGAACAAAATCTCAAGTCCCCCCGGCCCCCGCCCCGAGCAGGGGCCAGTGTTGAGGCTCCTCGCCATCCCATCTTCTTGCTGCCAAATCCCCTTTCGCGAGCACCTGCTTCCCTGCTTGCTGCCCCGGCTCCTCCTTGCTCCCTTTCAGTTTCCCCTCTTCTCTCCTACTGAGATCTTCTTCTCCCCCTTCACATTCAGCCAGCCCTTTAAGACAGTTTATGCGAGACCACGAAGGGGATGGGACCTTCTTGGGAAAACTGGAATATGAGAGCCCAAAGGGACCCTGGACACATCCTTTTGTGGGAACACGGCTTTACAGATGAAGAGGCGGAGGCACAGAGGTGTCAAGGATGATGCCTAACCTCACACATTGGCGCTGGAGCTGAAGTTAAAATCCAGGTCTTCTGTTCACCTGCTCAGTGCCATGCTTAGCACATGGCCTGCCTTCTTCACCTCCTCCATACCTACCTCCAGGCCAGAATGCTCTGGAAGCCAAAACAGGTGGAACCAAACTACATAATGAATGGCTCACTACATATCAGGCATTTTCTGTTCGTTCTCTTCCAAGAATACTTCAGATAAAGATAACATCTCATCACATTGAGTTCCAAGAGGTTTTAAAAATTTCTTTTTTGGCACTTTTTCAGTTTTATTTAATTTAATTAGTGTGGAATGCATGATATAGTAGAGAGACTGAAGGATTGGGAGTCCAGAGATCTAGACCCCAGTTCTCACGCTGTCAGTAACTAGCTGTGTGACTGCAGCAGGACCTTTAACTGCTCTGGACCTCCCTTCCCTCACTGTAAAACTCGAGGTTGGATGAGATTCCTCCTTTGTTCTCTCCTTCTCCCCTCTCTCTATGGCTCTATAATTTGATAACTCAAGGTTGAAATAAAGAGACTGTCAGCTGAGACTTAGAGCTCTTTTCTATGTAGAGATTTTCTTCCAGAGGTACTTGTGGTAACTGAATCTGACCAGTATGAACAGTTCTTCAACAGCGTATGAACACAGGAATAATTGAAGAAGTATTTTTTGTTCATTCTGAGTATCATTATGCTAATTCGGGACATGACTGCTATGATAATAAGGAAATTAGAACCAAGCTATACTGAAATGAAGGCAAGAGATGTACCAGGCACCTTCATTTCCCAAACTCCCACAGCAACCTTATAAGGAAAAGAATATTCACCCACTGTACAGATGTGAAAAGTGAGGTTTGGAGAGATAGCCTAACTTTCCAGGGCCACAGCAAATTATGGGTGCCACAGGGATATGGCACTAGGCCTGTCCTACTCTCTGAATTATGATTTTCTCCACCCGATTGGCTTCCCAGAACAGCAACTTTCTTAATATTAAAAAAAACAACCCTAAAACTCCTATTTTGGAGTCTAGATCCCTGCCACTGTCGTTACTTCTAATGCTTCAGTCCTTTCTATAAGATACTTTATCGACTAGGTATGTTACTTGGTTCCAGCTAATTTGTACTTTGCAATAACCTCTCTGTGGCATTGATTGACCTAGTTTGGCTAGGCAGAGTTTGTGGTTTAAATGGACTTTGGAAGAAACCTACTAGATCCAATCATGAATTAGCATCTGGAATCCTTCCTGCTACTTGAGGCTGCTGGGCTTGCGGCAACTGTAGACCTAATATGAGAACTGCCGGTGGGAGACAGATAATCTTAGTAAGAGGAGACCTTTTCCTGGGGAATGTTCTAAAATTTGAAAATTCTTTCTGAAAGTGCCCCAAATCATAACACACATAATTTGAGTCATTCCTGTCACCTTGTAGCTTAATCCGGAACCCACAGAGGGGTTTCAGGTGACGGTGAGGCTCTGAAAATAATATACACTGTTTTGTGCGTATGAGTTTGTTTTGTTGGGGAGAGAATCCATGCTTTCATCAGACTCTTAAAGGGCTCCATCAACCAAGAAAGGTTAAAACCCCTGGCTGGTTTCAAAAAGCCTTCCCTGATCCCTATCTCTTAGGGCTATTCCTCTTGCAGAATTTGTGACTTCTTTCCCCTCGGGAACGTAAACCGGGGCCTGCATCAGCCTCAGCCCTCCCAGAGGCAACCTGGAGGAGAAAGATGTTTGAAGTCAGCAGATGTGTGCTCTGATCTCCACCGCACCACTGTCTTGTGTGTCTGTGCATATAAATTGCTTAACTCAGGGCTGATGGTTAGCAGATAA
This sequence comes from Monodon monoceros, assembly GCF_005190385.1. NCBI lineage: Eukaryota > Metazoa > Chordata > Mammalia > Artiodactyla > Monodontidae > Monodon > Monodon monoceros. The sequence goes on from NW_021703779.1 coordinate 34,484,061, forward strand.
GCACAGGTACAGCCTTCCTGGCTGTTAAAACTTTGAACTACCTGGTGCTGGTTGTAAATAGTTGCTTTCCCATCCTCCTGGGCTACCTTGACTCAAAACTAAGAAGTTGTTGTAATTGATGTCTGATTCTAAGTGTGGTTCAAAAGAACATACTGGTGTGCTAAACGATTGGCTGTCTTTGTAAGATGTAACCCAATGTGTAACTCTTCTCATTGACGCATGGATTTAAAATATGCACTTTATAGTACACTGTTGGTGGCTGGTCCACGTCCCCTTAGCACTCACCATCCTGTCCAAGCCAATAATAACCTATGGCGGGTGCCAGAGGGTCTCCACCTGATGGTTTTCTCTCGGGCCCTTCTGGTGGGGCTGACTGAAAGTGCTCAGGGGTTAATGCCCTTGGGAGCATCCCTCAGCCGATATTCGATGGGAGTACTCTATCTTCCCCCCTCTTGGGTAGGACAATTATCCCTGGTTCAGTGGTTAAGAATCCGCCTGCCAATGCAGGGGACACAGGTTCGAGCCCTGGTCTGGTAAGATCCCACATGCCGCGCAGCGACTAAGCCCGTGTGCCACAACTACTGACCCTGCGCTCTAGAGCCCGCGAGCCACAACTACTGAGCCCGCGTGCCACAACCACTGAAGCCCTGAGTGCCTAGAGCCCGTGCTCCACAACAGGAGAAGCCACCGCAATGAGAAGCCCACGCACCGCAACAAAGAGTAGCCACCGCTCGCCACAACTAGAGAAAAACCCGCGCACAGCAGCAAAGACCCAATGCAGCCAAAAAAAAAAAAAACAACAGGGCTAACAGGGCTGAGCCCTGACTCCCCACTGTGATCATTAATGAGCCCTGCCTTGGCTCTTTCCCCCTACCTGTGTCATTCCCCACTTCCCAAATAAACTACCTGCACCCAAATCCTTGTCTCAGGTCAGCGTCCAGGGGAACTCAGCCAAAGACACACTTAAAAATAAATATTTACGCATATGTTAATGCATACATAATATTTTATAAATGTTGGGAGAAGAAAATTTTTCATATGCAATCTTCTCCCCAACATCAATAAAAAGGCAAATTGAGAAATGTGAGATTTAATATTCCACAGTGGGCTGTCAGCATTTTCAAAGCCCAAAGATGTCTGATAAAACATGTAATTTATTCAACCTCATTTCCTATGATCGTCCAATATTTGCTTAACTGTATTAATACTGTGGGACTCATCTGCCTTAGTTGGAAACCCTCTCCTTAAATTCTTTTTTAAATTAACTAACAAAAACTTCTAACAAAAACCCCTGCTTCTGAAACGTATGTCATCTGATATTGTTCTGTGCTCTGGAAGGAACGTGTGAAAGGAATAGTCCTGTATTTCTCATAGCATGAGATAGATTTTCCTTACCACTTTTCTCACTCCCCTGCCTGCCCTTCATGAGCTCTCCCCAGCCTTTCCTTAGCATCTATCTACTTGCCAGGAGAGATAAATTAGTTAACGTTTTTCATCCGGGACTTAAGTTCTGCATTACCCATGGTTGCAGTATACTTTTCAAGATTCGGCCCCAGCTACCCAAACTAGCTCACCACCCCTTGGAAATCCATCTGTAGCTTTATATGGGTGATGGGCTGCTCTGACTACATTAGAATTAGTGCTAGGCATGTGCTTTTCTGAAGGAGCCACCGATATTAAGAAAGAGCAACAAGAAAGGGAGATGTGGATTAGATGGCTCTAGTCTTCGTTCTTTTTACAGTGGAGGTACCCAGGAATGGTTAATGTAAGGGCCCTGCTTTGCTATAATACAATCCAAACAGAAGTCTTGTTTATAAGACTCTAAGTCAGCTCCAGCAAGAATTCCCACAGCTCTTCTTTGGGATCCATGCTTATGTGTTCAGTGGAGGGAATGAAGGGAGAGAAATGGGTAGTTAGTGGGCAGAGAAGGGCCACAATACAGCTCTGTTCCTGTCCATCCCTGTCATAGCTACCATGGCCTATCTCAGACAGCCGTTGCCATGTGCTGTGTAACAAATCACCCTAAAACTCCATGGCTTAAAACAATCATTTGTTTCTTGCTTGAGCGTCTGTGCATTGGCTTGAGGTTAGCTGATTCCAGGCTGGGTTCCACTGGGTTTGTTTCCAGGCTGCAGGTTGGATCTGGGTCTACTCCTCTGATCTCTCATTCTCCTTGGATGGGCAGAATATACGTGGTATGTTTTTTTCATGACAATGAGCAGTACAAAAGGGAAAGGTCATTTTAAGCCTCTGCACATGTCACATCTGTTAAACTCATTGGTCCAAATCAGTCACAGAGTGAAGCCCAAAGTCAAAGGGCAGGGAAGTATTCCACCCACACTGAGGCCACGGCAAGGTAGTATGTGTAGGTATATAATAACAGAGTAGTGAAAAATTGGGGTCAATGATTCAGTCTACCAGATATTCTCATCTGGACACACAGCACTTTAGACAGGCTGTCTCATGGCACCACTGCAGTGCTTTAGCATTATGTGTTCATATTTCTGAATCTGCTACCAGACTGAGAGCCAGGGCTGGGCTTTTTTATCTTTGAATCCCCAGGACCTAGCAAAGTACTGAGCACACAGGACCAAAGCAGTCCAGTGTGAGCACATGGACACTCAGTAAATAGGGTCTTCAGAATAGAACAGAATTGAATTGAAATGACTTGAGGAAAGCCTTACAAAATGTGCCTGTTATGCACCCATTAGACATTTTCCCCTTAATACAGTATGCATAAAGCACCTCCAAGTTGCATATGAATCTTCTTACATTCACAGTAAGATGCAAGTTTAAGTCCTCTATCAACTAATCTTTCTTCTAAACATGAGATGTTTGAATGGCAACATACAAAAGTCATTGTGGATTTTTTTAAATTAATTAATTAATTTATTTATTTTTGGCTGTGTTGGGTCTTCTTTTCTCATTGTGGATTTTAACTTTCCCAGTCTAATCTCATTGTTCAATTTGGCCCCCAATTCTCTCTTTATTCCCCTTTGATAAGAACTATCATTCCTCACTCTTTAATAGGCAAAATTCTATGGTTTATCTTTTTGTTGTTGTTAAAGTATTTTATTATGTCAAATTTGATTCTAAACCACGCATCCTTATCTATCCCAGAATATATCTAGTACAATGATTACGTTTAATTGATCCAGTCTCATCTATATTGATTCGCATAATCCATATACCCTTCAAACTGTAATGGCTGCATTTTTAAAGAGCTGACTATGTGCCAGATACTGAGCTCCATCATGTGTATGATCTCACTGTGTGACAACGAGGCTGAGGATGGGGTATACCAGGTACCTACCCCAGCCAGGCTGTCTGGTTCCAAGCCCACACACTTAACCACTAAGCTGTATTGCCTCAATATCGTCATCTCCGGAGTGTTAGCCAGAGCATGGAGCATGGGCAGGAGATCTCAGCTCAGGTCCATCTCCCTTTGTGAACATTGGAAAAGCGTTAGACTTTTGTGAGCCTTGGTGTCTTATTTTGTAAAAGTGGGAACTCACAGTTAACCTTACTTACCATGCATGGGAGTTGTATGTGGAAATACTCTAGAAATGTAGCATCTGGCTCAAATTCTAAGGAATCTTTATTGTATTCTCTTCTAGTGTCCCCTAGATTCCTTCACTGACCATGCTTCCATCAGAAGTGATCTTGCTTCTCTGTTTCCTCTCCACATTTGCTGACAAGGCACATTTGGTCATCTATCCTGAGAAATTTCATTTCCCTTGAGCCTTCCTATTTGTTTGTTGAACAAACCACACATGGCTAGCAATGTCATATTCCCAGGCTTTCTTGATATTTCTTGATTAATTTCCCCCTTGTCCTTGTGGTTTCACTGTTTTCCCAGTCTCTTCCCTCAGAGGAGCTGCAGACTGTGTCTGTACTTGCCAAAGGCCAACTGGGAATTTGAGAGCTTCAGGTTTGGTTTTGTTTTTTTAAGTTGGTATTTTCTCTGATTGGCTCCAAATATTTGATTATTTTCAAAAGATAAGTCTCATTAAAAAAAATCTTTGACCTAATTATTCAACCTTATAGTTTCTCTTTGGGGCTTTCATCCCTTTCTCCATCTCTCAATTCCTGGGTTTGTAATGGTGAGACCAAAAACAACACAGTCCCTGCTTCCTATATCTCACAGTCTCCGTGTGTGTGTGTGTGTGTGTGTGTGTGTGTGTGTGCGTGTGTGCGTGTGTGTGCGTGTGTTTATGATCGACTTGGTGCTAAGTATTTCCACTTAACTTGTGTTGGCCTAATAAGAAAACCACAAAGGCAGACCTTATACGTTAATGAAGCATTTGTGCCGAATGCACATTGCTTGAGCCAAGGTTTCCTAGTAATTTGAAAATAATTTGCAAAGCACTGGGAAAATTGAGCCATTGTTTGACCTGTAGTTGTGTAGGCATAATGTCCCCTCTCATACTCTTAGAGCCAGTTGCAGTTTAGTTTCAGCAGAACAATATTATCCATTGTTTTAAATCAACGTTGTTAATTAGAATTGCACTGCCCTTATAGTTCTAGTTACATTGATTTGTAAATGTTTAAGGGCTTCAAATATGTAGACAAGCTAAAATATAAGGAATCTATATTATGTTTGCACATAATGAGCAATATTTTAATTACTTTTATTTGAGTCAACATCTAAGACAAATTTTTCTTCAAAAAGATCTGTATATTATTCAAATTTGAAAAACACAAAAGCTTCAGATCTTTCTCTGAACCATCACCAATAGCAGAAAACAGTGAAGATATATCCCTCCCTCACCTCTGCCATCCCTATCTTTTGCTATATAGAATTATATCGTATATGATATAGTTACCTATTACTATAAATAAAACATATATACTCATGCATATTACTGAATATACAATATGCATGCACACCCGTGTGTTACAGTACAGAGTCACATACCCCAAAATATGTGTACGGTACTTTGGGGAATGCCTTAAGAAATTTTTCATGGGAAATTGACTATGGATTACATACTGGATTTAGAACCCCCATATTTGATGTCTCTCAACTCTATTTACATTTGTTTTCATATAAATTATTGCTAATGGGAATGTAAAATGGTAGAACCACTTTGGAAAAGTTTAGCACTTTCTTATAAAATTAAGTGCTGACTTACCATAAGATCTGGCAATCCTGCTCCTAGATATTTACCCAAAAGAAATGGAAATGTGTCCACACAAAGACTTGTACACAAATGTTCATAACAGCTTTCTTCGTAAGAGTCAAAACTTGAAAGAGCCTCAAGTTTCACCAACAGAAGAATGGTTAAAAACAATTCTGCTCTGTTCATACAATGGAATAGTATCTAGCAATAAAGAGGAATGACTTGATGCACAAAAACAGCATGAATGAATCTCAAAGCCATTTTGCTGAGTGAAAGAAACCAGACAAACACACACACACACACACACACACACACACACACACACACACACACACACATACTGTGTGATTCCATTTCTATGAACCTCTAAAAAAAGACAAATCTAACTTGTAGCAACAGAAAACAATCAGTGGTTTCCTGGGGCTAGGGGAGTATTGACTGAAAGAACACAAGGAAACTAGAAGATGATGAAAATGCTCTATATCTTGATTGTGGTGGTGTATATATTTGCTAAAACCCATGAACTGTACACTTAAAATTTTGTTTTATGTTGCTTATATTTCCCAAGGTTGATTGTAAAAATGGAAAGCAGTTTCTCAATTAAAAAAAAACAATATTGAAAGTACTCATCATCAATTTCAATGCCTTTGAAAGAAATGCTATGCTTATCCCCATGGTCCAGGCACTGCTGACATTCCACTGCCCTCCCTTGTCTCAGAAGCACAGACCTGGTGCTTACCTGTCTCTTCTCAGGTGACAAAACCAGTGGCCAAGGTCAATCTAGGACCCCTGCCACTTTGCCTCCAGTCTGGTTCCTGTATTTCTTTCTTTCTTTCTTTTTCTTAAATTTGTTTTTTTATTTATTATTTATCTTTGGCTGGGTTGGGTCTTTGTTGCTGCACGTGGGCCTTCTCTAGCCACGGCGAGCAGGGGCTACTCTTCACTGTGGTGCACAGGCCCCCCCATTGCGGTGGCCTCTCCTGTTGCAGAGCACGGGCTCTAAGTGCACACTTCAGTAGTTGTGGCTCGCTCACGGGCTCCAGAGCACAGGCTCAGCAGCTGTGACGCATGGGCTCAGTTGCTTCGCGGCATGTGGGATCTTCCCGGACCAGGGCTCGAACCCATGTTCCCAGCATTGGCAGGCGGATTCCTAACGTCTGCGCCACCAGGGAAGTCCCTGTTTCCTGTATTCCTCACCACTATCTTTGTAAATGGTTCCCCTGCTTTCTCAACTAATGTCAAAACATACCTTCAGCTGGCTGCCCTTGAGACTTAGGTTGAAGTGTTCCCGCATTTCAGTTCAGAGCTGGCACTCAAAAGGTGCTTGTATATATGTGTATGTTTAAGCCTAGATTTTTCATAAGACTAATAATTAATCTTAATTAATTTCCTAGAATCGCCATTCTATACCTGCCTTGTTTTGTGGGACTCCTTAGACCCAGGGTAACTTAATCCAGTGTTCCTTGTTGCTGGTTTTTTCTGGGAGCCCAGCTATAATGGAAGCTGTTCTGATGCTCATGTCCCTGGTATGGAAAGATAAACTGCTTGGAGCATCACGCCATCTTTTTCCTTGCTTCTTCAGCAGGGAGGGCTGCTGACAGCTGAACAGCCTGCCTCATTAGAATTCACTGGGTGAGCTGATTCTCTGTTTAACTGATGAGGGAATTCTTACGCTAAGCGGGTGGAAGAGAGGTTCGTTCTATCAGAAAGCTGCTTTCTTCCTGCTTTGCTACTGGGGGGCAGGGAATGGCTGGTAGACAATCTCAAATGGCCTGTACAGGAGATACCAGGAAACACCAAACCACTCTTCCACGAAGAAACAGTGAAAATCATTTCCAAAGATCTGCTTATTGTATCATGTCACACACACCATATCTTCCTTTTGAAAAATGGTGACTACACTTTATTCCCCTCAGAGAATAGAAAGCCTATGCAAGTTGACATTCCTTTACTCCTAAATATTCCTTATGCACAGGAACTTTGGTCCTTCACTGAAGTGGATGGAGGAAGGAGAGGCTGTCCTCTTAGGTCACACTGAGGCTTTAACATTCTGCCTGTGATCACACTGTGGGGAACTCCTTTCCACCAGACTTGTCTGACATGTTGCATAGCAAGACCTGGGTTTCTACATTAGCTTCAAGCACTAACCTTCATACTACAAGCGGTCTTCAAGACCAAGTCTAACCCATTTGTTTCATGAAGAAAGAAGCCAAAAGGTGACATGAATATTCCCCCAGTTACAGAAGACTTTCTGAGGTACCTGCTGATCCAAGATCCTAAAGACCACATTCTTAACAGGGAAGGCTGGCCCTCTTCAAAGTTGCGTCACAGTGATTCCAGCGTATAGACTCTAAAGCAATTGCTCTTCTTTGTTTTCAGCTAGACTTGAGCCAAGTCATTTTATGGTATGGCAAACTGAAGAGTGTGGGGACACGTGCAAAATGATTTATCAATCCCGAAGGAGTTTGAGCTCTTGTCTCTGAATCTCTGGAGGGCTTTGCCCTGTGCTTGCAGCTGTTTGAAACAGGATCTGTTTTCCATGAGATGACAGGAGGCATCAAATGGTGGTTTTCTTCAGAAGAGGGAGCTGAATAGCCCATGACAATCTAAGTTAAGTGTGCCATAAGGGAAGGTTGTTGGAGAGGCTAGTGATATGAAAAGTGTACAGATTTCCTCTCTTTTTTAAAAAAGACTTTCTTTTCCTTCAACTTTCTCTTTTATTTCTCCCTTTAATTTTCAAACTAAAAAAGAAACACGTGTCGGTTGTAAAAAAATTCACACAATACAGAAGTACATTTTTTTTTACCGGTTGGGTATTGCTACAGAACAAACCACCCCAGAAATTAGTGGCTTAAAAAAAAAACCCAGCATGTATTTTGCTTTTGAATCTGCAACTTAGGAAGAGATGGTCAGATTCTCCACCCCAGGATGACTGGGACCTCAGCTGGGAATGCCTGGAAGGCCTAGGGGCTGGTTGGGCCTTTCTCTCTCTTTCCTCATGTAGTCTCAAGGCCTCTCCATGTGGTCATTTCCTGTGCCCTTTCAGTGCGGTAGCCTCAGGGTGGTCAGCCTCCTTCCATGGCAACTGGCAAGCATCCTAAGAGACCTAGCAGAAGCTGCAAGCCTTCTCATGACTTAGCTTTGGAAGGCCCAGAACATCACTTCCCCTGAATGCTCTCTGTCAAGTAAGCCACAAAAGTGAGCCCAGTGCAGCAAGTGGGGCATTGATGCCACCTCTTGATGGGCGGAGTAGCAAAGAATTTTTGACCATCTTCAATCCCTGACGTGCTCATACTTACAAACGCTGAATCACACACCCTAGAGGTAACTTCTGTTAACACTTTGGTATGCATTTGAGCATGTGTATTCTTTGAAAGTGTAAATACCACTATTCTGCATGTGATATCTATGCATTGGGATCTGGGTTCGATTTTTTTTTTTTTTTTTTTTTTTTGCGGTACGTGGGCCTCTCACTGTCGCGGCCTCTCCCGTTGCGGAGCACAGGCTCCGGGCGCGCAGGCTCAGCGGCCATGGCTCACGGGCCCAGCCGCTCCGCGGCATGTGGGATCTTCCTGGACCGGGGCACGAACCCGTGTCCCCTGCATCGGCAGGCGGACTCTCAACCACTGCGCCACCTGGGAAGCCCTAGATTTTTTTTTTTTGTAGGGTTGTGGCGAGGAGTGGGAGGGGGCCACGTACTGTAAGTTCTGCAATTCTGTCATGGGCTTTTGCTTTTCCAAACCCTAAAGCCCTGCTTCAACAGTGAGGTTCTCTCAGGAGTTTTATCTGTGGTTGAGCACCAAATCATCTATGATAAACATTCTTAGTGGTCCTTGTGCTTTGAGTGACTCAGAATGGTATAATCACGTATATCATCTCGCTTTGTCTTCCCAGCTGCCCCATGAGGTCAGTACCGTGGAATTGCATTGTACCTACTATTATCAACTGCTCATACTTCTAGCCCCATTTTTCAGATGAGTTCAGAGAAGTTAAGTAACTCACCAATGTCGCTTAATTAGTAACTGGCAAAGCTGGGCTTCAAATTCTAGTCAGCCTCATACCCAAACCCATGCCCCGAACCCTTTCCATTCATTCTAATTTTATAGAATAAATAAGGTCAGGAAGTCATGTGACAAGTTTCATTTCCCAGAGTGGATGTAACAGGCACAGAAATATGACCATCAGATTCCGATATTCTGGAGTGTTAACCTCTCATGAAGTGTGTTTTGTGTTGCCTATAGCAACAGTCTATTGCTTCCACTTGAGGGAACTACTTCCATGGGCTTAGCATCTTGAGTAATCTGAGAACAGTGGGAACAGTACTGAGTGGAGGAGGCTAGGAGAATCTAAAAGATAAACCTGAGGACGACTGGATCCTAGATTAGAAGTGGAACATATATAATTTAGGAAACAGTTAAATTAATCATAGACACAAACACAATTTCAAGCCATCACGACAGGGTGGTTTTTTGTATTAATTGTGACTTCTCTCCTGTTAGAGCTGTGAGGAAGCTCTGGATGCATCATTGGGCTGATTCTGGAACAGGTCCCCTTTATCTTTTGTCCCCTGTTTCCTCATTGTGTTTTGACTTGATTCAACATTCACACGCCACCAGTTTCATCCAGATAGAAGCTGGACTGGTCACATCCCTACTGACAAGTCGAGCCATTGCTGCCAGGGGGCTTTCTGGCCCTCTGTAGGCAACCGTGCAGTGTTCAGACCAGAGACTTTCTCCTTTGTTCTGCGTGGACTTCCCCAGCTGTGTTTCTATTGCCCTAGCTCTTTCTGTCCCCACGCACTCTTTCTTAAATCCGTGCGGGGCTGGAGTGTAGCTCTCAGTGCAGCCGCAGTCCACGAAGTAATGAACTCAGCTGGGGCCTGCTGCAAAATGCTTTCTACAAAAACGTCTGCTGCCTCTGGATGTCTGTAAATGTCCTTGGCCCATGAACGTCTGCCATTGCTAAGATGGGATGAGTCTGGGTAGCTATCTCAGGCTTTAAGAGAGAAAAGAAAAAGTTTAGTCCGGAATGCTGCCTAGAAGACTTTCCCTCCATTATTCATTAATCCTTTTACCTATAGCTTGTTCGTTTGTTACTGCATTCATTCAACAAGCATTTTTTGAGGTCTTCTATGCCAGACACTGGATGAATAGATATTGGACGTGTAAGTTTAAATAGAAAATGGTCCTGAGACCCATGCTGTGGGAGCTTACAGTGCAGTGGTGAGGCTCTATACTCCTGCTTTTAAGTGTTCCTTGTTCCTTTCCCTTTTTCTCTCCTAATCTCTTCCTGCTGCCCATTTTAATAGAAGTTACCTCACTTAGGTTTTGCTGTTAAATTATTAAATTCATTCTAAATTTCCATGACTATTCTTAGAAGTTTTTATTATTATTCTTACAAGTTATTATTATTATTTCAAATCAAGGTGATTTTTATTCATAGTATCCTTTAATTTCATGATTATGTCTATTCTTTTATTTCTTTAATCATTTTCAGGATCTTTATTTTATGTTCTCCTTCAGATCTTTCTGTTATTTGCTGTGGTCAAGTTACAGTCTTTCTCTTTGTTGCATCTGTCTACCATTCCTTATGGTAGTTCATTTCCTTGTGCAGCTAGTCATTTTCTTTATTGTGAGTATATCTTTAGATCTCGTTTCCCTCTGTGGGGATCTCTGGAGTCTTCAGAGCAATTTCACACTTACCTTTGCCAAGGATCCAGGGTCTCCTAGGCCCTGGACCAGTTTTAATGTTAATTTCTCAGCTTGAGTTTTCTATACGCACAGGTAGCATTGACTCACACTTCACATCTACAAGGAACAGAGGCTTAGATTCTTGATTTTGTCATAGATGTCTTTTTTGATTTACCTGCTTAAAGCCCAAACAGACAGCAGGGATCCTTATTGCTTTAGTGAGCTGGTGAACAGTATCATTGTGTGCCCTTTTCATGAACAGGAAAGATTTCTAAGGCTCCAAGCTCTATGAGCGTGCCTCAGTTTGAGCTCTCACTTTGCATGGGCCTGAGGCCACAGTTTCTGTGTGTGCGGAGGGTATTGAAGCCTCTGTCGCAGTCACTGTGCTGAAGCTCTTATGGGACTCCATGGCACCAGCGTGTATTTACTGCCCTGGCTTTCATTTCCCTCTTCTCATCTGGAATTTGGGGGTTTCTCTTTCTTTCAAGGTCAGCTTTGTGCTTTTATAAAATTTGGGGAGGGATAGTACTGTATTTTATCTAGACTTCCTATGTGTTGTAGCAGGAAAGTTTTCTTCAGTTCCTAATATTTAAAAACATATTTTGAGTACCTATGTTATTCCAGGCACTATGCCCACTGATATACTGTCATCACTCAGAGCCTATGTACTGTCTCCAACATGTTTCATTTGAAATAACAAATTAGAATATGGGGTGGCCAGCAGCACTGGCTGAAAGCTGATAATAGCAAAGAGATGAGGAAAGAAGCTATTAAAAACAAACACATAGCCAAAGAAACCATGATGTTCTGGATCCAAATAGTGTGAACAAACCAAGTTAGATGTCTGTATCACATGACAGCATCATCCTATTACATCATAGTACAATAGCTGGTGTTCACAATGGTGTCCCTGCAGAGTTGTCACCGTATGTTTAAAGCATACTGAGATTGTATATCAGCCACTTAAGGAGTGTGAAAGCTCACACAACTAAGGGTGTGGGGTTGGGGATCGTGTGTGGCAGTGGTGGAGAAACTTGAATCGGTTACCAGGGAGAAAGTGGGTGGGAGGACTTGGGTTGTGCTAATCATATCTGTCCTACAAAGAAACTTCAGAGGCAGCCTCGTGGATTTCAGGGAACATGGCAAAGCTGCCTTAAAGTCTCAGGCTGCCAGGAAGCCTGGGTTGGTAGCTTAAAATAATAGGCAAGAAGCCCAGCTTCACCTGAGTCCAGAACAGCCTTGGCAATTTGCAAGTGAACTCTCTTCAGGCGATTGGAACGAGACAGACAGAAGGGGTCAAGAGGGAAGGGAAGAATTCCAGAGACCAGAGGATGATTGACCTCAAGGGAGCAAAGATGATACCTGCCAAGGCATTGGCAGCCAGCTAGGACAGTGCCTTCCTTGGCTGGGGCAAGGACCAGAGGAGGACACTCCAGGTCCAGGCTGCTGCGGGAGACATAGGTGGTGCTATTATGAGACTGAGTGGTGTCTGGGGAGAGTGCCGAGCTCCTTACCCAGAGGGAAGTGAAGAGGAAGCAGCCCTGAGACCTAAGTTGGTGACCAGGCTGGGTTGGCTCCAGGTGAACTTTGAAAGTAGGTGAAGATTATTTCCAGCAACTTCCTTTGCTGCACCAGCTCCTGTCTCATAGGGTCCTCTCTTCCTATCCTTAGCTCAGTTCTCTCCTCCTCTCTCTTGTTGTACTCAAGTCCTCCCCATCTCCACCACTTCACTGAAACTGTCCTCTCTAACATCACCAATGGATGCCAAATCCAGTGGAAACGTCTCAGTGCTCATCTTATTTGACACGGCGTTGGACAGTGGAACTGTAGTGGGTTGAGGAGAGAATGGGAGGTGAGGGTGTGAAGATGATAGAGGTATTTTATGTATTTTCCTCTGAGAAGGCACGAGAGAAACTTCTACCAGCATATGGAAAATTGAGACACGAACACTAGGGTCTTGAGTTTAGCTTGGCTTTAGGTGGGGCTGCTTCCTTCCCTAAAACTGGTCCTGGTGGGAGAAGTGAGAAAGACAGTGGTGGGGAACTCTTCCTTCTGGTGAGGACAGGACTCAGAGACTACAAAGATGTTTACTCTGCCCTCCCAGGCCTCGGGTGACATTAAATAATGATTTCTATTTATGTCAATTACTTCTCATTTTTGTGTGTTACCTTATGAGGCAATAAAATGGATATACATTGTTGAATGTAAGTCATTTGAAGTTGTGAGTTGTTTTGGATTTCAACTCTGAACTCTCACTTAACAAGGTAAGCCACAAGGTTAACCACAGGATCTGTGAGTTGACAGATCTATTCCACTTAGACCTGTCAACTTATATATTTCCGTCATTCCAAAATTATTCATAATAAGTGGGAATTCGCTGGTGGTCCAGTGGTTAGGACGCTGCACTTTCACTGCTGACGGCCCAGGTTCAGTCCCTGGTCGGGAAACTAAGATCCCACAAGCTGCAGGATGCAGCCAAATAAAACAAACCAACAAAAAACCTCAAAACAAACCAAAAACACAAAATTATTCATAATAGCCATAAAAACTGGAAACAATTGAAATATCCATCAACAAGTGCATGGATAAACAAAATGTGATAATTCATACAATGGAAGTCTACTCAGCAATGAAAAGGAATGAGCTACTGATACATGAGCTACATAACGGCATGGTTTCTATAACTGGATAGATTGTAAAAATGTTGTTATACTGAGTGATAGAAAACTTGCCCAAGTAAATACAGTATGATTCCATTTACCTGACTTTCTAGAATATATAAAACTAATTTATGATGGTAAAAAATCAAGATGATGATTGTCTCTGATTGTTAGGGCTAGGGTTAGGAAAGGAAAGGTATATGAGGGAACTTTCTAGATGACGGCCATGTTCTTTATCTTGATAAGGGTTTGGGTTACACTGTTTTATGCCTTTGTCAGAATTCATCAGATAGCAATTTAAGGTGTGTGTGTGTGTGTGTGTGTGTGTGTTTCACTGTATATAAATTTAACCTCAAGAGGAAAAAAACCCCAAATATTGAACTTCAGTTAATGATATGCTTATGGATGTACTGGGGGGAAGTGAACTGACATTTACAACTCACTTTAAAATGTATTTTTTAAAAAGATGGGCTAATGGGTGAATAAAGGGATAGATATGTAATAAAGCAACTGTAGCAAAAGGTTAATTGTAGAATCTAGGTATTGATATGGGTATTCACTATAAAATTCCTTAAATTTTTCTCTGTTTGAAACATTTTCATATTAAAGAGGGAAAAAAAAAGCAAACCAATTCAAAACGAGCCTTGGGGGCACTTTGTGTCTGGAAGCCTGAGCCCACCCCTGGCTGAGTTGCCATCATTGCCAGACTCAGTGGTGCCTCATCACCACTGCAGCACTCAGTGGTGCTGCCATCATTATAGTCTAGGTTATTCTTTCCAACCACCTAGGCAACCTCTTTAAGCCAGTTTTTATTCCTGGACTTGCCTGGGGGTCATCTGTCCTGCCTACCCTTCTTCCATTGGAGTGGTGGATAAGTTACAAATGTACAATTGTTGAATGGAAAATATTGGGAAGCACAATATTTCCTTACAAGCTGCCAATGATTACTCTTGATTGCATGGGGAGAGAGATGGAGGGACTTAGAGCTTGATAAATTGGCAAACATTACTGCCACTTCTCTCCTTCCTTGCCCCCTCCTCTGAACTCTATTGAATTTGTAATGATGCGATCTTTCACCTCCCCAAATTGTATTGTAAAACCAGAAAACATACATTCTCTGGAATTGACATTCCCATCTCATGACCTCATTTGGCCAGGGGTTCAGCTACGATTTGCCTGGAGGTTCACATCCCCCTGCGTGGGGTTGAGCTGACACCGCATAACCCATGACCTTCCCACCATTGCAATCTCTTGCACACGGATATTACACAGAATGCCAAGTGTAGGTCAAAAGAGGCTGCCGGGAAAACATTTTTTTAAAAGCTTCCTTCTTCTCCATGCTTGTCTGCTTGCAGACAGAATGCTGCATTTAATATTTTTCCATTGTTATCTCAAACCTTTTGTGCAGGAAAATGAGGTATAAATAAATGAACACATAAGTAAATCTTTATTTTGAGGCAGAGAATTGTAAGTTAACCCCTGCCTTAGCATGTAAAGTTGTTTCTATCAAAAGATATAGTTGAGCTAGATGGAGGACGCTCATTTATTTGATCTAAAATCACTAGAAGAGAAAGCTGTTGGCCCACGTCTCAGTTTCTAAGGTAATCAGAAAGCATTTATGCTGACAGTTAAGATGTAGCCTGGAGTGCCTCTCCAAGGGTCAGAGTTGGCCTTTGAAGGAAAGCCAGGTTTCAGCAAGGAGGGCCAAATGCATTTGCAGTAAGACCAGAGAACAGACATGAAGCCCTGTTTCTGTGGCTGGGCTGATTTGTATTCATTCATTTGATAAATATTTCTTGAGCACCTACTTTGTACCAGGCATTGTTCTTGGGCTCTCAGGTCCTTGTGTATGGTCTGTTATGTGGCACTGTTAATTCTGTGTAGTTCAACTCTTCTGCCAGACTTCGACCCTTCTGGTTGTGTTTTGTTCTATTCATCCCAGCAGTTTTTTTCCACCTCTGTTGTTTCACTGGGTGAATCATCAGGCCCCTCATGGTTGGTTAAATGCTGATGTTCTGTGACTACGAGCAAAGCTTAGAAATGGCCCAGTGGCAGACCATGGGAAGGTGGCAGGAACAGCAGCCGGGGCTCAGGCTCCTGACAGTTGGCAGCTGCTAACTCCTCCTTAAAAAGCCAGGCAGGACCTGATGGTGCCAATCCAAGAGGTGCCAAGCTCTGGAAAGAGATGAACTTTCTTTGCTGTAGCCTTGGATTTTGAATAACTACCTACAGTTGGCCAGTCAGCTGGCATCCCCGTGTGCATATATTGATGGCTTACTCAGGTGGTGGGCTGTGTCCTTTATGCCTGCTGGCCTGGGTGAAATGTCTCAAGTTGACTTGTTGATAGGAGTTTGTTGGCAGAGGCTGTGAGACTGTGGCCCTGTGTTCAAATCTGGGGTCGGCTAATGGCCACGCTCCCCAGATGAAAACCCTTTACTCATCCTTATTACTTTGCCATCTCCTTCCTCTGCTTATCTACTCCAGACTGCCCTACAAAAGCCAGTCAAAAATGATACAAAGGGCAACCATGAACTGGCTGTAAATTACAGCCAGAGTAATGTTTGAAATTCTTTCTTGAGGACCTAGCTCCTCTTGAAGCCCACTTCATGTGCTTTAAAAAAGTTTTGTAAAAGCTGGTGCCCTTTCTTTTCCCTGAGTTTGTTGAGTCTAAGGATGTATCTGCATCTGTGTACATTTGCGTGTGTTCTAGTGTGAGCATACTAGAGTATGAGGAGTGACTTTTCAAGGTTGTAAGTGTGAAAAAGAGAGGTAGCTCAGCATAAAATAATAGTAACCGTTTGTATCAGTTAGCTTTGGTGTGTAACAAATCAACCCCAAATTTAGTGGATTAAAGCAACAATCATTGATTTGCTTAAGATTTTGTGGCTTCTGCTTTGTGCTGGCTTGACTGGGACTGGATGGTCTAGGATGACCTCACTCATAGGTCTGGAGCCTCAGTGGGGATGGCTGAGACAGTTGGGATTGCTGGGGCTTCTCTGTTCACAGGGTCTCTCGTTCTCCAGTAGCCTATGCTGAGCTTCTTCACATGGTAATGAAAATATTCCCAGCAATAAGAAAAAGAAAACCTCAAACTTTTGTTTACATCATTATTTGCCAATATCCCATTAGCCAAAGCAAGTCAAGTGACAAGCTTGGACTCCAGTAGGTGGATTAAAAGACTCAGTTTCTTGATGGGAGGAGCTGCAAAGAATTTGTGGCCATTCTTTATAATCTCTACCACACTGTGGATGATGATATGGGAATAAGCACAGGTTTTAGAGATGGAAGACACAGTCAAATCACAGTTCATCTGCTTAATAGCTAAGTGACCTTTGACAATCAGCTACCTCTGCTGAGTCTGCTTTCTTATCTAAGTATGGGGGAAATCACATCTACCTCAGTGGATGAAATGAGATCTCTCATTTATCCATTTTTACAATAAGCGTGTCCTGAGCCTATGTGCCAGGGCCAGGCTATGCCAGGCTCACCCTCAAAATATCAATGCTTTTACAAATATTGGTAATATTCATTATAATGTCATCTCCATGAAGGTGAGGTCTTTGGAGAAGTCATTTAGCTTCTTTCTCACTTTTTTCCTCATCTTCAATAAGAGATAATATTAGCAAATTTTATAGGGCTCTTGGAAGAATCAAATGAGAAAATCCTTGCAAAGTAAGTTAGCACTATGCCTGGCCCATAGTAAATGTTTAATAAATGTTAACTTTTGGTATTGCTGTTATTACAACTGCAAGGTTACCTTCCTTCTCCAACCGTAAAGCCTTTCTCAAATTAAAAAGACAAAGGTGGGTGCCCTCCTTCTGCCAGTATCACTCTCTCCCCACTGCCTTTCCTCAACCCCAATCTCCAGGCACGTGGAGAGATAGAACTGGGCTATCAGGAATGTCCCCCTCACCCGTCCCCAATCCCCAGCCCAGCAAAACAGAGATCAGTGGGGGAAGTTCTGAAAGGCTCTCTCTCCTCCAGTCTCTCTCTCTCCTGGATGGATCTACAATATAATAATCAAGGCATGAAATCCCAACAGAGGTCTGACGGGAGGTTACCCAGCATCTCAAGCCGTAGGGCCCATCGGAATCCCCTGGAGGGCTTGTTATAACACAGAGTGCTGGGTCCCACCCCAGAGTTTCTGGTTCGGTGGCTCTAGTGTAGGGCTTGAGAATTTGCATGTCTGACAAGGTCCCAGGTTTTGTGGATGCTGCCAGTCTGGATCACACTATGAGTAGCTTTATATTGGTTTGTTTGAGAGCCTTTCAGATAATTAAGGACAGTGAGTGGATCCTGCATTCTTTCCTCAGTCACCTCTTCTCCAGGTTAAACATTTTAGGCTCCTTGCTTCTCCTTATTCTGTGTCAGGCTCTGTCCCTAGTCCTGAGTATCCAAAGATGGAAAATATTTAGACCCTGTCCTCAGGGAGCTTACACTTAAGTGGAAAAGAGAGAGAAAAAGAATTCGCAGCAATGTGACCACAATAAATATTTCCTCTGTGCCTACTATGTGTTGTGATTGTCCCCAAAGGCTGGTGATTCAGCAGTGAGCAAGGTGGCAGAGTCCTTGCCTCACAGAGTCTTCAGGCCAGTGGTGGAGACCGACCAGTGAATAGGAATTATGTCCAAAGTGGTAAGAGTGTGGAGAGAAAAGGTCAGAAAGCTCTGGAAGCACAGCAAGGACCCCAAAGTCCAACATGTGGCCAGAGTGTTGGGGAAGGCTTCCGGGGGCAGGTGATGCTAAGATGAAACATGGAAGATAAATAGGAATGACGCAGGTATGGGATGGGGTGGGTGATTCAGGCAGAGGGATGTACAGGAGCCTGGTGCAATTCAGGACTGCTGAGAAGTGCTGTGTGGCCCCAAAGAGGCTGTGCATGGGGTCCTGCGAGGTAAGGTGGGCTGGAGGAGGGATGGTGAGAAGTGAGGGTAGAGCAGGAGAGACTGCCACTTCCCAGGTGGACGTTGATAATCCCTGCCTTCACTAAGAGCATCTGGTTTCTTCCCTGAGGGTGGCATTTGACATTATAGAGCCAGACTCCACACCCATTCCACTCTCCATCTGGACAGTTTTGTTCCACGTGTTATCTGGACACCTGGAAGCATGACACATGTCGGGGGAGAGTTGGCCCAGGACTAAACATTGTCTAGCGCCCCAGTAGGACATGTCTGGCCCGGGGACCTCATGCCTGCATCAGGGCCAAGTGTGCTATAGTGGGGCATGTATGCACCATAGTGTGTAAGGGGATGCTGGAGTGAGACAGTTAGGAGGAGCGTAAGGGGAATCCTATGGACAAAATCTAGAAGGGAGTAGAAAAGACGAAGTAAATGCAGAATTCAAGACATCTCATGACGCTGTAGTCTAAATTAAAAGCTGGAGGATGTGAGCTCCATCTTTGACACTGACTTACTGTGTGACCTTGGACAAGTTGCTTAAATTTTCTGTATCTCAGAATCCTCAGCTATGAGAAGAAATAATAAACCCCAATTCACAGGGTCGTTAAGAGACTTAAATGAGGGGCAGCTCCTGGCACAGAGTCGGCAGTCAGGAAACCTGTGCTTCTGTGCTGTGTTTGTCTGCCCCCGGAATCCAAAGAGAAGGTGGCCCCCATCAGGCTGCGATGCCCAGCTGAAAGAATTGAAATTCCAAGGCTGAAAGAGCATTGATGGCAGGAATGGTTTCCTGCTTTAAACTTCTGCCAAGCTGAGAGTGGCCATGTTCAGTTGTTCTGTGAGCTGGGCTCGGAGGCACGTGGGCGCTGGAAGTTCTGGGGAAGAAGGCTGGTGCTGAGAGCAATGATCTTTGATGGAGAAAGTGCCCCCATTTTCAGAGCAAAGAGCAAAGCTAAGAGTCACTAATAGGAAGACGGAGCCCTGAGCCTTGTACTCAGCAAGAATGTGAAAGGGTTTCTCTTGTCATCTTTAGTGGACTATACCTCGAAGGGCAGTGTGGTACAGTACATTGCAAACTGAGGATAATGATTTGTGCCTCACTTTATACTTTGAAATTACTTCATTGACATCATTTGCTCAGTCATTCAAACCAACATTTACTGAGTGCCTAGGTTGGTGTCAGACCCTCATCATCTTGGGCGTTCACCAATAGTCCTTTTAAATTGACTCCCTTTGGGGATTCTCCTTGCCTTCCATTGATGTAAATAACCAGGAGTGACCTTGTTTTTCTTTCTACTTCAGCCAGGCCTGGGGAAACTTCCATTTGCATTCCTTCCCCTTTGGTGATGCCTGAATGGTTAGCTCGCTGTGGTTAGTCCATTTGGTTGGTTAATGAACTGAGCAAAGAGGTTAAGGTCACAGTTTTGATCCCAGGGGCTGATTTACCTCTCCACTTGTGTACACCATCCCTCTCCCCTACCCCAAATGTCTATGCTTCCTCCCACTTCCAGGTCTATGTACAATTTTTTCACTCTACCAAGAATCATCTGGCTCTAGCCTCTATTTTTTTCATAGATCTTTATTGGAGTATAATTGCTTCACAGTACTGTGTTAGTTTCTGTTGTACAATGAAGTGAATCAGTCACCTGCATACATATATCCCCATATCCCCTCCCTCTTGTGTCTCCCTCCCACCCTCCCATCCCACCCCTCTAGGTGGACACAAAGCACCAAGCTGACCTCCCTGTGCCATGCGGCTGCTTCCCACTAGCTATCTATTTTACATCTGGTAGTGTATATATGTCCATGCCACGCTCTCACTTTGTCCCAGCTTACCCTTCCCAATTCCCATGTCCTCAGGTCCATTCTCTACGTCTGTGTCTTTATTACTGTCCTGCCCCTAAGTTCTTCAGAACCATTTTTCTTTTCTTTAGATTCCATACATATGTGTTAGCATACAGTATTTGTTTTTCTCTTTCTGACTTACTTCACTCTGTATGACAGACTCTAGGTCCATCCACCTCACTACAAATAACTCAATTTCATTTCTTTTTATGGCTGAGTAATATTCCATTGTATATATGTGCCACATCTTCTTTATCCATTCATCCGATGATGGGCACTTAGGTTGTTTCAACCTCCGGGCTATTGTAAATAGAGCTGCAATGAACCGTTTGGTACATGACTCTTTTTGAATTATGGTTTTCTCAGGGTATATGCCCAGTAGTGGGATTGCTGGGTCGTATGGTAGTTCTATTTTTAGTTTCTTAAGGAACCTCCATACTGTTCTCCATAGTGGCTGTACCAGTTTACATTCCCACCAACAGTGCAAGAGGGTTCCCTTTTCTCTATGCCCTCACCAGCATTTATTATTTGTAGATTTTTTGATGATGGCCATTCTGGTGGGTGTGAGGTGATACCTCATTGTAGTTTTGATTTGCATTTCTCTAATGATTAGTGGTGTTGAGCATGCTTCCATGTGTTTGTTGGCAATCTGTATGTCTTCTTTGGAGAAATGTCTATTTAGGCCTTCTGCCCATTATTGGATTGGGTTGTTTGTTTTTCTGATATTGAGGTGCATGAGCTGCTTGTATATTTTGGAGATGAATCCTTTGTCAGTTGCTTCATTTGCAAATATTTTCTCCCATTCTGAGGGGTGTCTTTTCATCTTCTTTATGGTTTCCTTTGCTGTGCAAAACCTTTTAAGTTTCATTAGGTCCCATTTGTTTATTTTTGGGTTTATTTCCATTTCTGTAGGAGGTGGGTCAAAAAGGATCTTGCAGTGATTTATGTCATAGAGTGTTCTGCCTATGGTTTCCTCTAAGAGTTTTATAGTGTCTGGCCTTACATTTAGGTCTTTAATCCCTTTTGAGTTTATTTTTGTGTATGGTGTTAGGGAGTGTTCTAATTTCATTCTTTTACATGTAGCTGTCCAGTTTTCCCAGCACCACTTACTGAAGAGACTGTCTTTTCTCCATTGTATATTCTTGCCTCTTTATCAAAGATAAGGTGACCATATGTGCGTGGGTTTATCTCTGTGCTTTCTATCCTGTTCCATTGATCTATATTTCTGTTTTTTTGCAAGTACCATACTGTCTTGATGACTGTAGCTTTGTAGTATAGTCTGAAGTCCGGGACCCTGATTCCTCCAGCTCCGTTTTTCTTTCTCAAGATGGCTTTGGCTATTCGGGGTCTTTTGTGTTTCCATACAAATTGTGCAATTTTTTGTTCTAGTTCTGTGAAAAATGCCATTGGTAGTTTGATAGGGATTGCATTCAATCTGTAGTTTGCTTTGGGTAGTAGAGTCATTTTCACAATGTTGATTCTTCCAATCCAAGAACATGGTATATCTCTCCATCTGTTTGTATCATCTTTAATTTCTTTCATCAGTGTCTTATTGTTTTCTGCATACAGGTCTTTTGTCTACTTAGATAGGTTTATTCCTAAGTATTTTATTCTTTTTGTTGCAGTGTTAAATGGGAGTGTTTCCTTAATTTCTCTTTCTGATTTGTCATTGTTAGTGTATAGGAATATCAGAGATTTCTGTGCATTAATTTTGTATACTGCAGCCTTACCAAATTCACTGTTTAGTTTTAGTAGTTTTCTGGTGGCATCTTTAGGATTTTCTATGTATAGTATCATGTCATCTGCACACAGTGAGAGTTTTAGTTCTTGTTTTCCAATTTGTATTCCTTTTATTTCTTTTTCTTCTCTGATTGTCGTGGCTAAGACCTCCAAAACTATGTTGAATAATAGTGGTGAGAGTGGACATCCTTGTCTTCTTCCTGATCTTAGAGGAAATGCTTTCAGTTTTTCACCACTGAGTATGATGCTTGCTGTGGTTTTGTCATATATGGCCTTTATTATGTTGAGGTAGTTTCCCTCTATGCCCTTTTTCTGGAGAGTTTTTCTCATAAATGGTGTTGAATTTTGTCAAAAGCTTTTTCTGCATCTATTGAGATGATCATATGGTTTTTATTCCTTAATTTGTTAATGTGGTGTATCACATTGATTGATTTGCGTATATTGAAGAGTCCTTGCATCCCTGGGATAAATTCCACTTGATCATGGTGTATGATCCTTTTAATGTGCTGTTGGATCCTCTTTGCTAGTATTTTGTTGAGGATTTTTGCATCTGTGTTCATCAGTGATATTGGTCTATAATTTTCTTTTTTTGTGATATCTTTTTCTGGTTTTGGTATCAGGGTGATGGTGGCTTTGTAGAATGAATTTGGGAGTGTTTCTCCCTCTGCAATTTTTTGGAAGAGTTTGAGAAGGATCAGCATTAGCTCTTCTCTGAATGTTTGATAGAATTCGCCCATGAAGCCGTCTGGTCCTGGACTTTTGTTTGTTGGAAGATTTTTAATTACGGTTTCAATTTCATTGCTTGTCATAAGTCTGTTTATATTTTCTAAATCTTCCTGGTTCAGTCTTGGAAAATTGTGCCTTTTCAAGTATTTCTTCGTGGTTGTCCATTTTATTGGCATATTGTTGTTTGTAGGAGTCTCTTATAATCCTTTGTATGTCTGCAATGTCAGTTGTGATTTCTCCTTTTTCATTTCTAATTTTATTGATTTGTGTCCTCTCTCTTTTTTTCTTGATGAGTCTGGCTAAGTGTTTATCAATTTTGTTTATTTTTTCAAAGAACCAGCTTTTAGTTTTATTGATCTTTGCTATTGTTTTCTTCATTTCTATTTCATTTATTTCTGCTCTGACCTTTATGATTTCATTCCTTCTACTGACTTCGGGTTTTCTTTGTTCTTCTTTCTCTAGTTGTTTTAAGTGTAGGGTTAGATTGTTTATTTGAGATTTTTCTTGTTTCTTGAGGTGAGATTGAATTGCTATAAACTTCCCCCTTAGAACTGCTTCTGCTGCATCCCATAAGTTTTCTGTTGTCGTGTTTTCATTGTCATTTGTGTCTATGTAATTTTTGATTTCTTCTTTGATTTCTTCAGTGATCTTTTGGTTATTTAGTAGCGCACTGTTTAGCCTCCATGTATTTGTGTTTTTTACAGTTTTTTTCCTGTAATTGACTTCCACTCTCATAGTGTGGTGGTCAGAAAAGATGCTTGATATGATTTTAATTTTCTTAAATTTTCCAGGGCTTGATTTGTGACCCAAGATGTGATCTATCCTGGAGAATGTTCCATGTGCACTTGAGAAGAAAGTGTATTCTGCCACTTTTGGGTGGAATGTTCTATAAATATCAATTAAATCTGTCTGGTCTATTGTGTCATTTAAAGCTTGTGTTTCCTTATTTATTTTCTGTTTGGCTGATCTGTCCATTGGTGTAAGTGAGGTGTTAAAGTCCCCTACTATTATTGTGTTACTGTTGATTTCTCCTTTCACGGTTGTTAGCATTTGCCTTATGTATTGAGGTGCTCCTATCTTGGGTGCATAAACATTTATAATTGTTATATCTCCTTCTTGGATTGATCCTTTGATCATTATGTAGTGTCCCTCCTTATCTCTCGTGAGAGTCTTTAAAGTCTATTTTATCTGATATGAGTATTGCTACTCCAGCTTTTTTTGATTTCCATTTGCATGGAATATCTTTTTCCATCCCTTCCCTTTCAGTCTGTACGTGTCCCTAGGTCTGAAGTGGGTCTCTTGTAGACGGCATATATATGGGTCTTGTTTTTGTATCCATTCAGCCAGACTGTTTCTTTGGCTTGGGGCATTTAATCCATTTACATTCAAGGTTATTATCGATATGTATGTTCCTATTACCATTTTCTTAATTGTTTTGCGTTTGTTTTTGTGGGTCTTTTCCTTCTCTTGTGTTTCCCACCTAGAGAAGTTTCTTTAGCATTTGTTGTAGAGCTGGTTTGGTGGTGCTGAATTCTCTTAACTTTTGCTTGTCTGAAAAGCTTTTAATTTCTCCATTGAATCTGAATGAGATCCTTGCTGGGTAGAATAATCTTGGTTGTAGGTTTTTCTCTTTCATCACTTTAAGTACATCCTGCCACTCTCTTCTGGCCTGCAGAGTTTCTGCTGAAAAATCTGTTGATAACCTTATGGGGATTCCTTTGTATGTTATTTTTTGGTTTTTCCCTTGCTGCTTTTCATATTTTTTCTTTGAATTTAATTTTTGATAGTTTGATTAATATGTGTCTTGGTGTGTTATTCCTAGGGTTTATCCTGTATGGGACTCTCTGTGCTTCCTGGACTTGGGTGGCTATTTCTTTTCCCATGTTAGGGAAGTTTTAAACTATAATCTCTTCAAATATTTTCTCAGACCCTTTCTTTTTATCTTCTCCTTCTGGGACCCCTATAATTCGAATGTTGGTGCATTTAGTGTTGTTACAGAGGTCTCTGAGATTGTCTTCAAATTCTTTTCATTCTTTTTTCTTTATTCTGCTCCTTGGCAGTTATTTCCACCATTTTGTCTTCCAGCTCACTTATTCGTTCTTCTGCCTCAATTATTCTGTTATTGATTCCTTCTAGTGTATTTTTCATTTCAGTTATTGTGTTGTTCATCTCTGTTTCTTTGTTCTTTATTTCTTCTAGATCTTTGTTAAACAAATTTCTTATATTTTCTCAAGGCATGCCTCCATTCTATTTCCGAGATTCGGGATCATCTTTACTATCATTACTCTGAATTCTTTTTCAGGTAGATTGCCTGTTTCCTCTTAATTTATTTGGTCTTGTAGGTTTTTGCCTTGCTCCTTCATCTGTGACAATTTTTTTTTGCCCTCTCATTTTCTAGTTTTTCTGAGTGGGATCGTGTTCCTGTCTTACTGGTTGTTTGGCCTGAGGCTTCCAACACTGGAGTTTGTAGGCTGTTGGGTAGAGCTGGGTCTTGATGCTGAGGTGAGGACCTCCATGAGACATCACTCCAGTGACTATTCCCTGGGGTCTGAGGTTCTCTGTTAGTCCAGTGGTTTGGACTCGGGGCTCCCACCTCAGGAGCTTCGCCTGACCCCTGGCAGTTCACTTGGGGGTTCCTCCCATCTCCTTGGGCATCAGGGTCCCCCACCAGTGGCCGGCAGTCACCCTAGTTGTGGGGAGATGCTAACTTGGCGTCTTCCCACACCACCATCTTGACTCTGCCCCCTCTAGCCCCTAGTTATTGAGATCTAATGTCATTTCCGCAGCAAAGCCTTACTTGCCCCCCAGACATGGTCAGGTGCCTGAGTTTACATTCTCATGGTGCCCTGTACTTCTCTAGTGTGGCATTTATTGGTATTTATAGTTCTATATTTGTTTTTTTCGTATTGCTTAGTGTTTGTCTCCTTGTGTTAGTTTGGGTAGTGGTCAGCTGCAAGTAATAGAAAACTTGACTGATTGTAGTTTAAATACATGAGGGTTTATTTATCTCCCACAACAAGACAGGACACCCAGCAATGGTCGAATGGCTCAATCATGCCACACAGGACTCAGACTACTTTTCTCTTCTTTCTCTGCTGTCTATAGCAAGTATATTCCAGTCCTCATGTTTACAAGATGACTGCTGCTTCTCAGGCATAGCATCTGTATTCCAACCAGAGAGAGAGGAGAAGAGGAAAAGTGAGCATCAGTTGACTACCGTTTATGTCTCATGGCCAGAACTGGGTCACATGGCAACTTCTGGTTGCAAAGGAGTCTTAAAAAGTTAAGTTGTTGTTGTTGCGGGTTAGTGTTTACAACCTATAGAATAGAGCCAAGTCAGAGAGAAAGGGTAAGCCAATTAAAGTGGACCAACCTCTAGTGCCTTCCCTACTCCCTTGTTGAACTTCAGTAAGAGAGGAGGGACCGTGTTTCTTCTGTTCGCCATTGCAGTAGGTCCACCTTGTATAATATCTGTCCCATTGTAGGTACCTGATAAGCATTTTGTTAAATGTTAATAAATGAATTCTAGCAGAGAGCATCTCCCACTCTAGGTCTTAAGAGGGACCAGAAGAGGACAGATGGATCAATGCCATCTTACCACTATGGGTAAGAAGAATTTAAAGTGGACACCATCAGGGGTCCCACTAGCCTTTACATTGCCTTTGCATGAATTAGGAAAAGGCACCCACCCCTTCCTCAAGACACATTACTGCCATCTACTGGAAAATTATCTTCATAAAATGGCAAATCTACCACACCTATTTTGAATGGTGCCCCCATAGATGCAGTGAGGTCATTCACCAAACAACCTGCACAGCCACATGCGGCCACCTTGCAGGAAACATATGCATGCATTACCAGTAGGGTAGAGGTGGCCAATGAAGAAGCCATCACACCTGCCTCTGGAAGCAGAGGAGGGGGGCCCTTCCTGTGGAGCAAGCCTGAAGATTTTACCAGGGCTGATGAGAGCTTGCCGTATGTAAAGACTTATTATTCTGAGGTAGCAGGGGTATGGTAAGAAGACCAGAAAGTGTGTTTGAGTTCCACTCTTCACTTTCTGCCTCTATAATGCTGTTAGAATCACTTAATCCTTCTAAATTTCTGTTTCTTCATCTCTAAATTAGAGACAAGAACTCCTGCCTCAAGAGATGTGTTTGAGTATCCAATGAGATAGTGTACATGAAAGGGTTTGGGAATCTGCTCAGCATTAGATAAATGTCAGCAATTGTCAGCATGGAGAGCTGATAGGAAATACTGAGTGAGTGTTCCAATCTTATCTCTACTGCTGCCCAGCTACATGGCCTTGGGCATGTTTCTTAATTTCTCTGGGGCTCAGTCTTCTCATCTGTAAAATAGGTCTGATGATATTAGAATCTACTGCCCAGGAAATTTGTGAGGATTAAAAATAGTAGTAAGTGTTCAATAAATGTTAACTCCTAACTTTAAGGCAGTTGTGCCTTGTATGATACTCTGCATTTTACAGGCAGTATTTCATTGAAATTGTTAAATAAGTCACCTTTGACTTTTGGGGAAACAAAAACCAGAAAATGAAATGTAACAAGGTTCCTAGGCCTTTTTGCAAAGAGAGTCAAGACTGTGGGAAAAGAGTGAATCAGCATATTTCTGTGACTCAGGGTCTGTTGTGATGTCTCTGCTGTGTGAAAAGGAAACCTCCTTCCGGTAGACCTTCTCCTCCCCTTCCCCACCCCACCCCACCCCACCTCCAAACACTCTTGGCCAAATCTGGATGCTGGTCCTACTAGGTTGTAGCTAAATTTTCTCACTAAGTTGGTCAGTGAGATTGATTTCATGGAAATTTCATTATTTTACAAAGCAAAAAAGAACCAAAGGGAAGAAGGCCAGCCAGGCAGGCAGGGTAGGTCAGGAGGAATCTTGGTTCTTATGTGCTCTCGTTCTCCCTTCCACACCGTCCTCCACAGCCCCTCTGAGATAGAGCCCTGTGACTTCAGAGGAAATCTGTCAGATACTGGAGCAGAGAAACAGTAGGGCAGAGGGTTTTGAAATAGAAAGCAAGCAACAAACTTGTGAATTCAAGTGCTGTTATAATAGCTGGCTCTCTCGTACACAGTCTCCGAGAGCCCAGTGGGTCTGTCTGGTAACAATATTTTATCCTGTCCTCTTTTCCATTTGTCTCCCCTTCACCACTGTAATGACCCTCCCCCTAATCTCTTCAGGGTATAGAATTATGGGGGAAACAAGATGTTTTCCCTTCGCATTTCACTGGAGTAAATAGTACTTCATTCTCCTTCCTTCTGCCCCACAGAAGGAAAGCTATGTTGAGCACCTGAGTTCCTGGGCTTGGCTGCTATGTGGCCTGAAGCTGACATCTTTTGTGCATGTCATGGTTTATAGTAGAGTGGTTAAAAATCAGCTCCCATTCTGGTGACTAAATTTTATTGACTTTTCCAGGGCCTGTGGTGGGACTGACATGTCCCCCATTTAATTACTTCCTCCTTTTTGACAGCAGATTGAGTTAACCAGAGGACACGCAGGTGGCTCTGGGGCCAGGGATCTTGGAGTGGCCATGGCGAGGCAGCTGAGAGGGGGCCAGGGCGAGCACAGGCTGTGGATGTAACAACCTGCTGGCAGTTGTGAGCTGTGGTTTTACGGTTGCACTGGGGGCAATAACCAAACAGTGGGGCTTTTGGACTAATTTGAAGAATGCTTTACATAAATCCCAGCTGCTAGCCATATGTCCAACCCGTGTAGAGGGGAGGGTGTATTTCCCTGAGCTCTTGTTTCCTTCCCTGGAAATCAAGACTAACCAAGCCTCTAAATGCCTAGCCCCAGTCTTTAGGGGAGGATGGTCAGCCACAAAAGCTTGAGCTGATTTAATCACAACCTAAATTTATATTATGCTTTACCACATTCTCCCTTCCAATAACGTTGTGTCATTTTGTCCTAATAAAACCCCACAGTATAAGCCAGGTAGGAATCCTCCATTTACAGATGAGAACACCGAGGCCCAGAGAGCCTGTGACCAATAATGAAAGCAAACAGGTTGGCACTTACTAGGTGTCAGGCAGGTTTCTAGACCGTTCAGAGATATTAATCCATTTCATGCTTGTATCAGTCCCACAAGGCAGGTACCATTATTATCCCTGCTTCATTGAAGAGGGAACTGGGTCCAGAGACGTTACTTAACTTTCCCATGGTCACACAGCTAGTAAGTAGTGGAGCTGGAATTTAAACCCAGGTAGTGTGGCTCCAGAATCTATATTTATAACCATTATACATGCTGCCAGCCAGCTTGGCAGTGACAGCTGGAATTCACATGCAGGTACTCACATTCCAAGTTCAGGTTTTCCCCTGTGCCACACCCCTCCTCTGAAATTTGCTCCTTAAAGATCCTTAATTCCTGAAAGCATTAGGTGCAGCCATCTAGGTTTTGACTCTTTTCATCTGGTATTGCGAAGTCTTTCACTTAAATTTATTTGATTAATCCCACCCTACCTACTTACCATGAAGTCAGAGGCATACCCAGTCCAAAGGAGCTGCAATGCGTTAGGAAATTACTCCCAAACCAAGACTTTGGAAAAATACAGGTATCTAGGTGTTGGAAGTTGTAAAGCTTGGCAGCCTAATGCCTGGAACAGGTATTTTCTCTCGCCTCCTTCCCTGGGAAGACTGGGTGTGGCTCTCACAGGACTGGCTGATTTTGTGAGCAAATGCGCTCCCAACTTTCACACACCTAGAGAGTCGGCCTCTGCCTTTGGGAAAAGGTCACTCCAGGCCTGACTTCCCTGACAAGTATGGGTTTCTTAACTAAGGTGTCTCCACCAGCCTGTGGTAAGTGTGAACCAACCAGGCAGAATGGAGGGAGCTGTTTTCATGCGATAGTATCTTCAGCTGCCCAACTTTCTCGCAAGAGAAAACCAGTAAAAGCTTTGCTCCGCGTTCACTGCTGCCCCAAAGAAAACCTCTGGGTGTGTCCAGATTTTATTATTTCATAGCCAAAACCAAACGTAGACCAAACCCAAATTAGATTTTATGACTCCCACTTTCAGTTCTGAATAGCAATTTTCTTTCCTCATTTGCAAAATAACTCTGTAGCCACGTACTGGGTAACATGAAACAACACAACACAACTTTGGCTGAGAAACCACAAACATTGACTATTAGAAAGAGAAGAGCAAAATGGTTTGGGTCGTAGTCATCGTTAGTCATATTTATTTAATTTGGGGGCAATGGTCTATTCCTCTAGGCTGGATTCCCCCAGAAGCCTTCTTTGTGACAAGGATTTGGGTGCATGTAGTTTCTTTGGGAGGTGATTCCAGGAAGTATCACTAAGGGGTGGAGAAGTGAGACAGAGAAGAGAAGGAAACCAACTCATAGTGTCAAAACTGGTTACCACTGTAGGCGACAATCCTGCTGGGGATCCCAGGGAGATGGTATGGGACATGCCTCCAAGTCCCACCCGACGGGTGGGGAAGCTGAGATCTTTCTCCACCATCTCCCGTTGCTACTGGCTTAGGGCTGCCCCTATGTGAGTTACCTCCCCAGCACTCTGGCCTCTCCCACCTATGGGCTGAGAGCATCTCATTTGCTTACAGTAAGAAGGCGTCAGGCTACATGGGGACAACGAGTGCCAAGGAGACCAGA
Organism: Monodon monoceros; assembly: GCF_005190385.1. Taxonomy (NCBI): domain Eukaryota; kingdom Metazoa; phylum Chordata; class Mammalia; order Artiodactyla; family Monodontidae; genus Monodon; species Monodon monoceros. The sequence continues at coordinate 34,514,363 of NW_021703779.1, forward strand.
GCAGGACACTGACATCATCTGTTTCTCTGCTTATGAAGGAGAAACGCCTGAGGGCGCACAATAGACTGGAATTAGGATTCTTTCGGTGGCAAGTGACAAAATGCCAGCTCAACCTAGCTTAAGAACAACAGCAAAAAGTAATATTAGCTCCAGGTGCACAAGAAATGCTGTCAGGGCTCTGCCTTCTGTCCATCTCTTGCTTCTGCTCTCTTCTTTGTTGGCCTTATGGTCTGGCTGGCTGAGAAGAGATTGGAAAAAAGATGGCAACTCTAGGCTTACATGATCCTTGTTCCTCGTGATCTCAGAGGAGAAGAGCATTTTTTTCTAACAGCTCTGGTGAAAATCTTGAAGAAGGCTTTGATTGACCTGCTGTGGGTCACGTGCTCATCCCTGTACAAGATGATGTGACCAGGAGGATGGAGTACTCTGACCGAGCAGACTCAGGCCATGTGTTGTGTTGGGGAGGATGGTGTCATGCTACCCAAATATCACGGACCAAGCAGAACATGGGGGACCTGAGGGAGGGGTGGTTCTAGAAGTATGCTGATAAACCACCATTTAAACAAACAAACAAACAAAAACCAAAGGCCCCGATGTAAAGCCCATTTCTATGGTGTGGATATTGCCACCACTACTAACTTCAAGCTAGCAACATGATGTCACTAAACATGGGATTGGGAAGAGATGCGTACAGTCAGTCCTCATGAGACAGTATGAGCTGGCTCCAGCACACCACTGAGTGATTCCCACACACAGGGACCCTGGGCAGACAGCGTGGCCACTACGGCTATAAAAGACAAGGCCAAGGTCTAGCTTGTGGAGCCTTGGTAGCCATGAAGACCCAGGTTAAGAACTCACAAGACAGCTTGCTTTGTTCGGCACGTGTGATGCTTGGGATGGACTAATATACTAAAATCCACAGTCTTCCCCTGCAGTCTTCGCCTTGCAAGCACTTCCAGGAAACACTTAACTGACAATCTGATGATCTCAAATTAATGTTTAGCAACATGTACTCTGCTATGGTGCACGCTCCAGAAGGCAGGGATCTTTGGCTGGTTAGTTTAGTGCTCTATCCCCGAGGTTTAGAAGAGAGCTCAGGGAAACACATAGGTACTCAGTATTTGTCAGTTAGGATGGATTCCCCAACAGCACACATGTACACACCTAGTGAGTCACCAGCCCCTTGCTTGTGATGTTCGAGGCGTGCAGACCTCACTGTGTATCTCAAGGCCGCCTCCACAGGCCTCCCAGACTTTGTCTCCCTAATCCCGGAAGGGCCCACAGCTGGCGACTGATGCCCACAATCCACATGCCACACTGCTTCCTGGTGTGAGGAAATTGTGACTTTGGCCCTTTGGCCTGTAATTGCCATTTTGTTCTCCTTGTTCCTTGATTTCGCCAGCGTGGTGCTCTTTGTTGTTTTACACCAGGAGGGGTGGCTCTCCCTTCCTGCCTTGAGGCTCAGCCCTTCCCAGGCAGGGGCCGATCGTGACCATTATGGCTCCTCCTCATTAAGTCACAGGAGTGGCCAGGGCTTGTCTGATTAGAGTTTCCTAACACGTTGGTACAGAGAACTTTCTGCCTTTGCAGTTCTTTTGTTTGAAAATAAAAAGCATAGCTAGGAAGCTGCAAGGTTAGAAAGTTGTTAACTACACACACACACACACACACACACACACACACACACACTCACACCAAACGAGATTTGCTGATAACAGGAGAATGGGAAGGCCTGAAGCTGAGGGAGCATTTCAAGGTCACAGGCAAGGAGGGGCCTGCGGTGGTGGTGATGGAAAAGATGAATAGACAACAGTTGAATGCATTATTTAGTGTGTTCCACATCGCAAAGCCAAGAATGGTTCCTTTGCACCAGAAGATTTGATGTATCGGGCTGGCTGTCTTCTCAGAGGACACCCCCCCAGTCTCCTCTGGAGTTCATGGAGACATGGTTGTCTAGGTGACAACTGTCAGGCAAGAAGCTGCAAGCTGAAGAAGAAAATCACCTCAGCTAATAGACCGGCGTGCTATTATGTACCTGAAGGTTTAACTGCTATATTACCCTGAAAGAGTCATTTGGAGGGGAGGAAGGAGCTGGCTTTTCCCTGGGCTACATCAGTGAATTCAATTTCTATTGGAGAGAGACTAGCATTTTAAAAACCACGGTGTGTGGAGCTTCGAGTCCTTTTCTTCTTTCCGTGAGAAATGATTTAATAATGAACTTACAACTGCAGTGCCTCCAGTCAGCCCCCTGGAGTCTTGAAGAGGGAAGAGGCAGTGCGGAGGGGCTGGTGGCTGGCAGGCTCCATCCTGTTCTGTCCCTGCTCGGGCCCTGGCTCTGTGACTGAGGTTACCCCAGAGCAACTCGGTTCAGACGCGGGTAGCGCCTGAGCGATCATTTTCCTCCCTCCTAAGATTGCCTGGTGCCTCTAATTAACGGTTGTGAATTCCTTAGATGAGGTTGTTATCAGATGGAAAGGGGCTAATTGTACCGGTCACAATAGTTAACCTCTTCCAGAAGGAAGGGTGTGTGTGTGGGGGGGGGGGGTGTCTGTGTGCGTGCGTGCATGCCTTGGTTCTTTCTGCAAATGAGGCAGAAAAGCTTGAGAATCATTGAAATTCTTTGGCATCAAGACACCAGCAAATGAAAGACTGTATTCACTAAGACTTTTTTACCAAGCAAAGAGCGGTCAGCATCTACTGGGCTCTCTCTCTGTGCCTGTGAGGGCACTAAGCGCTTTACCAGCTTGATCACATTTAACCCTCAGCATTCTTGAGTCTTAAGAGTGATTATTATTATCTTCAGTCTACAGATGGAGAAACCAAGGCTTAGTGAGTTTAGGAGACTTGTCCAAGGCCCCACCCATGCCAGCAAATGTGAGGGCCTTTGACGTTCAGAAGATCCCACCTAAGGCTGAAGGCTGAGCACGGGAACCTGAGATTCCTTCGTTAAGAGGAAAGTAGATGCTCCTGTGCAAGGACCTGGACAGCTTGGCCAGGGCTATCCCGCTCTCCACTCACCCGGGCGACCTCTTGCCTTAACTTCTGCCCCAATTCCTGGCTCTGCCCTGTGTTTTCTTTGGCCCCATTCTTGGACTGCACACAATAGCTCTGTTCTATTCCCTTGTGGCTCAAGTGTCTGGCCTTAAATTTGACTACAGGCCATCACAGGCAGCCCTCCTAAGTTATACACATGTTGGCTGGTCTCTACCGTGGGCTGGGTGCTGCTGGGAAGCTGAAGAGGCAAAGATAAATGGCACCTAGGCATTGCCTTGAGGAAGCTGTCTCTCTAGAGATGGAATGAGATGTGAAATTACACAATCAACACAGCATGATCAGAATACTACTACTACCAATAATGGAAGAATAACATTAATAACAAAACAGCTGTTTTTGGAGTGCTTCCTATGTGGCAGGCCTTGTGCTGAGCACTGGAAACAAGCCTATGATGTGGGTACTATTATTATTTCCACTCTAAAGGTTAGAAAGTTAAGGCATACGGAGATTAGATCATTTGCCCAAGGTCATACTTGTAGTAAATGGCAGAGCAGGAATTTAAACTAAGGCACTCTGTCTCCAAAGCTGATTCTATTAACCACTATGCTCTATTGCACATATATAGACCAGTGCAGAAGCATGTGTATATTATAAAGGAAGCCCAGATGAAGGACAGAAATTCCTTCCTAAGTATAGCGGTTCACTGGAAGAGAAAGAGAAAAGGTATAAATAGGAGGGGGAAAGGCCATGTGTCCAGAACCCTGAAGACACAGACCAGACATTGGGCTTCTGTTTTTGACCTTATGGCCTGTATCTGAGGTTGCATAACAAATCATTTCAAAGCTTAGTGGCTTAAAATAACAATAATTGTTTATTATTGCTCATGGTTTCTGTGGGTCAGCGATTCAAGAGTGGCTCATTTGCATGGTTTCTGACTCAAGATCTCTCATGAGATTGCACTTATATGTCAGCTGGGGCTGCAGCCATCCAATATAGCTCACTCACATGGCTGGTAAGTTGGTTCTGTAACCAACGTTCTTCTCAATATGGGTCGCTCCACAGGGCTGCTTGAGTGTCCTCATGACATGGTGGCTGCCTTTCCCAGAGCAAGGGATCCAACAGACCAAGGTAGAAGCTGTAATGCCTTTATGACTTATATGTAAGGCACACAGTGTCATATCTGCTGTATTCTATTGTCTATATACACCAGCTCTGATTCAACATAGGAGGGAACAGAAGGACACAAATATCAAAAGGCCAAGACCACTGGGAGCTATTTTGTAATCCACCAACCAGAGTTTAAAGTTCTCATGTACTGAATGCAAAAATCTATACAGTCCTTCCATCCCCTACTTGCCTTAGGTTTGCCATTCCAAGCTATAGTCTTAGGATCGAGGGGCTAAGTATTTATGAGGAGACGGTATGTTTGATATCTTAGAAGCCCTATTGTCCTGGACAAAATGGTGACTTTGATGAGGAGGAAAGAAGGGAATACAAGGCTGATAGGGAAGCTGGGAAGAGGGGCTGGAACCGGAGACACCTGTGGGTCTTTAGGTAACTAAGCCAAAGTACCAAGCCCCCTGGAGATCTACTATCATTTAGACCACTGGCCAGGCCCATGTTCTGGTCCATAAATCCTATGGGGACAGAATCTATTTAGCCAGATTCTTTTGCTTCCAGATTGGATATTTGCTTTTTGACTACATGCAGAAGGAAGTCACAAGCAATGTTTTCTGTGGGAGAACTTGGATCCTACTTTCTTTCTTCTACTCTGGATTATGTATATCTGGAAGTATCAAAGCCATTGATGAATAAGTGGCTATTCAATGGTAAGTTAAAATACTATATTGGAAACAAACAGGGATTTAATAGACTCAGTACTTTTTGTGGCATCCTACTGTGTGCTGGGCTAGATAGGCTGCTAGATATCAGGATAAGGGAAGGAAGGTGGTACTGCCCTTATGGTGCTTGTGAACGACATGTATTAACCAAATAACAATACAGGTAAATGTCTCATTATGAACCGAGGTGAACACTCTAAAGGAAAGGACATGACATCAGGAGATTAAAAATTGAAAACACTAAGGAAGTGGTGCTTGAGCTGAGATCTGAAAGGTAAATAGGTTAAAAAAAATGGGAGGAAGAACATTGCAAGCAGCGGGAACAGCACGTGCAAAATGTGTTTGTGGAACTGAAAGGGCCCTAGTGTGGCTGAAACAGAGGGAGTGAAGGGGGGTATGATGTAAGATGAGGGTGGAGAGGCCATCAGGGACCAGATCGCGTGGGATCTTATATAGCCACGTTAAGGATGTTGGTTGTAATCCTAAACAATGGGTAGCCATTGAAAGGTTTTAAAGCAATACAGTGACATGATCAGATTTGTGCTTTGGAAATATCACTGTCCGCCATATGGAGCCTGAATTAGAGAGGCTAAGACTGGAGGTAGGAAAAGCAGTTAGGAGGGAGGCTATGTCCAGAAGAGAGATGTTGGCGATTTGGACCAGGAAGTTGGTAATGGAGGTCAAGGGTCAGGTGAGAATATTAGGGGAGGATGAGAATTCAGAACGGAGGCTCTAAGAAGTAAGAGGAAGAATGTGGTGTGTGAAAGACAGGTTGGGTAGAGCAAGGTAGGACTTAGTCTGCGGGAGGAGGGCTGTGTAGCGCCTGGAGTGTTTGAGCAATGAACTTCGTTGCTAAGTGGCATTGGCCATTCCTATGTAGGGTTCTGGTGTATAAGTACCTTTGGAGCTGTAAGCAATACATCTGTAATGATCAGTGTTGCTATTCTATCAAACAGCAGCCATGTCATGTCACCAAGTGCTCCCTGGAGGCCTTCATTGAATAGAGCAGTTCTTCTGGCGGTCTCTTATTGTGTAGTTTGTAAAACAGGACAGGTGGTGTCAAAAATGGGTTTTCAGGTGGGGCCTTGAAGAGTGAACAGTCCTCGAGAGTGACTTCAGACTGCACATCTGAAATTATTACTGAATTTAATTTAAAATATAGGTAGTTTATAAATAGGCAGACCCAAGGCCAATGGAACAGATTAGAGATGGAACCAAATACATATAGGAATGTAGTTATAAATTTCCAAATGGCGTGGGAAAAGAGGGACTGATTAATAAATGGTATTGGGACAACTAGTTAACCATCTAGATAAAATTAAAAGGAATCCAGTCCTCATATCATATAACAGGACAAATCCCAAATTTGATCCAAGATTTGAATGCAAAAAGATAAAATCTTAAAGATTACTAGCGGAAAACATAGGGAAACTCTTGTATAATCTTGGAGTAAACAAGGCCTTTCTAAGTATGACTTGGAAGCTGGAATCCATAAAAGAAAAGGGTGATAAATTTAGCTACATGAAAATGAGACTAAACTCTCTGCATGGCAAAAAGAACAATAAATAAAGTTAAATAAATAAATAACTAGAAGAAAAGTCGCCAGCCAAATCACAAAATACAAACCTCCCTGAAAAAAAAATTGATACAAACAGCAACCTAACAGGAAAATGGACAAAGGATACAGACAGTTCACAGAAAGGGAAATATAAATGTCTCTAAAAGGTATGAAAAGATGCTCCACCGTGCTCATAATATGAGAAATATAAACTAGAACTATACAAAAGTACCATTTCTTTTTACCTGTCAGATTTATGAAAAATAACAACAGCCTACCAAGTGTCTATTGGCCAAGCTGTGGGAAACAGGCATGCTCATACCTTACCTGTGGGAGGGTAAGTTTGGTATGATCCCCTGTGCCAGACGATTTGGCAGTATCTGTCAAAACTACAAATGCCTATTCTATTTTGCCCGCCTGTTCAACTTTAGTACTCTATCCAATAGAAATACTTGCTCTTACGAAGTGATGTATATGCAAGGCTATTCATTGCAGCATTATTTGAAATAGCACAAGATTAGACACAACCCAAAATGTCCAACAATTGAGAACTGGTTAAAGAAATTATATCACATCTACCCAGTAGAATGCTATGCAGCCATAGAAATGAATGAGGGCCATCTCTCCATAATGATACAATCAGATCACCAAGATACACTTTGACGTGAATAAAAGCAATGAGGAGACCGTTATGTACTCTTTGCTATGTTGAGGATGTAGAACTGACATCCGTACTCATACTTGTTTGTATTTGCATAAAGAAATTAGGAAACATACACAAGGAGACAACCATATTTCATTGATTCTAAGATATACCTTTTTTTCTCATCTTGACATCTGTGAAATAGGAACGTATCTTCCATTATATGGCATTTTAGAATATAATTAGCTGTATTATCTTTCTTAATGGTACATGAAATAATGATGCATCTTAAAATTGATGATGTCTTGGATTGGGTGGAATACAGTAATGACAATAGTTACCTATGAGGAGGGGAGCCTGGGGAAAAGGATGAAGAGGAGTCTTTTCATTTATATGTTTTCAAATGGTTTTTGTTTGAGCATGTGAACCTATGGCCTACTCAAAAGTTGAATAAATAATATTAACAAAAATTTTACATATATGTATATACACGTACACATATACATATTACATATAAACAGTAGATTAGTTCCTGGGGTCTACGTCCTTCTATAGTGATGGCCTGAGTATGAAATCCAGTTCTAAGACGTTACAATGGGATGCAAACTGACCCACACTCAGAACATGTTAATTGCTAAGAAGACAGCAGCTGGGTACTGTGCTGACCTGGGTCCACCTGGAAAGCTGTTGGCCCCTCAGCATCGCACCTGGTTTTGCCAGTCGGCAGGACACTATTAGTTTTCTAGATGCCACTAACGCACCTTTAGTTAGGGAACCAGGAAGACACTGGCTCGTCATAAAGCGTTATGAGAGATGGAGGCATGCTCTTAAGGCTTCTGTTATGACCTCGTAGACATTTTCAGAGCTATCAGGCAAAAATCAATGCTTGGGACAACACACAACTAAACCAGGATCTCGCTTTTATTTTTTTCTCTCTGTGAAAGACTAGATAAGCTCCAAATTAGATAGGTTTTTCTTTTTGGCATTTATTTTAGTGATGAGAGCAATTGCTTCTCTACCCCTCCTCCTCCCTACTTTCACAGACCTTCATCAGCCTCTTTTGGGTTGAATGTAGTTTCTAGGTAAGACATTGACAAAAAGCAGGGTGACAGATGCCACAGGAAGGGCCAGATGTATAGCATCTTAAATTGTGTTCCAAACTCATCTTTTTAATAAAAAAGAGAACTGGGAGAAATCCCCCGGAAGGGATTTTATTTTTGTGAGAGGAAAGGCTAACCTTGTGGAATGCCTAGCTTAGGTTCAAGAGACCTGGATTCTAGGTCCAGGCTCTTCAGCAAACAGATGGATGCTTTCTGTATACTCTTTTTTTTTTTTTTTTTTTTTTTGCGGTACACGGGCCTCTCACTGTTGTGGCCTCTCCCGTTGCGGAGCACAGGCTCCGGACGCTCAGGCTCAGCGGCCATGGCTCATAGGCCCAGCCGCTCCGCGGCATGCGGGATCCTCCCAGACCGGGGCACAAACCCATGTCCCCTGCATCGGCAGGCAGACTCTCAACCACTGCACCACCAGGGAAGCCCTCAGTATACTCTTAATGGCTCTTTCCCTCAGTTTTCTTATCTGAAAAATGGATGCGATAGTGGTACTTATTCTGCTTTCCTTAAAGGTCTGCAGTGAGAATAAATGAGTTACTGCTTGGGAAGACACTTAAACGCACATCTATCAAAGTGCTACAGATAGAGAGGAGCTTCTGTTTTTCCCATCATTTAAAGGCCAATCAGAATGTGTGCAGAGAGGCCATTTGACAGACACTGTGTGTGACAGTTGGGAGCAGGGAGGGGCTATAGGCTTGTCACCACCTGATGAGGTAACGACAATAATCACTAAATTGTCCTTCCCAAAGTACCTTCACATCCTTTATGTCACATCATCCTCTAACAGTCCCGTGTAGTGGGTATTAGCATTATAGTTCCCACATTACAGATGTAGAACCTGAAATTATGAGTGAAGCTGAAAGTTGGACCCAGCTCAAAACTTTGTGCTCCTTCCACAATACTGCCCTGCCTGCTCTCCTCTTTGCTCTGAACCTATCTCAGCAACATGTCACAGAATCCACAGAAAGCTGGGACCTGGGCTGTTCTGGGGACCTGAGATGGAAATAGGGAGGGTCAATGGAAACTTTTTCTACTTCTAACACAGGCTATTAGCACACATGTATTACGACATATGGTGACCATCTGGAATCACTTAGATCATTGCTGAAATTCAGCCCAACAACGCACTCAGGTTAGATGGCATTATAATGCCCTAGTCCTCTAAAATTTTGCTTACGGGGAGAATGCCCTTGGCAAATGGTGATTAAGAGTAACAGTAATCTGTTGACACACAAAATAAAATGTCAGCCAATGTATGGGGTCTTGGTACTAATTTAGTTGACCTTAAATGTCTTCAAGCAGCTTGTGTCCTAATCTAACCATAGATGTCACTGTTAATGATCTAGCCATGCAAGATTATACCAACAAAAGGGACGCCCGCAAAGGGATCCAACTTAGTTCCGTAAATCAGGTGCCCCTACTGAGGAGCAAAATTACCAGTTTCAGCTGGTGGTGGGTAGCGCTGGACCAGGGATGGGCAGACTACAGCCCTCAGGCCAAATCTGGCCCCTGACCTGTTTCTGTTTGTTTGTTTGTTTAATATTTATTTATTTATTTATGTATTTGGCTGTGCTGGGTCTTAGTTGCGGCACGTGGGATCTCCATTGCTGTGTGCGGGCTCTTAGTTGCAGCAAGCAGGATCTAGTTCCCTGACCAGGGATCGAATCTGGGCCCCCTGCATTGAGAGCGTGGAGTCTTAACCTCTGGACCACCAGGGAAGTCCCCCCCTGACCTGTTTTTGTAGATAAAGTTTTATTAGAATACAGCCACACTTATTTGTTAAGTGTTGTTGGCTCTGTGCTGTAATGGCCGAGTTTAGTGGTTGATGGGTTGACGGACGCTGTGTGGCCTACAAAGTCGAAAATATTTACTATCTAGCCCTTTACAGAAAAAGCTTGCTGATTTCTGGTCCAGACAACGAATGTGCAGGTGAGTTCAGACTTGTGAGTGCAGCCAGAAGCGCTGGCCATGTCTCCATCTGATGGAAGAGAAGGGCAATAGGAATCCCTGGCTAACCATGCCCAGAGAGGTACTCCAAGGGGCCTGGCTCCAGTTGAAAGGGGGCAGTGGTCCCATGGAGTCAAACATCAGGGAACCCTAAACCACATGTTTATAGTTTATCAATTTCAGTTGGGGTCTGAAGAGCCTCAGAGACCTGGCTGACCACTCTCTTGGCTGCCCTCTCTACCAGCTTCTGTGGTGTTTGAATTAAGCCGGAACAGAGTGAGCCCTTGTTAGAAGGCTATTGTGAATGATGTGCCTGGGACGTTGGAGGCCTCTCTTAGACAGTTAAGTGACTTGACAGGCATTCTTCAAGGGATACTAGAGAAAGCAGTGAATCAGGTTCTCACAGCCCTGGAGGAACCTCTTGAACCAGGAACCCAAACTAGTAGACCTTGAGGGACCCTCAGAGATCATCTAGACCAAAAGAATGGAATGGCTTGCTCAGGGGCTCGCCATGAGTTAAGTGGTGAAGTGTTCTAATCCCATTCAGGGTGTTCCTTACCTTTCTACTCACTGTGACCTAACATCAATCCACAGCACATCAATGTCTCAGATACCCAGTGGGCTGCGGGAGTGTTTATAGGTTCGGCATGGCCTATCCCTTATGATCTGGACCTGCTAGGCAGAGATGGTTGTTTTAGCGAAGCCACAAACCCATGGTTATCCCTGAAGCTGAGTTTCTTACAGAGGTTAAAGGGATGGGAAGGGCTGTAAGTAAGCCTTTGTGGACATATGGGAGAGGAAGGAAGGAGCTCTCAGAAATGGTTGCTGTATGGCTCTTAAATAAAGGTCTGGATGAGTAAACCTGGGTCAGAGCCAAAGGGGCAGGAGTCAGGACAAGTTGCCAAGACACTGGGAAAAAAGCCAAGACATCCCAAGAATAGTGCCAGGATCTACACCGCTGGATAAGAAATCAGTCAGATCAGAATCAGAATCCAAAGTCAGAGTCACTAAGGAAAAGGACAACCCTGGGAAGGGAAGGGGTTCCATTCTAAACACTGGGATCGTGCAGACAGGCTGAGGTCATGGCAACAATATGAGGCATGTTGGATTAGAGATTCTGTCAGCTGATAACATACCTACTCTCCCATAATAATGATTAGTGTGGGTTCACAGGGTTCCAGAATGTCGATGTTGTTTTGTAGGTGACTCTATAAAAGTCTAGAAGAACTATGTGTAAGTTTGGTCTACATGGTGACCACTATTGCTATAAATATGTAGAAGGATAACCAATTAAAAACACCGAGTCCCCAGTCACACAGTTTCAGGGTACCTACAGAACTGCCCAGGGGTCAAGATGGTTGCAGGATTGAGTGTCACATTCTGTTTGGCAAGAACCGAGCACCCACAAACGAGCACAAGGCCAGATTAGTAGAAGACCTCAGCAGTACGCTGAACCCAAAGGTACAAAAGTGGACTAAGAAAGACCTTGAGAAATGAGTTTGGAGGTGCCCCACTGAATGTGGAGCTCTAGCCCAGCTCTCCTTACCACAGACCATTTTGAAATGTGGCTGCTCCTCTACAATAGGGGCCTATGAGTAAACGTGAAAGAACACGTGTGCTTGGAAATAAAATCCTGAATAATGAAGCTGAATATCAGTCTAATTTGTCTTCGGTATTTGATCCAAGCCAGCTGAACAAATTTATTGCATACCTGTGGACACCATACTCTGTAATAGGTACTAGGGGCATGAAGATGAATGGACATAGCCGCTTCCCTCTGGGGCCTTTCTGCTTAATAGAGGAAACACACACATGGACAGATCATTTTGGTATAATTTAGTAAGGGCCAGAGTGTTAAAGGAGCATCATATAACTCAGTATAGGGTGTTATGGAAGCTTCTGGAAGGAGAGGACACTTGGTTCCCCAATGGTGTCCGTTATGGGATAGTCAGTGAGGCAGGAAGAAAACCAGGGGACATAGAAACCAGGGAATGAAGCAGTGAAAAGGCAACAGTGTCAAATACAGCAGACGACGATGAAACAGTTTTCATCGGATTTCGAAACAAGGAGGTCATTGGTGATCTTAAGGATAGCACGTTTTAGGGGAGCCAGAGCGGGTGGGGGGAGCCAGTGTTGGGGGCTGAATGGAATTGAGGAAATGGATGCAGCCAGCATAGGCTTGTGACTGAAAAGGAAAGGAGGGCAATGGACAGTGGTTGCAGAAGGTAAAAGGCAAGTGTGTGTGTGTGTTGTGTGTGTGTGTGTGTTGTGTTTCTTTCAAGTTTGGGTTTTTTGGATTGGAGGGATATTTCTCATGTGTTATAGGCTGAGAAGAAAGTGAATAAAAAGGGCACAATGGGGCTTCCCTGGTGGCGCAGTGGTTGAGAGACCGCCTGCCGATGCAGGGGACACGGGTTCGTGCCCCGGTCCGGGAGGATCCCACATGCCGCGGAGCGGCTGGGCCCGTGAGCCATGGCCGCTGAGCCTGCGCGTCCGGAGCCTGTGCTCTGCAACGGGAGAGGCCGCAACAGTGAGAGGCCCGCGTACCGCAAAAAAAAAAAAAAAAAAAAAAAAAAGGGCGCAATGACAAACAGAAGAAAGAAGGAAGATGGCTGCTGAAGCTGGGAGGGAGAGGCTGGCCTCGAACAGGAAGGCTGACCCCCATCCTCTGGACTAGTGGGGAGATCAGGAGCAGTAGGTGCCATGGAGTTAAATCAGTAGGAGGGAAAAGGTGGGGGGGCCTCAATGGCTTCAGCTTTCTTAGTTGGCTGGGGTCTTAGCCATCTTAGTGCTGGAGGTGGCACTGTTTGGCATGTTTCCCTCTCTGTCGAGGTCTCCCTGTGACAAATATCTCTGCATCTTTTTGGTGATAGATTTAACTTTACAGTCATTGGTCCTGGGTCTCCCTGTGGAAGGAGAGCACCCCGAAGACCTTGGAATAACCAAGAGGCTGGCCAGTGGGGCAGAAGGTGGAATTGCAGGAATCTCCTGACTTCCTGCAGTCAAGGGTGGGCACCGGATCTGTCGTGCCGTTCTTCAGAATGGCTCTGCCCTTCCTTGACAAGGGCTTATTCTGGACCATGGCGCAAGCCAGGACAGGAGTCTTGCACAGAGTAGAGGCCTCTATTGCAGCCACTGGCCCCCATGATGACTCAGTCGTACCTCTTCCTCCCAGTTTTATAGCCCACTTGAACCACCCCATCTTCTCTGTGCAGCCCTGAATGCGTGAAGCTGTCCATGCATAGTTCCCATCCCACCTCCCCCAGGACCTCAGACTTACAGATCTCTTGACTGCCCTCCACCCTCCAACCCCATTCCTGTTATAATACACTTTGCTTCAATTCAATGCAATGACAATAACTTTCTTTGTCTTTAGCACTCTCTTGGCATTTATTAACTACTGCTTTGTTTCTGCTAGTTTTTCGTGTTGGTACATCTTATCGCTTCCCTCTCAACAAAACAGGGACCTTCTTGACGCCAGGTATGGAATCTTGCACATTTGGTTTCAGTATTCCCCAGCAGCAGCTCCATAGTTGCTGCTAAATAAATACTGCTGATTTATTTGGCTAAACTGATGGATAAAGCAAGCATGGGTGTGCTCTGCCTTGGGGCGGGCTGGTTCTTTTCTGACCCATGGAAAACCAGGCCTTTGAGAGCAGACTCCCTCTCTGGGTGGAGCCAGGGGTAAAGTTGTCAATAAACATGACTTTCTTATTGAAAAGTGTGTGGATGGTGATTAACAGCTTCCCTGATGGTCCGGAACATACTGCCACAGGAGCGCATTTGGAGAGAAAGGATGTGGTGTGGAAACCTGTACCCTCCGTGGCTCCCATGTCCCCTGCAACCCCCCAGCCACCGCCTCCTCCGCCATCCTGCCCCTGTTTCCAGATTTATTCATTCCTGTGGGCAAAGCCTGCCAGGCACACAAGCTGGCCCCACTAAGCAGAGGGCATGGTCACCCAGCATTCCTTTTGCTTGCAAGTAATTTGTCCTGTTGCAAAGGTGAAACAAGACTTTCTTTTTTCCATCTGATATATGGAGCAGGAAAAAAATGATGGTGTAAGGAAGAACTACAGAGGGAGCTACTATCCTTCTTGGGCTCTCTGTTGGAGAGAGTTCAAGATTTGTGCTTCATGAACTTGGGCTTCGCCTGCTGAGTCTGTTGCACCTCATTATAGGGCCAAACCATGGAGAGTTGGGAGGCTGAACTCTGTTTAAATGTTGGTCTAAAGAAAGCCCTTCTTGGAATTTTCAGAGGAGGAATGTTACTAGATGAGTAATGATCTTGAGCATCCTTATTAGGTAAGATGTTTGGATTTGGTCTTAAAACTGGAACAAATCAAAAGGCCATTTCGTTGCTTTTTGTGGTTAGATGTGAATTAAAATCATGGATTTTCTGATTCATTCAAGGACACACTATCCTTCATTTTAAGCCTTGATATTTTTGCCTTTATCTTTGTTTCTTGGGTTGTTTCTCACTCTAAAAGGGACAATGTGATACTTGGGTAGTGCAAAAAAGTTTCAAGGCATTTCATTATAAAAACTTAAATTTCCCTTTGTTCATCCTAGCTCCAGTCCAGGCCACATGCCAGGTACCCTTTACAACACACCTAGAACAAGCTTCGTATGTCACCCCTTCTGAAATAGCACTAAACGGCACCAGGGTCGAGCACAAGGTCATATATTTAAAATAATGATGAGGGGGACACCTAAAGGTTAGGAATGGCCATGTACTCATCTTAACCACCCTAATTGCTCCCTCCTCTTAACATTGGATTGGTAAGTTCCAGAGCATTGGTTTACTTCTGTGATGTTTGATCCCAAGGCTCAAACTCACTTCCCTGTCCTTGCAGACACCATCTGGTCCTGAGGTGCAAGTTCTCTTTACTTCAGGCTAAACCCAGCTTCCTGATTCAGCATAGGATCACTTGGGTAGCAATTGTTGGTCTTTCTGTAACCACAGGAACCTATTTTGCAGAGGGGACAGTCTTAATGGCAAAGACTGTCTCCATAAATATACTCATACATGTCCTGTATTTGGATTGCGGTATCTGGCCGTTGATAGCACCAGACAGTAACAAAGCAACGTTTTTGTCAACTCTAAGGTAGAGCAGTGATTCTCAAATTTGAATGCACCTGTGAACCACCTGGGGCTCTTGTTAAAATGCAGGTTCTTGTTCAGTAGGTTTGGGGAGGGGCCTGCGACTCTGCATTTCTAACAAAGTGCCCAGGGGTTGCCACATATAGATCCAGTCTCACTTTAGGTAAGTACACATTTAAAAACCAGAGGTTCTAAATAGGTATTTTAAATTTGGTAGAACAAAACCATGTGAAGGCATGTGGCTTCTGATTTAGTCTCACAGTCCCTTCTCCTTAGCCCTTAGTTCACCTGCATCTGACCCAAGATAACTTGAGTTATTTGGCTTTTAATTCCAGGAGACAGGAACCTTTGGGATCTGCCGGTTATTAGTGCTTGATGAATGTTGTTTGTTCTTATTGAAACTGATTATGAGTGTCCTTTGAATGTTAGGTTCTAAATCAGCCTTGCAAACCTAGTGGCACCTAGCTAATTTTGGTCCTGGCTCATCTCCATTCTGTCTGGCCCCTGAGGTCTTTCATCAGGCCACATTATTTACTTGGCTTCAGATAGATATAGCTAATATCTGTATATGTTAAAACTTTATTCTATAATTCACCTGCTTCCTGAATTCAGATATGCTTTCCCCAATTAACCCAAGATGGAATCATAGCACGTTGAGACCAAAAGGGACTTCTGAGGCCAGGGCCTCCACAAACCCTTGTAGATCATTCTTGAGCTTTCTTTGAAATTATTAAGCTGACTGGCAGTTCCCTGCCTCATACAGCAGCCTGTTCCATGGTTGTGATGCTCGGACTGAGAGAGAGTTCTTCAGATCTTCAGCTACATGTTACCTCTCTGTAATTTCCACTGTGATGTTGCCTTCTAGAACTAACCCCTCTTCTACAGTACGGCTCTTCAACAAATTAAAGGTACTCCTGTGACTCCCTGTTTCTTATTTTCAGGCACAAATGTCCCATTTCTTCAGTTATTTCTTGTATATCAAAGTTTCCAGACCTCTTACCTTCCTGGTCACTGGGCGCTACATGCTCTAGTTTGTCAGTGTCCTTTTTTCCCTAGCCTTCTCTGATATGGCCTGACCAAACCTGGTTCTGAATATCTATCCTGGCAGCCGTGTTTTGCTGTTGGCTCATATTGAGTGAAGAAACCCCCGCCCCGCAGGGGCTTTTCCAAGGGAGCTGAGCGTCGCAGACCAGGGACACTGACTCTGAGTCCAGTGCAGATGTTTATAGGCATCTTTACTGGATTCATCTTGTTTCTTTCCATCCGGTTGAGATCTTGAGTCCTGCTCCCAAAACTTCATCCCTGATAGCCTACTTGTCATCAGGATACTCACATCCTGTTGGGTCTTTCTTTCTTTCTTTTTTTCTTGTTTTTGGCCACGCCATGCAGCATGCGGGATCTTAGTTCCCTGACCAGGGATCGAACCCGTGCCCCCCTACAATGGAAGTGAGGAGTCTTAACCACTGGACCGCCAGGGAAGTCCCCTGTTGGGTCTTTCTGATCCCATCTATCACCTGCCAGGCTAGCCTCCCATTCCCCTACCACTTGCTTTCCTTGTAAAGTGAGGACCAAGACCCTGGGATTTGGAGGAGAAGGGCTCAGAGACATAGAGCAACAAAATGCAGTGGGCCCTACAGAGGGGAGTGAAAAGGGAAGAGGAGTGAGAGAGAAAGAGAAGTGGAAAGGGGAAGGAAAGGCCGGAGGGGGCTGCGAGGGAAGGAAATCCTTTGACATCGTGGCTGTTTGGAAGTCTAGTGTGGTAGGTCGGATGTGGTTGAATGTACATGTGAAGTGAATGTGTATAAATCAGGATGTGTCTGTGTAACCAAGATATAGACAAGCATAGCCTCAGATATGAACAAAGAAGCGCTTGATTGCTTGCCTTTATTCAGGAAAGACAATCTTTCCCTAAACCTGAATGCAGACTGAGCAGGTCTCATTTCTATAGATTGGTTTTGGTTTGGTTTGCTTTTTACATATAGACTTTATCTTTTAGAACAGTTTTAGGTTCACAGCAAAACTGAGTGAAAAGTACAGAGATTTTCCACATACTCCTATACCCCCGAGTCTCCCCCAGCATCAGTGTCCCCCACCAGCGTGGTTCATTTGTTAAAATTGTTGAACCTGTATGTAGACACATCATTGTCACCCATAATCCATAGTCTGCATTAGGGTTCACTCTTGAAGCTGTACATTCTATGTTTTTTTTTATATAACAATATTTTGAGTGTCTTTCTTTCTAGTTTTTATTGTATAGATCTATTTAGTTATCATAACTATTTAACTATCTAGTTTCAGTTACCAACAGTATATGCTATTTTTTTAAACAATAGTGAGAACCAATAGATATAATTTTTTTCTCCTCCTTTTTTTTCTTTTTTGCTTAAGTTGTGAGCATTTGCTCATGTCACTAAGAAAAAACTTGATATTTTTTTCAGAGACCAAAGAGGAAAAAAATGTATCAGTGGATGATTACTATGAGCTAGTATAGCGAGTCTTCATAATTAAGAATTCACTAATTCACTAGAAAAGGTGAGTTCAGTTGAGTAGATGCATTTGGTGTTTTTTTCCTTTGTTCATTTAAGTAACATTTTAGCCATAAAATATGTCCTCTGTTTAGCTACTCTATCCCCTCTTGTTTTTCCTTATCTTTTTTTTTTAGTTTCTTCTCACCTTCACCCTCATTGATAAACAGTTAGTGCTTAGCATCAGCATCAGAATCTGTGTGTGTGTGTGTGTGTATGTGTGTGTGTGTGTGTGTGTGTGTTTGCACCTTTTCAGTCACTCAGCTTGTCTGCACTGGATCTTCCCTGCATAGCTAGAGATTGGTAGTAACAATATTCCACAAATAATCATTTTTATGGGCTTTAGAGCGGCTTTTGGATCAGAGCATTCATTATATATGTACTTGTGCCAATTTTGCTATGATATTCTTTTCCTTTTATTTTTTTTACCTTATGACCTCCTTCACCCATTCCCCCTGCCTGTCCCCACCTGCCCCCCACTGCCAGCCTCTGACAACCCACCATGTTGTCACACATGGCAAGATTTCCTTCTTTTTTATGGCTGAATAGTATTCCATTGTATACATATATCTCAATTTATCTACCCATTCATCCACTGATGGACACTTAAGCTGCTTCCATATCTTGACTATTGTAATAATGCTACAATGAACATGAGAATGCAGATATCTTTTCCAGTCAGTGTTTTTGTTTTCTTCAGATAAATACCCAGAGGGGGAATTGCTGGATCACATGGTAGCTCTATTCTTAATTTTTTGAGGGACCTCCAGGCTGTTTTCCATAGTAGCTGTCCCAATTTACATTCTCAGCAGCAGTGCATGGGAGTTGCATTTTCTCCACATCCTTGCCAGTACTTGTTATTTCTTGTCTTTTTGACAATAGCCATTCTAATAGGTGTGAGGTGAGATCGTTTGTTTGTTGCTATTGAATTGTATGAGTTCTTGAAATATTTTGGGTGTTAACCTTTCATCAGATATATGATTTGCAAATACTTTCTCCCATTCAGTGAGTTACCTTTTCATTTTGTTGATGGCTTCCTTTGCTATGCAGAAGCTTTTTACTGTGATGTCCCAGTTGTTTATTTTTGCTTTTGTTCCTTTTACTTTTTGTGTCAGATTAAAAATATTATCACCAAGGCCTATGTCTAAGAGCTTACCACCTATGTTTTCTTCTAGGAGTTTTATGGTTTCAGGTCTTACGTTCAAGTTTTTAATCCATTTTGAGTTATTTTGTTGTGTATAGTGCATGATAGTGGTCCAGAGGTAATAGACTGTAATGGTCCCTTCAAGTCATAACTGAGCAATTAGAATGTCCCGTCCAAGATGTTAAAAGTCAAAACTCCAAGCTTGGCTTAGCATTAAATTTTTTCCCTGCCTGCCTCAGACCTCTTTTAGACTGAAAGGCTGCAGTGGAGAGGTAAGGTGGGGAGCAGAACTTCTCCCCAACTTCCTGCTCACTAGCTCCATTTGTTGGCTGCCACTTGGCTTCAGCCACTGTTGAAGCTGGGAAAGGGAGGAGAGGCCAGGAAGCAGACAGCTCTGACTTGCCTGAGTGGCGTTGCCCTTCCTGGATCTCATTTTCAGATGGTTACAGCTGAGGCCCCAGCTGGCATCCCTGGATGGGTACGGAAGATGAATAAAGCCAGCTCCTTCTTTCTTGTACTATTCTCTTGGGCTTTACCGAGGTTCCCATGGCTAGAGACCTCTCTCCTACAGTTCTCTTGACCTCGCTCTGATATGTCATCATAAAAGGTGGTGACCTTGGGCTGCTCCCCAGTTAGAAATCTGGCAGGACACCTCCAGCCTCTTGCTGCTGAGATTGCCTTGCACTACCGGTCAGGATCCAAGTGGACTCCACATCAGCTCTCTCTCTGCCATGGCCACTTTGGATCTATGGGTCACACTTTTCCATCTCTTCTCCCAACATACTCTGAGAGTCCAGGGTCACCCCAAGGCAGCGGTCTCTACTGACTTGACCACCAAAGCACTTAGCAGCCTTTCGCTCTCCCCTTGATGGCCCCAGGCTGGAGGGAGACCTTGACCCACAGAACACTTTAGCTCTCATGGGCATGGGTAAGGTTCCTGGGGGCTCCCAGCTGCAGGGAACATACTGCAAAGTATCTTGAAGGCCACTCACTGGGCTTGGGGTTAAAGACTAACACCCCAACCCCTGCCTTAAAAGGGGGAGAAGAGGGCATTCACTCCGGAACTACTGCTCTTCACCAATCTCCTTGTATGCAACCCTCTTTTCCTACACTCTGACTCTTTTGTTTTTTAAATTTTATTGACTTTATTTTTATTTTACATATTACTGTTCTTTCACTACCCAAACATTCTTTCTCACTCGTTCCCACCTCCCATCCTTCCTCTCTTCCTTCCTACCTTGCTTCCTTTCTTCCTTCTCTACCTTCCTCTCTCCTTACTTATTACTTTAAATTCCCTTTCCTTTTTTTTTTAAACATCTTTATTGGAGTATAACTGCATTACAAGGTTGTGTTAGTTTCTGCTGTATAACAAAGTGAATCAGCTATAGATATACATATATCCCCATATCCCCTCCCTCTTGCGTCTCCCTCCCACCCTCCCTATCCCACCCCTCTAGGTGGTCACAAAGCACCCAGCTGATCTCCCTGTGCTGTGCGGCTGCTTCCCACTAGCTATCTATTTTACATTTGGTAGTGTATATATGTCCATGCTACTCTCTCACTTCGTCCCAGCTTACCCTTCCCCCCTCCCTGTGTCTTCAAGTCCATTCTCTACGTCTGCATCTTTATTCCTGTCCTGCCCCTAGGTTCATCATAACCTTTTTTTTTTTTTTTTTAGATTCCATATATGTGTGTTAGTATACAGTATTTGTTTTTCTCGTTCTGACTTACTTCACTCTGTATGACAGACTCTAGGTCCATCCACATCAAATAACTCAATTTCATTTCTTTTAACGGCTGAGTAATATTCCATTGTATATATGTGCCACATCTTCTTTATCCATTCATCTGTTGATGGACACTTAGGTTGCTTCCATGTCCTGGCTATTGTAAATAGAGCTGCAATGAACATTGTGGTACATGACTCTTTTTGAATTATGGTTTTCTCAGGGTATATGCCCAGTAGTGGGATTGCTGGGTCATATGGTAGTTCTATTTGTAGTTTTATTAAGGAATCTCCATACTATTCTCCATAGTGGCTGTATCAATTTCCATTCCCACCAACAGTGCAAGAGGGTTCCCTTTTCTCCACACCCTCTCCAGCATTTATTGTTTGTAGATCTTTGATGATGGCCATTCTGACTGGTGTGAGGTGATACCTCATTGTAGTTTTAATTTGCATTTCTCTAATGATTAGTGATGTTGAGCATTGTTTCATGTGTTTGTTGGCAGTCTGTATATCTTCTTTGGAGAAATGTCTATTTAGGTCTTCTGCCCATCTTTGGATTGGGTTGTTTGTTTTTTGATATTGAGGTGCATGAGCTGCTTGTAAATTTTGGAGATGAATCCTTTGTCAGTTGCTTCATTTGCAAATATTTTCTCCCATTCTGAGGGGTGTCTTTTCATCTTCTTTATGGTTTCCTTTGCTGTGCAAAACCTTTTAAGTTTCATTAGGTCCCATTTGTTTATTTTTGGGTTTATTTCCATTTCTGTAGGAGGTGGGTCAAAAAGGATCTTGCTGTGATTTATGTCAAAGAGTGTTCTGCCTATGTTTTCCTCTAAGAGTTTTATAGTGTCTGGCCTTACATTTAGGTCTTTAATCCATTTTGAGCTTATTTTTGTGTATGGTGTTAGGGAGGGTTCTAATTTCATTCTTTTACATGTAGCTGTCCAGTTTTCCCAGCACCACTTACTGAAAAGGCTGTCTTTTCTCCATTGTATATTCTTGCCTCCTTTATCAAAGATAAGGTGACCATACATGCGTGGGTTTATCTCTGGGCTTTCTATCCTGTTCCATTGATCTATATTTCTGTTTTTGTGCCAGTACCATACTGTCTTGATTACTGTAGCTTTGTCGTATAGTCTGAAGTCAGGGAGCCTGATACCTCCAGCTCCGTTTTTCTTTCTCAAGATTGCTTTGGCTATTTGGGGTCTTTTGTGTTTCCATACAAATTGTGAAATTTTTTGTTCTAGTTCTGTGAAAAATGCCATTGGTAGTTTGATACAGATTGCACTGAATCAGTAGTTTGCTTTGGGTAGTAGCGTCATTTTCACAATGTTGATTCTTCCAATCCAAGAACATGGTATATCTCTCCATCTGTTTGTATCATCTTTAATTTCTTTCATCAGTGTCTTATAGTTTTCTGCATACAGGTCTTTTGTCTCCTTAAGTAGGTTTGTTCCTAGGTATTTTATTCTTTCTGTTGCAGTGGTGAATGGGAGTGTTTCCTTAATTTCTCTTTCAGATTTTTCATCATTAGTGTGTAGGAATGCCAGAGATTTCTGTGCATTAATTTTGTATCCTGCTACTTTATCAAGTTCATTCATTAGCTCTAGTAGTTTTCTGGTAGCATCTTTAGGATTCTCTATGTATAGCATCCTGTCATCTGCAAACAGTGACAGTTTTAGTTCTTCTTTTCCAGTTTGTATTCCTTTTATTTCTTTTTCCTCTCTGATTGCTGTGGCTACAACTTCCAAAACTATGTTGAATATTAGTGGTGAGAGTGTGCATCCTTGTCTTGTTGCTGATCTTAGAGGAAATGCTTTCAGTTTTTCACCATTGAGAATGATGTTGGCTGTGGGTTTGTCCTATGTGGCTTTTATTAGGTTGAGGTAGGTTCCCTCTATGACTACTTTCTGGAGAGTTTTTATCATAAGTGGGTGTTGAATTTTGTCAAAAGCTTTTTCTGCATCTATTGAGATTATCATACGGTGCTTATCCTTCAGTTTGTTAATATGGTGTATCACGTTGATTTGTGTATATTGAAGAATCCTTGCATTCCTGGGATAAACCCCACTTGATCATGGTGTATGATCCTTTTAATGTGCTGCTGGAATCTGTTTGCTAGTATTTTGTTGAGGATTTTTGCATCAATGTTCATCAGTGATATTGGCCTGTAGTTTTCTTTCTTTGTGACATCTTTGTCTGGTTTTGGTATCAGGGTGATGGTGGCCTCGTAGAATGAGTTTGGGAGTGTTCCTCCCTCTGCTATATTTTGGAAGAGTTCGAAAAGAATAGGTGTTAGCTCTTCTCTAAATGTTTGATAGAATTCGCCTCTGAAGCCATTTGGTCCTGGGCTTTTGTTTGTTTCAATTTTCAATTGTTTCCTGGGCTTTCACAGTTTCAATTTCAGTGCTTGTGATTTCTCTGTTTATATTTTCTATTTCTTCCTGGTTCAGTCTCAGAAGGTTGTGCTTTTCTAAGAATTTGTCCATTTCTTCCAGGTTGTCCATTTTATTGGCATACAGTTGCTTGTAGTAATCTCTCATGATTCTTTGTATTTCTGCAGTGTCAGTGGTTAGCATCTTTTCTTTAGCTAGAGATGTTATTTAAGGTGATGAGTTGAGCCGTTTGGGGCAGGTACTCGGTTTTCCTGTGTCTCTCCCATATATACAAAAGTTATACATGTTATTAAACTTCTGTTTGGTTTTTCTCCTGATAATCTGTCTTTTTTATTACTGGGGGGTGGGGAGGGTCTCATACAAGAATCTAGAAGGGTAGAGGGAAAATGATCTTTCCTCCCCAACACAGCCATACATCTCGCAAGGCAGAAGTCCAGAGGGCGTAATTTCAGGACCATGGTCTCATTCAGTATGGCACCAACTCTGTCCCACAATAAATAAAAAATTCTTTCCTCCTAGCGGTGCTCTGAATTAAGGCGTTCTTTCTGGCATTTTCCTTTCCTTCCTTTTTTTGCATCTCACGTATGCTGACATGGGATCCTCTAGCTTTAGATTTTGATGATGTTCTCCTAAGAACATAGAATTTCTGAGAAGATCAAATCCCGCCTACCTTCTTTTTAACAGCCGTGTTCTTCCTCCTCTTCATTTCCTTGGTCATAAATGAGAGTCTTTCTTTCTATACAATTTGATTTCTTTCAATTTCTTTTCTGCATTTACAACTCTTTGTCTTTATTGTGTCTGGTCTTTTCCTGTCTCTCCCCTCCAGGGTACTTAATAGCAGAGTCTGCAAAGAGCATATTTTACAGAAAGCGCTCCACGGATTACAATGCCCACATTTATTTGCTGAGAAAGATTTTCATTAGGTTGTATTAGAGTGTTCTGGAATCACCTGGAAGGTGAACTCCTAGTGAATATGTTTGGGTCCAGATTGTTAATTGAACTGTGTGCAGCCTCAAAATCTTTCTGCAACCTCCTGGGACTTCTCAGCCTGATTGCTAGAGACGGAGGTTGGGCTCTATCACCTGCTGCCACCACCTCAGCAGGTGACTGGGGCCAGTCCAGCAGCATGCTGGCTCTGAGGTTTCCTGCCAGGGAAGACAGATGATAATGCCTCACTCCTCTGTGCCTCGGGTAAGGGGGGTGGGTTGGGGAATGAGGCAATCTGTGTGCGCCCACAGAACAATGACTTCCTCTGAGGATTAAGGCCAAGACGCTGGACTCTTTCCAGCCAGTGAAGACTCCCCATGTTGCAACAGCGCTCTTGGCACGTCTGCCCACAGTGCGGGTTGACCTGGCTCCCCAGTGAGGGAAAAAAAAAAAAGACCTTATCACTGTAACAAGGATGCTCGCAACAGTTTCCTTCAGGCCAAACCCTGGGTGTTGTAGGTGAGGAAACAGGCCTGAGGTCAAAGTCACTGTGGTGGCTTTGTACTGTAGCAGCTAAGCTGGAACTACCTTTCACGGAATTCTTTTCCTTTCCCTCTATGGTTAGGGTTGGCCAGAAGAGCAACGGGGTGAGATTTGGAAGGTGGAAGTGAAGGAGCAGCCATGTCTATGGTTGCTGTGGGCGGCGGCACCAGGGCAGGTGGGCGCGTGTGCAGCTTTGGGCTAGAGGCCACCCATCTCTCCCTCCCTCCCACCCACCCTGCTGGCTTCAGGCTTAACAAGAGACACGGGGCAGCAGCCCTAGCACACCGCTTAACAG
This sequence comes from Monodon monoceros, assembly GCF_005190385.1. Lineage (NCBI taxonomy): Eukaryota > Metazoa > Chordata > Mammalia > Artiodactyla > Monodontidae > Monodon > Monodon monoceros. The sequence continues at coordinate 34,539,115 of NW_021703779.1, forward strand.
TCCCCGCAACCGCGGAGGGTTCTGCCCTCTCATAAATCCCTTACTCTGTAGCCTAGGAGGGGTTTCTGCGTCAGACCCACCCCTAACCGATACAGTCCACAACTTTGTTTGCTGCAAAACCCAGGGCCCTAGGCTTCCAGCACAACGTGCTTCCTGCTTCCAGTGTCACCTCTGCTTAGAGGTTCTATCAGCCTGGTGCAATGCTAGTATTGATAAATGTTGAAAAGCAAATGGGGAGGTTCTGGCCAAGGAAGTCCTCAGGGCATCCAGCCCAAAATTTGTCATCAAAATGCCTGCCTTACCCCCCAAGCCCCATCTCACACTGTGCAGGGTACGCCGTGTTTGCATTACTCTTTGGGCCAGAGCAGAGTATGTAAGTGTGATAGACACTAAATCAATCCTGGGTGCTTGGGCGAGAGATTCTGAGCACCATCGGATGAGTCCTGGATACAGTTAATTCTCTCCAGTGGTTTTGCCATTCTTAGTGTGGGAAAGGTGGTGAGGAAAGGTCAGCCAACGTGTATTGAATCAGGCCGTGTGTGGTGACACCGTTTGCCGTGGGACTTGGGGAGCTAGAGAGGGGCACCCTTAAGTCACTCTCCCTCTTTCCATACGTCTCCATCCCCAAGATGCCTCCATCCCCAAGCTGAAACATTAGGAGGTCTGAAGTCCAGGAAGTCAGAGGGGTGGAGTTGAATTCACCCCTGGTCAGTTAGTAATTAAACAGAACTGTATCAGGGATTAGTTGTTAGTTAATGGGGAACCAGAGAGTCCCACAGGCCCCCAGAGGTTGCTATTGAGATGTCAGCCCAGCAGAGCAGGCTGGCGGGGTAGCCTGGGGCACCTGCTGTGCTGTCCAGTGAGTCTCTACTGCATTCAGAATCTATGGCCACGCCCCTTGTCTTTCCACTCTAGCTGCACTGGCTCCCAGGGTGTACTTTGCGTCTGCCAAGCACCCTTCTACCTCAGAAATTTTGCACTCACCATCCCCTCTACCTGGGTCCCTCTACCCCCAGAGAGCCTCCTGGCAAGACTCACTCCTTCACTCCTGTTGGTCTTTGCTCAAAAGTCACTTCATCTCGATGAGCCTTCCCTGGCTACCCCACTATACATCTCAGCCCTCCCCCACTCTCCATCCCTCTCCCACGTAGTGGATGTTTGTTTTGCCTCGCCTCACTCTGCAGGGTGCTGTTAGCACTGTATTCGCCCTTGACACCTCCTGAAACACGACTCCACAGACTGTGCCGACAATAGTGCCTCCTAGAGTAGTGTAACCCAGAGGTACAGAGCCCAGTATTTGTCGAAAGGAGGCCATGGGTGGCTCCCTCTCTCTGCTCACCTGCTCGACTCGCCAGTGTAAAAATCCTGTCAGCAGCTTCTAAGGCTGCTGCTCATATTCGAAAGCTGCCCTGTGTCAGGATGGGGAAGCTGGCACGAAGCACCGGGCCGACTTTGTTTGTTCATGGTTTATGTTCAAACTTTGACATCTTATTTCCGAGAGATGTGAGAAGAGCACTTGATAGGCTGTCTGCTGCAGTTTCTCCTAAGGGGTCTGCCAAAAACTGCGTGTGATCTCAGGGTCTAGTTTTCTTCGCCTTCTGCAGGTAAGCTTGTTTATAAGGAGGAAACATTTGTGCCGCTCAGCAGGTTTGAGAAACCCGGTGGGAATGTCTGTTTATTTGTCTTTTGATCACAAAGCCTGGGGTTTGGCTCCAAGGCTGAAAGGTCTCCAGGCCTCTTTATCTCCTCCCCTAGAGACTTTAATCTCTCCACTGACATTCCTTCGGCCCCCAGGGATTCCCCAGCTGGCCTGCCCAGAATCTCTGTCCTCAGTCTGACCTCCCACCAGGGACTGGGGTTTCATCTGAGATCGGCTCCAGAGCCTAGCCTCTCCCTCTCCTTTGGCCTACAAACAAGCAAAAGGAAGGGTTACCCGAGCCGCCCAGCCTTCCCAAAACCCCAGTAAACATTCCTTTGGGGGAAGGAATCTTTTGTTTTAAGCCACGCCTTATCACTTGCCTTTTATGGAAGCTGAGCACTGAAGTCAGGTGAAGGGGCGCAGTGTGCAGTTCGCTCACTTTGTAGATGAGGACACAGGGGTTCTGGGGCCTGCCAAATCACACCCGACTTCTCTGGAAACGCTGCTGGGCCAGCCCCCCCAGCCTGCCTCTGTTGTATGATCCCGCAGGCGGTTTGCAGGCTGCCCCACTGCCCAGTGCAGTGTGAGCTGCCCACGCCCAGCCGGAAAGCCCAGCGAGCAGAGACAATTTTCTTTGCATCAGCATGCAGCACCACGCAGCGTTCCCCACAGGAGGACAGAGTGAGAAAATGAAATTCAAATCACCCCTCCGGTGCGCTTTTCACTCCCTTTCCTGATAAGGCACAGAGAGAAACTGATTCTGTGGGTGAGCAGGCGGGTGTTGACAGGGGCCACCCGGGGCCTTTCTACTCTCCCCAGGGGCCCCTGATAGGACCCACTGAGAGCAGCCCAGGGCTGAGGACACAGGCGCCTCCAGACCTTGCTCCTTGACACCGGGCTTGCTTCCCCAAGTAGCTAACCAGCCTTTCAGGGTATGTGGCTGCACCCATGTCCCGTCTCCCTCACTTGGCACCAGGCTGAGTAAGCACCTGGGTGTTCCGCGACCTCAGGAGACTGTGAACCGATTTTGAACTTGCTTCCTCAAGTCATTCTGCTCTGGAGTAGAGGGCTTTACATCTTTCTCGAAAAACTAAATAAAAACAAATGAAAAGTCGTCAGCTTCGTGCAGTGACTTTGCTCATGCAGAAGAATGTAAGGTAAAAGACGAGAGACTCCAAGAGGCAGCCTTTGTGCTCTCTGGGAGTCCTGGAAAAAGAGCGCAGGCAGGGTTTCTGTGCACGAGGCAGGAGCTGCTTTTGCAGAAATGGAAATGCTCCCCCGTCTTTCCTTCCACACTAAGTTGCTTCATTATATTTTCAGGCGAGCGAGTCATGGGTTCCTGGTGCGCGGGGCTGTCTTTTTCAATTAATGCTTTTCACAGAAGTTCAGGTTTTAAACATCTCCCCCTCTCTTCCCAGGTCTGTTACATTTCCCAGAATGGTTCCCAGTGCTGGAGATAATTCCTTTTCGGAGAACCTACATTTCTCACCTGCTGATTGCAATTAGCCACTGCCAGCTGGGGCCTGGTATGCAGCTGAAACGCTAACAAGAAGTGGAGACCACGCGGAACCCAGACAGGGCAAAGGATGTGAATAAGTAAGGAAATGGTGCCTGTGTTTATAAGACACTCCTGTGAATTCGAGGTTTCCCGACCCTCTGGGTGGCCCTCCCTCTTTGGGCTCTGTGCTCGTGCTCTCCACCCCTCCCCCATTTCTTTTTTTTTGTTTCTTTTTTTTTTTTTTTTGTCTGTGGGCTTGTGGCCTACAGTTAACATCACGGTCACGAATTTACCACTAAATACATTTTGTTAGGCAATAAACAGCCTTGGAAGAAAAATGAAATTCGACTAGGACTTCTGTTCCAATAATATTTGTGAGCTGTGGTGGATTCAGGCAGGCCCTGCTTACAGGTCTTAGAGCTAACCTTGAACATAAGGGCTGGCTGGCAGGGCTTGGAGAGGACTAGGGAACAACTAATCGGAACCCCTCATTTTATAGATAAGGGCATTGAATCCCAGAAGGGGAGCATGGCTCATCCGAGGTCTTAGAGGAAGTCACAGGGCTGGGCGAAGTCCATGTCTCCTGACCCCCAGCCCAGGGCTCTAACCACAGAACTGCCTTACCTTTGATCATCTTGGGTAGCCAACCTGTAGAGTTTGTGAGGAAAACACCAAAGAGATTGGTTGGAAGTTAGTCTTTGTTGGGCAATGTGCTTTCCAACCTAAGGAGACACTTCTTTCCTTCCGCATGAACTAGTACCAATGTTATACCCCTGGACATTGTCATCTACGGTCCATGGATGACCATGATCCCCTGCCTGCCCCCTAGGGGGAGAATGCTCAGCCTTTGGAGCTGTTTTGGGTTTGTTCTGTAGGCAGCAATAGGGAACAACCAACCAGGGGGAAATTAGCAGCTGTTCCTGGGAGCTCCACAGCGTACATGGAGGGAGGCTGGCCTGGGAAATCTGTGGCTTCTGGTGCAACCGTATCTGCTTGGGGGGATCAAGCTGAGTCCTTTGAAGCCATTCCCTACTTGCACTTAAAGGGTCGGGCATTCCCTTGTCCAGCTCACTTTCCACTGGGAAAGGCCACCTTGTAGGGTATGGTGTCAGAGAATTGGATAGGCTTCCAGGGCAGCAGGCAGTAATGAAAAGTGCCTGGATGTAGACTCTAACCCCAGCTCTGTTCTCTGGTAGACAGTGTCTCTCAGCCTCTGTTTCTTTATTGGAAACTTGGAGACTCATTCTGTATGGCTCACTGGGCTTGCTAGAGGATGAGGGAAGGAGACGTAGATAAAAGTAGGTTCTCTAGAAGTATTCATTTTCCTTCCCTCTAGTACTAAGTCTCCAGTTTACAGATGAGGAAAACTAAGGCCCAGGGAAGTAAAACTACTCTCCCAAGGCCACAGGCTCCTCCATTGCCTCCAGCCATCTACTATGTCTTCTGTGAGGCACTCAGAGAAAAAAAACCACACCAAGTTTTACTAACACAAAGTTCGTTCTCCAAAGAGAAGTGGATCTGTGTGCTGGTAAATGTTTAGCAACTAGCTGGGGGTAGGGGGCAGGGGAAGGGAAGTGGGGAGGAAGCTCTGATTTGTAGTGTTGTTGTTTTTATTTTGAGATAATTGTAGGTTCACATGCAATTAAAATAAATAATATAGAAATATCCCCTGTACCCTTTATCCAGTTTCACCCAATGGTAACATCTCGCAAAACTGTCGTACAGTATCACAACCAGGATATTGACATGATATAATCCACCAGTCTTTATATTTTGCTTCTGCTCATTTGTGTTTGTGTGTACTTAGATCTATGCAATTTTATCACGTGTGTAGGTTCGTGTATTCACCACACAGTTAAGATACAGAACAGTCCCGTTACCACAAGGATCCCTCTGTTGCTGTCTCCACTTCCCTCCTGCTCTACCTTGCCCCATCTTTAACCCCCGACAACCTCTAATCTGTCCTCCATTTCTAAAATTTTGTCATTTGTTGCATAAATGGAATCATATAGCATGTAACCTTTTCGGATTGACTGAGTGAAAGCCTCAGCATAATTCTATCAAATTTGATTCGTTTTTATAGGTAACAATAGTTCATTCCTCTTTATTGTTGAACAGTATTCCACAGTGTGGGTGTATGACAGTTTGTTTAACCATTCACCTTGAGGAATGTCTGGGTTGTTTACAGATTTTGGCTATCATGTATAAAACTACTATGAATATTCATATACAGGTTTTTGTGTGAACATAAATTTCCATTTCTTAGGAAAGTTTGCACTCCACCTCAGAGTGAAGTTGTTGAATTGTATGGTAGTTGCATGTTTAGTTTTATAAGAAATGGTCAAATTGTTTTCCAGAGTGGCTTTACCATTTTCCATTCTCACCAGCAATATATGAGTGATCCATTTTCACCACATCCTGGCCAGTATTTGCTATTGTCACTCTTCTTTATTTTAGCCATTCTGATAGATATATAGTGATACCTCATTGTGGGTTTTTTTTTTTTTTTGCGGTACACGGACCTCTCACTGTTGTGGCCTCTCCCGCTGCAGAGCACAGGGTCCGGACGCGCAGGCTCAACGGCCGTGACTCACGGGCCCAGCCACTCCGCGGCATGCGGGATCTTTCCGGACCGGGGCACGAACCCGTGTCCCCTGCATCGGCAGGCGGACTCTCAACCACTGCGCCACCAGGGAAGCCCTCATTGTGGGTTTTTTGTGTACATTTTCCTAATGGCTAATGAAGCTGAACATCTATTCATGTGCTTATTTTCTATCTGTTCTATCCTCTTTGGTGAAATATCTCTTAATGTCTTTTGTCCATTTTCTAATTAGGCTGTTTGCTTATTTACTGCTGAGTTTTGAGAGTTCTTTATATATTCTACATTCTAGTCCTTTGTAGCTAATATGTGATTGACAAATATTTCTCGCTAGTATGTAGCTTGTCTTTTCATCCTCTTAAAAGGGTGTTTTGCAGAGCAAACATTTTTAATTTTGATGAGGTCGAATTTATTCATTTTTCCTTTTACTGATTGCACTTTTAGTGTCAAGTCTAAAAACTGTTGTTTTCTTTTTCGAAATGTTTCATACTTTTATTTTTTACCTTTAAGCCCGTGATCCATTTTGAGTTAATTTTTTATAAGGTATGACGTCTGGGTCAAAGGCTGCTTTTTTGTGTGTGTGTGGATTTTTTTTTCCCCTATGGATATCTAACTGTTCTGGCACTGTTTGTTAAAAAGGCTATTTTTCTCCACTGAATTAACTTTTACACCTTTGTCAAAAATTAGTTGGGCATGTTTGTGTGGGCCTACTTCTGGGTTCTCTATTCTGTTCCATTAACCCATATGTCTGTTTACCCACCAATACCACTGCCTTGATTACTGTAGCTAAATAGTAAGCCTTAATATTGGGTAAAATAATTCCTCCCTTCATCCTTCTTTTTCAGGATTGTTTTGGCTATTCTAGGGCTTGTGCTTTTCCATATCAATTTTAGAATAAGTTTGTCTATGTGTACAAAAAATCTTGCTCAAATTTTGATAGGAATTGCATTAAATTTATGTATCAATTTGGAGAGAATTGACATTTTTACTATGTTGAGTCTTCTAATCCATTTATTGGAATGTCTTTCCATTTATTAGGTCTTCCTTGATTTCTTTTATCAGTCTTTTATAATTTTTAGCATACAAATCTTGTGCACGTTTTGTTAAGTATATACCTAGGTATTTCACTTCCTTTGGAGTAAATATAAATGGCATTGTGTTTTTAATTTCAGTTTCCACATGTTCATTATTAGTATATAAAATGTGATTGATTTTTGTGTGTTGATCTTATATCCTGCAACCTTGCAGAACTCACTTATTGGTTCCAGGAATTTTTAAAAATAGATATCTTGGGATATTCTGTATAGACAATATGAAAATGGGGACAATTTTATTTCTTCCTTTCTGATCTGCATGTCTTTTTTCTTTTCTTGTCAATTGCACTGGCTAGAACTTCCTGTACTCTGGTGAATATGAGTAGTGAGAATGAACATCTATACTTCGTTCCTTAACAGGAGAGCATACAATTGTTCACCATTAAGTATGATGCTGGTTTTAGGTTTCTTGTAAATACTTTTTATCAAACTGAGGTAGTTTCCTTCAATTTCTAATTTACTGAGAGTTTTTATCATGAAGGGTGCTGGATTTTCAGTTGTTGTTTCTATGTCCATTGATATGATCATATAATTTTTCTTGTTTAACTTATTGGTATGATGGATTACACTGATGGATTTTTAAAGTAATTTTATTATTTATTTATTCATTCACCTTTTGGCTGTGTTGGATCTTCGTTGCTGTGCGTGGGCTTTCTCTCTAGTTGCGGAGAGCGGGGGCTACTCTTCATTGTGGTGTGCGGGCTTCTCATTGCGGTGGCTTCTCTTGTTGAAGCACACGGACTCAGTAGTTGTGGCTTGCGGACTCTAGAGCGCAGGCTCAGTTGTTGTGGCACACGGGCCTAGTTGCTCCGTGGCATGTGGGATCTTCCCCGACCAGGGATCGAACCCGTGTCCCCTGCATTGGCAGGCGGATTCTTAACCACTGTGCCACCAGGGAAGTCCCCTGATTGATTTTTGAATGTTGAACCACCTTTGCTTTCTTGGAATAATCACACTTGATCGTGGTATATAATTATTTATATACATTGTTGGATTGTATTTAATATTTTGTTGAGGATTTTTAAAATTTCTGAGTTCATGAGGATATTGGTCTGTAGTTTTCTTTTCTTTGTACTGTCTTTTTCTGGTTTTGGTATCTATATAATACAGGCCACATAACGTGAGTTGAGAAGTGTTGCTTCCTCTTCTATTTTCTGGAAGAGATTGGGTAAAATTGGTGTTAATTCTTCTTTAAATATTTGGTAAAATTCTTAAGTGAATCCACCTGGGGCAAGGGACTTCTTTCTGGGGAGTTTTCAATTACAAATTCTATTTATTTAATGGTTATAGTAGTGTTCAGGTTATCTATTTCATCTTGATTGAGGTTTGTTAGTTCACAGTTTTTGAGGAATTGGTCAATTTCTTCTAAGTTGTCAAATTTATGAGAGCAAAGTTGTTTGTTGTATTCCTTTATTATCCTTTAATAGCTGCAGGATCTATAATGATATCCCCTATTTCATTCTCGATATTGGTGATTTGTGTCTCTTCTCATTTTATATGTCAGCTTTGCTAGAGGTTTATTGATTGTTTTTTCAAAGAACCAGCTTTTTGTTTCATTGATTTTCTCTGTATTCCTGTATTCAATTTCATTTATTTCTGTTCTTTTTTTTTTTTTTTTTTTTTGCGGTACGCAGGCCTCTCACTGTTGTGGCCTCTCCCATTGCGGAGCACAGGCTCCAGGCGCGCAGGCTCAGCAGCCATGGCTCACGGGCCTAGCCGTTTCGTGGCATGTGGGATCTTCCCGAGCCGGGGCATGAACCCGTGTCCCCTGCATCAGCAGGTGGACTCTCAACCACTGCGCCACCAGAGAAGCCCTCTGTTCTTATTTTTATTATTTCCTTCCATCTGCCTACTTTGGCTTTATTTTGCTCTTCTTTTTCTAGCTTTTTGAAGTAGGAACTTAGATTATTGATTTGAGATCTTTCCTTTTTTCTAATATAGGAATTTAGTGCTATAAGTTTCCCTCTCAGCAATGCTTTGGCTGAGGCCCACAAATGGTGATGTGTTCTGTTTTAAGTTGGTTTAGTTCCATGTATTTTTAAATTTTTTGGAGACTTCCTCTTGGGTCCATGGATTGCTCAGTAGTGTGTTGTTTAATTTCTAATAGTTTTATTTTTGTTTTTCTGTTATTGATTTCTACTTTGATTCCATTATGGTTGGAGAATATATTCTATATGATTTCAATTCTTTGAAATATATTGAGGTTTTGTTTTATGACCCAGGATAAGGTCTATCTTGATGAATGTTTCATAGGATATTATTTAGGAGACTATGTGTTTAAATCTTATTTTAGCAGGCATTTGTCCTGTTTAGGTTTAGCTTATAGGTATTGTCCTACTTTTGTGGCTTGTAGTTCCAGTGACAATTTAGTTTTCTGAGCCCTTGAAATGATATTCTGGTGTGTTTCATTCATCTGGCTCTGCTTGAGCTTCTGTTACATCTCTGCTGGTGGCATTTGCAGGGACGAACAGTGTTTTCCAAGGCCTCTCAGTATTCTTAGGTGGGATGTGAAGCATACCAGACCTATGAGAAGAAGAACATTTCCCTTGCCCTGTTCATTGGTCATTTGGTGCCATTTGGCTCCCCATTCTATTTCTGCAGGTACCTCTGAAGGAGTAAAGAGCCTACTTGAGCTGCCTTCTGTCACTGAAAAGAGAATGAGGAACTATGGGGCCTGGGTGACTCTTTGCCATTAGGTGGAGGGTTGGGTGACATTGTCCCTGGGTCACCTTCTGCTGCGGTGGCAGAAGTGGATGGCTGGAAAAGATGGGGCTTGCTAGCCCTGCCGATGCCTGTGTAAATGTCTGTCTGATGCTGGGTGATGTGTGGTGTGGGGTGGATTGGTCTACTCAGGACTCACTCTTGCCCCCGCCATGGACAGATTGAGCCAACTGCTATTGTTGGATGTGGGCAGGGGATGGGGTCAGCCTCCTGAGCTCCGCTGGTACCATTGCTGTGAGTAGGCTGGCCTGCCACTGCCACTGCCACTGGGTGTGGGTGTCCCTGCTAAATTCCTTCTGGGCTTACCTTTTTGTGTTTAAAAATGAAGGAGAAAAATAAAAACCCAGGGAACTTACCACAGTATTTTTCTTTAAGTCCTGAGGTCCCTAACCAGTCTGTCTTCTTCTATCCAGCATTTATAGTCCATTTATCATTGTTTGTTGAATTATTTCTGGGGTGTTTAGCAGTAGTTAGAGGGGAAGAGAAGAGAAAATTGAGTCTATGCTATCTTGTCCCAGAACCAGAAGCCAGTTATTTAAAAACTCAAAATTACTGCTCAGAAAAGGAGTCTTTTCTGGTGATAGATATACAGTATTCATTTTATAATATTCTTTATATATTCCTGTGGGCTTAGAATATCAAAAATAGCTGAATGTAAGGCTATTCCAGGTGTCAGCTAATCTCCCATTGACATTACACTTTGTATTGTGGTTTACTCTCTATTATACTTATTTTCATCAACAAAATACTTGTTTGGTCAAGACACATTAGCTAGGAATTATTTTAATCAATGCTAAATTTGGATGGCCATCTGATAGAATAGACTGAAAATGAGGCAAAGAAATTTAATGCAAATTTAGTCATTATGCATGAGAGCATGGCCTCACAATTGCAAGAGTTACTTGTTGATGTAAAGAAGCCTTTTAAGGATTGCTTTACGAAGCAATGAAGTAAGTGGTTACCTTTGGGGATAGTAAATATAAACCTATAGGATGATTAAAAGAAAAATTGTCCTAATTCAAGGATGGGAACTTTCATTCAAGTAGCTTTAAAAAATTTTCTTTTTGTCCTTGATGTTCTGAAATTTCAATATAATATGTTTAAATTTACATTTGTTTTTATTCATGCTGTTTAGAATTTGGTTTAACTTTTAATATGAATGCTTTCTATCTTTCTCTAATTACTGTAATTCTGGAAAATTCTGTTCCCTTGTTTTGAACTCCAATTAGATGTATATTGGAGCTTCCTCTCAGTATCTCTCTCAACTGCTCTTTCATTGTATCCTTTTATCTCTTTGTACTGTGTTTTATAAATTATGCAAGGCTATCTTCCAATTCACTAATTTTCTCTTTAAACCCAACTTAGAACCAACCTCATTTATTGATTCATTTTCCTAATTATATATTTTTTATTTCTAAGATTGCTAAATGGTTCTTTTTCATGTCCACTGAGCCATTTTTCATTTTGCTACTTTACCTAGTTACATTTCATAATATCTTGTTCTCTCTCTAATATTATTCTTTCCTTTATCTCTTTGGGGATTGGAGCTATACCAACATTCTAATATTAAAGTCATTTTTATATTACTATGTTAGTTTCATTTTATCTGGAGTAAATTCACTTCCTATTATTGATTTTGTCAACTGTCTTTCCTAATGTTCTTTTTCTTCATGTATTTGGAATTTTTGTTTTCAGGCTTATCTTGAATGGGAGTTGATGCTATTTTTTTCTTATTCTGTTTATGCAGTCACTTGTCCTTGTCTAGAAGTTTTGGAGTTGCCTCTACCTGACCCACTAGACTCCTATGACTTATATCGGTTGCTTAAAGCTCCCATTTATGATGACATTGAGATATCATCAGTTCAGTCACAGAGCCATGAGTAGCTTCAACCAGATCTGAGCTATTAGGCACTCTTACTCCCAGTTTAACCCATAGTCACTGAGCCCCACCCTTCTCGCCTCAACTTGAACCTGATTCTGGTCTATTGCCAACCAGGCCCATAGCTTTTGTTCAGTTACTGCTTTGAGTTTCTGTTTTATTTCTGTTTCCCAGAGATGTTTTTATTATTGATATTTTAGAACATAGTTGGGTTTCTTTAATTTTACCTTATAATATGTGATCTATCATCCTTACTGATTTTTTGGGAAAAGAAATAGGTATCATCTTGACTTTATTTTATTTCCTTACCTTTATTTTCCCTTGACCTGATTTCTACATCTGCTTAGATTAACTTATTATATCAAATTTATACAAACTACCTCTAATCTTTCCTGGCTTGATGAAGAGTATAAATAAATAAACAAATAAATACAGAGAGATACATAAATAGTACACTTACATTCCACCTACAGACTATTGTAGTTGTTAAGCCATCAAATCTCCCTTACTTCAGCTTTATGTGTTCACCTGCCAGAACCAGATCTTCCAGAAGTTTAGTCCTGGGGTTTGGTGCTGGCTCTGGAACCCCTAACTATCCTTTCATCCCCAAGATAAGAACACATCCATTGTGGCTTTTGATCTTATCATTTTGACTATATGAAACTTGAAAAAATATTCATTCACCAAACACTTGTTGGGTGGTTTATTATGTGTCATGTACAATGGTAGGCACTGTACTTATGTAGATGAATGAGTTAGATCCCTACCTTTGATGAATCCCACATCTAGTCAGGGAGAGAGGCAACTTAAGAAGCAATGTCACATGGTATCTTAAGTGTTATGACGTAGCCATGGTGTTTTCTAAGTATTGAGGGTGGGTACCTAAAAATCAGAGAGGGCAACCTTAGGTAAAAGCTCTCCAAGATGAACCTTACAGGCCAGGTAGAAGTTTTCCAGGTGAATAAAGAGGTGGAAGTACATGCTTGTCAAAGAGAAAAACTGTACAAAGAGGAACAGGAACTGCTGTGTCTGTTAGTAACTGAAGAGGAGGCACAAGGAAATCTAAGGGGAGGGGTGAGAGGTGAGATTAGAGAGGTGCACAGGTATCACATCATGAAGGGCCTGGTACACTCTGTTCTTGAGTGTGAATTCTTTCCTGAAAGTGATAGGGAGTAATTTAGACATTTTAAGCAGAGGACTTAGCATGATTAGATTTGTTTTTTAGTCACTCCAGATTGCAGGAACTTGGGGCCAGATACAGGAAATGATGAGGATATGGATTCTGGCAGTCATTAGAGGAGTTGGAGAGGGCAAGACATGTGGGAGAGATGCTTAGGAGGCAGACATGAGTGAGCTTGGTGATGGTGAGGCTGAGGAGTGTGAGGAAGGCAGGAGTCAAGGACAGCTCACAAGCTTGTGACTTTTGTAATTGGGTAGATAAGATGTTGTCACTGGAAATAAGAAGGGGCAGATTTGTGGGGAGGGTATGGGAGTGATAATAAATAGGGGTTGGGACATGTTAAATTCTAGAAGCTTTGTGGGTCTTACGGATGAAAATGTGCAGTGGTAGGCGGACGTGAAAATCTTGAATTCACAAGAGAGCTGTGAAAGGCAGGTGGAGAAGGCTATTGATAACATTGGCTCTTTGAATGTATGCAAGCTGTTCGAATCACCTCAGTAATAGGGGCAAATGCACAAAATTTGTCTGTTTTCCATGTATCATCCTTCTCACAAAGAAAGGCTGAAGATTTCCACCGTCACTGATAAAAGAACGTGATAGGACCTATCATTGATCCAAGGAAGAGAAGACTTGGGACAGTCTTCCTAGCTCTTGGAATGCAGTGGGATTCCATTATTACCCAGTCCCTATTTACTGGTTGTATTAGACCCCTTGTCATTGAAACTACCACATGTAGCAAAATGCCTGCTATCAACCCAGTTAACTTATAACACAGGAATCTGACCTATTCCCTAAGACTTTTCTACTGCATGGAAAAAGCACAGAGAATGGTAACCAGTGTGTTTTAGGTCAAGTAAACAACAAAAAAGAAATATACTTTAGTTAAAGAAAGAGCTTTAGGTTAAAGACAGAGGAACTTTCCATGAGGATCTTGGCTAAGTGCAGAAATGGTTTACCCAAAGTGTCAGGGAATTTCCTCCCTCAAATGCATCTAAGAATAGAACAAACATTCATTTTATTAGGAAAAAAAATTAAGATAGATTACTAAAAGCACCAGCATTGTTTAGCGGCCCTTCTACTGCCCTCAGGATGAAATACAAAATCTTAGTATGGCTTACACAGCTCATCATGATCTCTTCCCTGCTACTCTAACCTAATTCTCTCCTCCTAATTCCCTCCAGATCCAAACCTATTGCATGTTCACTGTCTCCAAAGGTCCATGTTCTATCCCCTTGGATCTTCTCTCTATTTGGAACCCTCTTCCTCCTGCCTTATACCTCTGTTGACTCTGATTCATCCTTCATGTCTCACCATAGATACTACTTCCTTCAGGAAATTGTTACTGATCTTCTAAATTATAGTCGTCTCTCCTGTGTGCTCATATTTATTAATTAAATCATTCAGTATATTTTTAAGGGCTTACTTTTGTGTCAGGCACTGTGCTAAATTCTGAAAAAAAAAAACAAAACCTGGCCCAATGGAGTCTGTTGAGGAAGAGAGACAGTAAAAAGTCAACCAATGGTATTAATTAGTACACAAGGTAAGCTGCTATACTAAAAATATCCACCAATAATGTGGCATGAAGAACACAGACGTTTATTTCTCTTTCAGCAGTCAGGGGTAAGTGCTCCAGGTCAATGGGCAGCTCATCTTCAAGCAGTTGTGCAAGAACCCAGACCAAGAGTGGCTCTGCCATCTTCAGTGCACGGCTTCCAAAGTCACTGCAGTCCAGTGCTGTCCAATACAATATTCTATAATGATGAAAATGTTCTATCTGAATCTGTGTGGTCCAGCATAGTAACCACTAACCACAAGTGACTATTGAACACTTGAATTGCGACTAGTACAACCAAGGAACTGAATTTTAACATTTAACTAATTAAAATGTACATTTAAATATCCCCATGTGGCTGGCTAGTGGGTACCATATTGGACAGTGTAGCCTTGTCACTCCAGCCAGTGGGGTGGGAGAAAAAGTGGAATTCCAGGGCCTGAGATCGTCTCTTAAGCAAGTGAGGCCAACTTTATACCCACAGCTTCGGCTCACTTTTCTTTGGACCAACTGTGTTTCCTTGCATCTAAGTTGGCATCAGTTGTATGACAGATCATGATTTTATTGTATGTGCCACTAAGAAAGAAAAAAATGCTGCCAATTAAGCTCTTACAATGCTTTTTAAAAAATCACATGGACTTTTATTTTTTTGCACATTGAAAGAGCCTTTTAGGTATACTAAGTATACATGAAAAGGAAAATATAAATAAAATAAATTCCGAAAATTTGAGTCTAACTCTTCTGAAATGCTTTTCAACTCAGAATTGCTGATGTCAGTGGTTTTCCACAGAAGATCTTTCTCTGTGCCCCCTAAAACATCCATTATGTAGAATTTCTTAAAAGAGTACTCTACTATTATATCCAGGATTTTCTTCCAAGATGCAGAAACCCGTTTGGCAAGTTTTGATTCTGGTGCTTTGCCATTCGATCAAATTAATAGTATTATTTTCCCCTCAATTTAAACAAATGTTGCTAGAAGCTGAGAAGTTTTGACATGGATATTCAGTCTTACAATGGTCCTGCTTGACACATGAGTTGGTCATATCAGCCTCTCACAGCTTTGACATTTCTTTTTTCCGTTCTGAAGGGTTTGGCAATTTCTCCTGCTTTCAATTGCCTTGTTCAACATGAGATAGGCAATCCTTTTGCTTGTATCTCAGAAGCAAAATGTTAATTCAGCTTCATCTACTTGTAGATGTCTTCCTTTCTTAGGTCTTGTAAACACTTGGTTGTTACTTTGCAAGAAAATATGGAATCACTGCCATTCCTCCAGTGATGAATGTTTGCTTCACTGATGTCAAATTTGTGCCCCATTGCTCTGTTTACACGCCTTTCTGTGTACATGATACCTTTTCATTTCAATGCTAAATCATAGTATAATCTTTCTGAAGACATTTTAAACAACAATTCAATTTAGCATGTGTAGCATCAGTGATGCACAGATCTCAATTGAAGTGATGACAGTATGAACAGCCACGACCATCGTTGCATATATGAGGGCAATGACAACCATTTCATGAGTGGCATCTAGCCTACAGCAGTGGTGACATGCCATTGACTGGGTGGCAGGAATCAGTGCCAGGACAAACCAAAGCCAAAGCCAAGCCAGTTACAGGTGAGCTAAGAGGATTCTGGCCTGTGGGGAAATAGAAGAAAAACCCATGTATGGGCAGAGAGAGGCAAAAATGAGAGCCCGCTTGGGACTTCCCTGGTGGCTCAGTGGTTAAGAATCCACCTGCCAATGCAGGGGACATGGGTTCGAGCCCTGGTCCGGGAAGACCCACATGCCGTGAAGCAACTAAGCCCGTGCGCCACAACTACTGAAGCCCGCGTGCCTAGAGCCCGTGCTCTGCAACAAGAGCAGCCACTGCAGTGAGAAGCCCGCGCACCACAGCAAAGAGTAGCCCCTGCTCGCCGCAACTAGAGAAAGCCGATGTGCAGCAACGAAGACCCAACACAGCCAAAAATAAAAATTAATTAATTAATTAAAAAAATGAGAGCCCACGATAACCTTGAAAGGGAGGAAGGAGGGAGGGAAGGAGGGTTGTTTTCTGAAGACTCCTTAGCTTGAGGCCAATGGTATACACATGTATGCATCTGTTATATGCATGCACATGCATATACATACATACACATTTGTGTTTTAATCTACCAGTTCTTACTTGACCTAGCTCAAGTGGGTTTCTGTACTTGCAAAAAACAAAGACTAGAGCACGAGCCTTTTAAGATCTGTTTTGATTCAAGGGCTGACCTTCCAGAAAAAGTCCAAAGAAGCTGATCTGACCACAAAAGGAACTGCATTGGTTGGGTCAGTGTGAGGGATTCTGACTAAAGAAGAAACATGAATTTCACGCAGCTTAATATGAGCTGACACTCAAGCATGTACCCTCTATAGGATTTCACCCATGACTAACAAGCCTTTTAATCATGGCAAGAAGACACGGAGATTTTGCAGACATGCTTTTGCAGTACCCACATTTAGTGTTCCTGACCCTGTTTTCTTGCCAGACTCTGAGAAGCACCTGCTTCTTTTCAAGCAGCTGTCAGATCAATATTTAATCAATTGCCTTTTGATATTTGGTAGCGCTGAATAAATGGGATGCCAATATTTCTGCTCAGAGCCTTTCCTCTGGTGTACCTCATTCTGTTTCTGTGAAAGCCTTCAGGAACCTCTGAGCACTAAGTGGCACGTCCTCTGAGTACTGTGATATCCCCCTCTCAGCTGCAGAGGGGCTCAGTGGCACAAGGAGATGCAGGATGCTGGTGTCAGTGCCACTCTTGTTAAAGCAGCGTCCTAACTGAGTCATGAAAGCGGGAGTGCAGAGCTTCATTCGGGACACTGGGGGGGCTTTGCCAGGTGAGGGCTATTTAATAGACTAGCCACATTAAAGACAGGCAATGATGGAGTGAAAGGAGCCTAATGAGCAGAAGTGAGGCTACCCTATCTAAAGAGAAAAAATAATGAGCTGCGAAATATCCCCCAAGGCGAGATTGCCAGCCTTCTGCAAGGAGGTCTCAGCCTATAGGTAAAAGAGGCTCATGTGGTCCCTTATCCTTGCATGGTAAACAGAAGTTCTGTGGGCAATTAGGGGCTGAGCTGAATGTGGGATTTGAGGAACGAGAATTATGTTGCTGACTCTTTGGAGATTTCCACACCCAAGACCCCAGCTTTAATTCCCAAAAGCAACAGGGACATACTCGAGCTGTGAATAGAAATTAGGAACATCACATCATCAAAAACAACCCGCTCAGTGCCTGTGCAGCAGACGGACATCTGGATGTTAGTTTTAGAAATCTCAGGGATTGGCACCTCAGGATCTTTCTAAACCTGTCCTCAGGGGCCATGCCATGGGGCTGCCTTGAGGGCGAAACCACCTTCTAATGAGACCCTCTTGGTCTTTCAGTAATGACTCTTCCTAGAATGGGATCCAAGCTGGGCATGCCCTACCCATGATTTTATTTCTTTTACAGTTTGTATGGGAATGCCGGGCTAGATTTGGGTACATCTGGGTGGGAAAATATTATTAAACACAAAGTGTGACTACATTACTAACGTGAAGGAAATAAAAGAAACAGAAGGTTTGGTTCCTACCCTTAAGAAATATATAAACCTTTGTCTTTAGACAATGGATCATTTACAGAGCAACTTTTCAAGTTCACATAGTGGGAAAGAGGATGATACCTGTGCTTCCAGCTGAGGAAGGGGACAGGACAACGAAATATATATATATATATATATATATATATGTATATATATATATGTATATATATATATATATATATATACACACATAATGAAACTGTAAAAATAATACAGCTTTATGATAATAAATCCTAATTACTTATGAATATTTTCTTCAGTATTTTCTAAACAGGTGCTCACAGCAACCCTATGAGATAGGCAGGGTTAGTATTGTCCTGCCATCTTACATGTGGGAAACTGAAGCTCAGTGGGATTGAGTCAGGAGTTCTTAATCTTTCAGCTACTGGAATGCAAGGACGAGTAGAGTTTACATGCATGATGCACTCCCACAGTCATATCCAAATTTAGAAGAAATTCACATTTCTAGGGTAAATAAATAGTACTCTAAACTTTTTTGGAGGGGGGAAGTGAGGCAGGGATAGACATTATATTCATAACAATTTTTATAAATATGTGAATAACGAGATCATTTAAAAATATCAAAATTTTATCAGAAAAAGAATCCATAAAGATGACCAATTAGGGCTAAGATTACTATATTATTTTGAATCAGTCAAGCAATCCACAGAACCATTCATGAGCCAATGATGACAGTGCATGTTCCATTAAAATTGTTATTTAACAAATTACCCCAAAACTCAGTGGCTTGATACAATAGCAATTAGCTTTCACTGTTTTTAGGGGTGATTCATGTGATTGCAATCAGGTAGTGATTAAGGCTGGGACAGCTGATGTTTCTTTCTCTTCATATTATCTCCAGATTTCTCCATGTGGTCTTGCCCGGTGGGCTAGTTTGGGCTTCCTTACAGCATGGCTGCTCCAGCCTGAATGTTCCAGCGAGCAAGGCAGAAGCTGCATGACCTTTACTGACCTAGACACATTCTATTGGTCACAAGCAAATCACAGGTCCCACCTAGTTTCAAGGGGTGGGGACAGAGATCCCCACTTCTGTCTGAGAGAAGTGTTCAGGTCACATTGTTGTATGTGAGAGAGAGTCATTATTATATGTATGTGAGAGAGTCATTATTATAGCCATCTTCCAAAAAGAAAATCTGCCAGAGTATGTCTTGAACTAAGGATTATGATTAATTTAATTTTGTTCCCCTGAGGTCCACACAGAGAAAAAATGTGGCCAATCAAATTTTCTGTAATGGAACTTATTTTTGAAAACAATGAGGCTTGAATTTTTCCAAACTTTCATTCCATACATAAATGTAATAAAGTAGTAAACATGTAAATTGAAGGAAAAATAGAAAAAATCTTATTTTATTGTTAATATCACGAAAGAAAGAATTTATAGAGAATTAACATCTTATTATAAACATGAAGAGCATTTCACAACTTCACTTGTGTTATCGCTTTGTCTTGTATTTTATTGGGAAGTTAACTACTGTCTCATAGACAGAAATGTCCCTAAGATCCTTTGCATTCATGTGCAATATAGAAGCCCCCACACCACTTTTTCTTCTCTTGTCTTTCCTTGCAGTTTGTTATTTAAAATGTATTATTGTGTGAAATAGAAAGGGAATGGAAGCAATTGTAGAATCACAACTCGTGGGCACTGTAAAAATCCATAATCATTATTGTAAATACTGATAGAGCAGTAACTGTCTGGTTTGGCTGGGGCATGGTTTAACAGTTTCACAAACTTTTCCACCTCAGAACCCATAGCAGCCAAGGAGAAAGGATATATATCCCTGAGTCCTTGGATACATATCCAAGTAGCCTCAAGGCTATGGGTGATCTTGAAAATTCATGCACATTTTACATTCTTTTCAAGAAGGCATCAGTACTTTTGTTTTAATATATATTTAAAAAGGATGTTCTAGATACCATCATTTAGCGCTGAATGGCAATGTCTATGACTTCGAGCACCTCTGCACAACCCCTCATAGCAGTTTGAGAGGCAACGGATGGGTCATGCTTAGTTTCCATAATGCCGGCTATAATTTCCCTAATACTTTCTCTCTTTGAGAAAACACATCAGAATGCAGGAAAATTAGAATGATGTAATTATTGGCATTACTTTAAATTCACTCTAATTTATGTATTTTAAATTGCTTTCAAACTTCAGCACTTGGCTCTTATTGTTAACTAATTGCTTGAGGCACACCTCCCAGTGATTATGACACCCTAGAATGTTCTAGGCACCTCTGTAAGAATTGCTGGGATTAGTGACTAACCTAAGGTCATGTGGTTAATTAATAACAGTGCTGGTATTCAGACCCTATCTTTGAACTCCTTATCTTGTGTTTTCTCTCCTACACTTGAAAGCCATAAAAACTCCTAACAAAAATCCACATTGCTAAAGAAGGCTGGGGGCCCAAGTTAGGCCTAAAAGAACATTTGGAAAAGAAAGTAAATTTAGTAACTTATGCTGTATTGTTTACACATTCAATTACTTATTTACTCCTGAGAGGATTAGAGAAGAAACATATGGTACCGAAGAGTCTCTGTTTTTAAGCCAAGCCAGACTTCACTCTCTCTGCCTGCCCCAAGTTCCGCAGCAGAGCTGCTCCATGCTGGCCCCGCACCCCATGCCTAAGGGGCTAGGCAGGTGCTGGTGATGCTGGAACTCCACTGAGCCTTGATATGGTGAAGCAGAAATGCCACGTCATAGGTCTTGCGAAGTGAGGAGTGTTATAATCAGTGGGGGTGAGGGTCCCATGGCAAGGTTACTTGGGCCACACAGTGCTGTAGAGGTGAGTTATGGGGGGCAGTCACATCCACAGGGTGGCAGGATCCCACCACTGCTTGCCATCATGTTGTACCCAGATACCACCATTTGCCTCAGAGGCATAGCTCTTGTTATTGAATGGGCTTCACTTCTTTCGTTATAGGGAATTCCCTCTCAGGGGCTCTGTTGCCCTCCATGAGATCATGCTTCTACCAGAGACCCTCTAGATAAATATCATGTATATCCATGTGTCCAAACCCCAAGATTTTTTTTTTTTACCCAGCAAACTTCTTAGCTTCTATTAAAACAGTGGATGTATATATAGTGGTGAAGAGGGAGGATGTCACCTGATTTCATTCACCATAAGCATCCCAGTCCCAGCTTTGTATCGTCTAATAGAGCTTGTCACACTGGCTTTAGGAAAATCTTTGGTGAAAGGTCTGAGAGAGAGAAGGAGACTGGTGCTAGGACAGAATTGCTAAACTAGCTCATTGCATGCACTTGAATCCACCAAAAAATATTGAACAAAAAAATCAGAATATAATATAATCATTATATTCATATATATATATATATATATTCTGATATATATATATATATATATATATCAGAATATAATCATTGTTATTGTTGTTTGCTTACTTGTGTTTTCTTTTCTTTTCTTTTAAATCTTTTTAGGCCAACAAAGAGACTTGAGATGTTAGAAAAATCCTGGAAGCCAGCAGACCTGGATTTCAATCCTCATTCTCCTTAACTGATCTGGCTATTCACTTCCCCTTCCTGAGCCTTGGTCCCTCGTGTTTCCTGGAGGGTTAAACTAGACAGTCTCCCAGAGACTTTCCAGCACTAACATGCTATGCTTCCATGAACTTGTGAATTCTGCCAAGTGATCGTAATTGTGAGGTGCTGGCACCATTACTCCCAACAAAGTCTCCTGTGAACGCTACAGGAGTGGAGTTGGCAAACTGCCCAACAGACTCACATGGAAAGCGCACTGGGCTCGAGTCTCTAACGGAGGGCCCCTTCAGCATCCTGGAACTTAGACCCATTGGTTGCATGCCCCTTCATAAGTCTTAATGGATAAAAACAGAAAGAAATTACTGGGCTTCTGCTACCTCAAATAAGTCTGAAGCCAAGACAATGCAGGCAATCCGGAAACTCAAGTCCCTGAAAGTGTGAGTAAAATACTGGTTGTTCTGAACCCTCTGCAGAATTAATAGGCTGAGTCAAATGCCTTTGTGGCACAGGTTTTATTGAAACCGTCAACGGGCCGAGAGAGTAATGCAATGAGTTGCTGAGGAGAAGACCTGAATGAGGCAAGTGGCCACTCACCTTGCACCTGGGTCCCAAGTCCCCAGAGGCTTCTGGCTCAGGTAAGGGTCAGCAGGTGGAGGGGAAGGGGAAAGGGCTCACTTTGGTGTTGAGTGATCCAGCTCTGGGTTTAAACGGCTTCAGGAACACTTTTTGCTGGCAAGCCAGGGATCAGCTCTTTCTTCAGGAAGTCCCAGGTCTTACATCAGTAAAGGGTTTGCCAATCTTGCTCAAGAAAAGATCCCAATTCCCTCACTAGCACCAAAACCATCTGGGTCTTCCAGGTCCTATATTTAAAAGGCTTATTATATTTAAAAGCCTTTTCTCCATTCTTCTCCTTGATCACTTCTCATTCATCCACCAAAACCCAGCTCAATGTCATATCCCTCTGGAATTCCCCAACTCCAGATAGAAAGAGGATTCCAAGAGATGAGATAGTCTCTTCTCCCAGAGCACTGAAATCTCACCGTAACCCATCCCTCTGTTACAGGGCAGGTCACCTTATATCGTAATCATTTGCTCTTATTTTTGTATCAGTTAGGATATTTTGATTGCAAGTGTCCAAAAAAACAAAACAAAACAAACAACTGGCTGAAACCAAAATGAGAATTTATTGGTTTGTGCCACTGGAAAATTCACCTTCAGTTGCAGCTTAATTCAGCTGCCAATACAGTTGCTCCAAGATCTATTTGGGTGAGCTCTATTCTCAGGTTTCCTGTGCTCTCTGGCTTTTATATGTTGCTCCTCAGGAGCTATCAAGCTTAAATAATCTCAGAACTCCTGCCAAGAACAGAAAGAGACTCCTTTTCCCTGAAGCTAGAGGAAAAATTTGAGACATGAGTCTTCTTGATCCTGATTGGCCTGGCATGTATCATGTACCCATCTCTAACAAATCACAGTGGTCTGGAGGATTGAAGTCTCTGATTAGCTTAAAAGAGGTCACATGTCCGATTCATATTGTCCAGAAGTGGAGGTGAGTTTCTTGAACCTTGTAGGCTGAGAGCAGCAGCAGAGGGGTAGTTTTTACTATATATGAAGGATCTACTGAGGCTGGGTTGCAAAAATAACAAGTGTCCATCCTGTGCTGTGAGCTCTTCAGGGCATAGTGCTGTCTGGCATACAGTAAGCACTTAATAAATGCTGAATGGGTTCATGAATGAGGAAGAGAATGAACACAGCCTGGCCCTACCTCCTTTTCTCTGCTCCACTCTCATCCATTGCCCACCCATGGCCAGTGGAAGACATCAGCCTTTTGGGGACTGGGGATTACACAGTTGATATCTTCCTGCACTCTTCCCCCTTCTACAATTCTAGCCAATATAATTTTGACCGGTCATGATTCAATTGCTTTTGTTCAGAAGCTACAGAAAGAAATTATTTCATGCTAATATTCTTGAAGGATTTTCTACAATATGACTAGATTATTGCTAATCTAATAAGACACCATATAATGGTGATGTTAATAATATTATATGATTTTTCCAGCAATCACATTGCTCACTGAATGAAGGTTTTGAAAATTTTCTTTCTGAAAAGTTTTGGATGACCAAGATATAGATATAGTTCATTGTGTTGCTCTGTAGCCTTCTATACATTCATAAAAATAAGCAAATTTTAAAACTATCACTTTTGTGGTACAGAATTATGAGTATTTTATTTCTTTATTTATTTTCCTCTGTATTTGTACTTTCTCTACAATGAGCATTCATCAAAATGTACTTTGGATACTTTTTTTTTTTGAGAGGGGGAACTTTACAGGAGATTCCACTTTTCTTAACTATCACTTTGGGGCAGATTCCTTTCAGACTGAGGAGGTGTATTGGATTCAGGGGTTCCACCCCAGACCCAGGCCTATCCCTAACATATGCAAAAATCAGGGCACAAGTCCAAATGGAGGACTGCATAGCATTTGTATACTAGTTACAAGGTATAATTAAGTTTATAAATTGTTAAATAAAATAGGTCTGTCTTCCTACCTTGACAAATATACCTTCATAACGGTCTGGAGGTTCAGCTTTGAGTTTAGAATCCTTGGACTCCTCCAAGTTGTGTGCTGGAACATGGTGGCATGGGAGGGTGGGCCTCTGGCCCTTGTGCCACTGTTCTTCTCTTCCTATCCCTGGCTCCAGCCCACATTGCAAGAGGTCCTACGAGCCTCCATGTCCAAATTCCATCACCCCACTTTGGAAACAGCCACTCCATGGACACTTCTTGGGGCTACGGGTGCACATCAGCTATGTGGTACACCCTCGGGGGAAGCCCTAGGGAAGAAGCCTGTGCTGGCCCTAGGCACATTTTCTTGCCCTTCTGAACTCTTTACCCCACAAGGAAGGGTATGGCCAGTGGAAGGCCAGAGTGGGAATCTTCTAAAGCACAGGGCCCAGGGCAGGGGATCTCTTATTTGGGGCCAGGAGAGAAACTGCCCATGATTGAGGATGCTGGGTCACAGATAAGATGCAGTGGCCCCCTCTATGAAGTAGAAGATGGCAGAGCAGAGTGACGTGTACTCACTCCCTCTTGTGGGAGCACCAGAATCAACAACTAACTGCTGAACAGTTGTCGACAAGAAGACACTAGAACTCACCAAAGGTGATACCCCACATCCAAAGACAAAGGAGAAGCTGCAGTGAGATGGTAGGAGGGGCGCAATCACAATAAAATCAAACCCCATAACTGCTGGGTGGGTGACTCACAAACTGGAGAACAATTATACCGCAGAAGTCCACCCACTGGAGTGAAGGTTCTGAGCCCCATGTCAGGCTTCCAAACTGGGGGTCCGGCAACAGGAAGAGGAATTCCCAGAGAATCAGACTTTGAAGGCTAGCGGGATTTGATTGCAGGACTTCGACAGGACTGGGGGAAACAGAGACTCCACTCTTGGAGGGCACACACAAAGTGGTGTGTGCATCAGGACCCAGGGGAAGGAGCAGTGACCCCATGGGAGACTGGGCCAGACCTACTTGCTAGTGTTGGAGGGTCTCCTGCAGCGGCGGGGGGAGGCTGTGGCTCACCACAGGGACAAGGACACTGGCAGCAGAAGTTGTGGGAAGTACTCCTTGGTGTGAGCCCTCCTGGAGTCTGCCATTAGCCCCACCAAAGGGCCTGTAGGTGCCAGTGTTGGGTTGCCTCAGGCCAAACAACCAACAGGGGGGGAGCTCAGCACCACCCATCAGCAGACAAGCAGATTAAAGTTTTACTGAGCTCCGCCCACCAAAGCAACACCCAGCTACCCACCAGCAGTCCCTCCCATCAGGAAGCTTGCACAAGCCTCTTAGATAGCCTCATCCACCAGAGGGCAGACAGCAGAAGCAAGAAGAACTACAGTCCTGCAGCCTGTGGAACAAAAACCACATTCACAGAAAGACAGACAAGATGAAAAGGCAGAGGACTATGTACCAGATGAAGGAACAAGATAAAACCCCAGAAAAACAACTAAATGAAGTGGAGATAGGCAACCTTCCAGAGAAAGAATTCAGAATAATGATAGTGAAGATGATCCAGGACCTCGGAAAAAGAATGGAGGCAAAGATCGAGAAGATGCAAGAAATGTTTAACAAAGACCAAGAAGAATTAAAGAACAAACAAACAGAGATGAACAACACAATAACTGAAATGAAAAATACACTAGAAAGAATCAATAGCACAATAACTGAGGCAGAAGAACGGATAAGTGACCTGGAACACAGAACGGTGGAATTCACTGCCACAGAACAGAATAAAGAAAAAAGAATGAAAAGAAATGAAGACAGCCTAAGAGACCTCTGGGACAACATTAAATGCACCAACATTCACATTATAGGGGTCCCAGAAGGAGAATAGTGAGAGAAAGGACCTGAGAAAATATTTGAAGAGATTATAGTCAAAAACTTCCCTAACATGGGAAAGAAAATAGCCACCAAAGTCCGGGAAGTACAGAGAGTCCCAGGCAGGATAAACCCAAGGAGTACCGTGCCGAGAAACATAGTAATCAAATTGATAAAAATTAAAAACAAAGAAAAATTATTAAAAGTAACAAGGGAAAAATGACAAATAACATAAAAGGGATTTCCCATAAGGTTAACAGCTGATTTCTCAGCAGAAACTCTACAAGCCAGAAGGGAGTAGCACGATATATTTAAAGTGATGAAAGGGAAGTACCTACAACCAAGATTACTCTACCCAGCAAGGATCTCATTCAGATTCGACAGAGAAATCAAAAGCTTTACAGACAAGCAAAAGCTAAGAGAATTCAGCACCACCAAACCAGCTCTACAACAAATGCTAAAGGAACTTCTCTAAGTGGGAAACACAAGAGAAGAAAAGGACCTACAAAGAAAAACTTCCAAAAATTAAGAAAATAGTAATAGGAACATATATATCAATAATTACCTTAAATGTGAATGGATTAAATGCTCCAACCAAAAGACACAGGCTCTCTGAGTGGATACAAAAACAAGACCCATATATATGCTGTCTACAGGAGACCCACTTCAGATCTAGGGACACATACAGACTGAAAGTGAGGGGATGGAAAAAGATATTCCATGCAAATGGAAATCAAAATAAAGCTGGAGTAGCAGTACTCATATCAGATAAAATAGACTTTAAAATAAAGAATGTTACAAGAGACAAGGAAGGACACTACATAATGATCAAGGGATCAATCCAAGAAGAAGATATAAAAATTATAAATATATATGCACCCAACATAGGAGCACCTCAATACATAAGGCAACTGCTAACAGCTATAAAAGAGGAAATCGACAGTAACACAATAATAGTGGGGGACTTTAACACCTCACTTAGACCTATGGACAGATCGTCCAGACAGAAAATTAATAAGGAAACACAAGCTTTAAATGACACAATAGACCAGATAGATTTAGTTGATATTTATAGGACATTCCATCCAAAAACAGCAGATTACACTTTCCTCTCAAGTGCACATGGAACATTCTCCAGGATAGACCACATCTTGGGTCACAAATCAAGCCTCGGTAAACTTAAGAAAATTGAAATCATATCAAGCATCTTTTCCAACCACAACGCTATGAGATTAGAAATAAATTACAAGGAAAAAAACATAAAAAACACAAACACATGGAGGCCAAACAATACGTTACTAAATAACCAAGAGATCACTGAAGAAATCAAAGAGGAAATCAAAAAATACCTAGAGACAAATGACAACGAAAACACGATGCAAAACCTGTAGGATGCAGTAAAAGCAGTTCTAAGAGGGAAGTTTATAGCAATACAATCCTACCTCAAGAAACAAGAAAAGTCTCAAACAATCTAACCTTACACCTAAAGGAACTAGAGAAAGAAGAACAAACAAAACCCAAAGGTAGTAGAAGGAAGGATATCATAAAGATCAGAGCAAAAATAAATGAAATAGAGACTTAAAAAAAATAGAAAAGATCAATAAAACTAAAAGCTGATTCTTTGAGAAGATAAACAAAATTGATAAAACTTTAGCCAGACTAATCAAGAAAAAGAGGGAGAGGACTCAAATCAGTAAAGTTAGAAATGAAAAAGGAGAGGGTACAATGGACACTGCAGAAATACAAAGCATCGTAAGAGACTACTACAAGCAACTCTATTACAATAAAATGGGCAACCTGGAAGAAATGAACAAATTCTAAGAAAGGTATAACCTTCCAAGACTGACCCAGGAAGAAATAGAAAACATGAACAGACCATTCACAAGTAATGAAATTGAAACTGTGATTAAAAATCTTCCAACAAACAAAAGTCCAGGACCCGATAGCTTCACAGGTGAATTCTATCAAACATTTAGAGAAGAGCTAACACCCATCCTTCTCAAACTCTTCCAAAATATTGCAGAGGCAGGAACACTCCCAAACACTTTTTACAAGGCCACCATCACTCTGATACCAAAACCAGACAGAGATACTACAAAAAAAGAAAATTACAGACCAATATCACTGATGAATATAGATGAAAAACTCCTCAACAGAATACTAGCAAACAGAATCCAACAACACATTAAAAGGATCATACAACATGATCAACTGGGATTTATCCCATGGAGGCAAAGATTCTTCAATATATGCACATCAATCAATGTGATAACCATATTACCAAATTGAAGGGGAAAAACCATATGATCATCTCAATAGATGCAGAGAAAGCTTTTGACAAAGTTCAACACCCATTTATGATGAAAATTCTCCAGAAAGTGGGCATAGAGGGAAACTGCTTCAACATAATAAAGGCCATATATGACAAACCCACAGCAAACATCATTCCCAATGGTGAAAAACTGAAAGCATTTCCACTAAGATCAGGAACAAGACAAGGTTGCCCACTCTCACCGCTCTTATTCAACATAGTTTTGGAAGTTTTAGACACAGCAATCAGAGAAAAAAAAGAAATAAAAGGAATAAAAATCGGAAAAGAAGAAGTAAAGCTGTCATTGTTTGCAGATGACATGATACTATACATAGAGAATCCTAAAGACTGCCAGAAAACCACTAGAGCTAATCAATGAATTTGGTAAAGTAGCAGGATACAAAATTAATGCACAGAAATCTCTTGCATTCCTATACACTAACAATGAAAGATCAAAAAGAGAAATTAGGGAAACAATCCTATTCACCATTGCAACAGAAAGTAAAATACCTAGGAATAAACCTACCTAAGGAGGTAAAAGACCTGTACTCAGAAAACTATAAGACACTGATGAAAGAAATCAAAGATGACACAAACAGATGGAGAGATATACCGTGTTCTTGTATTGGAAGAATCAATATTGTGAAAATGACTATACTACCCAAAGCAATCTACAGATTCAATGCAATCCCTATCAAATTACCAATGGCATTTTTTACAGAACTAGAACAAAAAATCTTAAAATTTGTATGGAGACACAGAAGACCCCGAATAGCCAAAGCAGTCCTGAGCGAAAAAAACGGAGCTGGAGGAATCAGACTCCTTGATTTCAGACCATACTACATGGCTACAGTCATCAAGACAATATGGTACTGGCACAAAAACAGAAATATAGATCAATGGAACAGGATAGAAAGCCCAGAGATAAACCCATGCACCTATGGTCAACTAACCTATGACAAAGGAGGCAAGGAAATACAATGGAGAAGAGACAGTCTCTTCAATAAGTGGTGGCGGGAAAACTGGACAGCTACATGTAAAAGAATGAAATTAGAACACTCCCTAACACCATACACAAAAATAAACTCAAAATGGATTAAAGACCTAAATGTAAGGCCAGACACTATAAAACTCTTAGAGGAAAGCATAGGTAGAACACTCTTTGACATAAATCATAGCAAGTTCTTTTTTTGACCCGCGTCCTAGAGAAATGGAAATAAAACCAAAAATAAACAAATGGGACCTAATGAAGCTTAAAAGCTTTTGCAAAGCAAAGGAAACCATAAACAAGACGAAAAGACAACCCTCAGAATGGGAGAAAATATTTGCAAATGAAGCAACTGACAAAGGATTAATCTCCAAAATTTACAAGCAGCTCATGCAGCTCAATATCAAAAAAACAAACAACCCAATCCAAAAATGGGCAGGAGACCTGAAGAGACATTTCTCCAAAGAAGATATACAGATTGCCAACAAACACGTGAAAGGATGCTCAACATCACTAATCATTAGAGAAATGCAAAGCAAAACTACAACGAGGTATCATCTCACAGTGCTCAGAATGGCCATCAGCAAAAAATCTACAAACAATAAATGCTGGAGACGGTGTGGAGAAAAGGGGACCCTCTTGCACTGTTGGTGGGAATGTAAATTGATACAACCACGATGGAGAGCAGTATGCAGCTTCCTTAAAAAACTAAAAGTAAAATTACCATATGATCCAGCAATCCCACTACTGGGCATATACCCAGAGAAAACCATAATTCAGAAAGACATATGCACCCCAATGTTCACTGCAGCGCTATTTACAATAACCAGGTCATGGCAGTAACCTAAATGCCCATCGACAGTCGAATGGATAAAAAAGATGTGGTACATATATACAATGGAATATTACTCAGCCATAAAAAGGAACGAAATTGGGTCATTTGTAGAGACGTGGATGGACCTAGAGACTGTCAGACAGACTGAAGTAAGTCAGAAAGAGAAAAACAAGTATTGTATATTAACGCATGTATGTGGAATCCAGAAAAATGGTACAGATGAACCGGTTTGCAGGGCAGAAATAGAGACACAGATGTAGAGAACAAACATATGGACACTAAGGGGGGAAAGCATTGGTGGTGGTGATGGTGGTGGTGTGTTGAATTGGGAGATTGGGATTGACATGTATACACTAATATGTATAAAATAGATAACTAATAAGAATGTGCTGTATAAAAATAAATAAAATTAAAAAAAGATGCAGTGGCCCCTGTTATTATGACTGCTGCTCCAGGGATACCCCCATTTACCCCCACACACACACTCACATACACACACACTCACATACACCATGATCTGGGTCTTCAAATTGATCTCTATAGTAAAAAGGAACCTGTCCTCAGATGGGGCCATCATTGAATTTGGAAGCTGTTGTCAGGAAGCCACATAGATCTGGGTGTTCTCTGGTTCTGGGCCCCTAGTCTTTAAGGGCCCTACTGAGGGGCCAGCCCAAATGACCAAGACACACATTAACTGAGCCTTTAAAATTGTTTTAACAGATGTTGTCGCTACCCTACCTGTATTCCTTCAACACTTATTGCAGTCCTTGCCAGCAAAGTCATTTTGCAAGCACCCAAAACTCTCCACCTGATGGAATCACTTCGCTGAAGCATGGGCAGGCCAGAAGTGCTAAGGGGTTAATGCCTTCAGGAATGGTGCTCAGCCAATGATGGGTGGAGTTGGAGGGTGAGTACCTAGCTTCCTCATTCCTCTAGTGGGCTCATTGTGAGGCATGAATTCTATACCCTCTCTCAGAGGTGTCCAGCAGGACTGAGTCTCAGTTGTCTACAGTGGTAGCCTGACCATTAACACACTCTTTGTCCGTTTCCTTCCCTTCCCTGTCACATTTCTCCACTCCTCTACCAGTATTTCCTGGGATATTTTCCTTGGATATTTCCCTAATGAACTCCTTGCACCCAAATCCTTTACTTTTTTTTTTTTTTTTTTT